>NC_071511.1:53276189-53579219 GCF_027887155.1 Malaclemys terrapin pileata | reverse complement strand
AGTGCTCATCTCTTCCCTGGTCACTTAAGGAAATAAGTAGAAATAAATAGAAATAGCTAGATAGAAATATCCCAGTTCTTTCCCTTCCTTTAGAATAGTTTGTTAGTTAAAAAAAAACAAAAACAAAACTTTTTTTCTCTCATGTTCATCTCCCGTTGAGACTCTCCCTCCAGGCAATCATAGCTCCATGATGCCGGGATCCCCAAGATTCAAGAAATGTGGCTCCTGCAAGGAGCCTATGCCCTGGTCTGACGGACACTCACTGTGCGTGAAGTGTCTTGGCGAGACACACGTCCCTGCTAAGTGTGTCCACTGTAATAGCTTGAAAACCAGGGCTTGCCGTGACAGAGACTTGCTGCTGAAAATGCTCCTTATGGAGAAATCTCTGCAGCTGCCAACGGAGACGGGCACAAATAAACCTTCTCCCTCACACTCCCCTGCTAGGTCAGAACCAACCAGGAGCGCGGTGTCACCCTCTCGAAGAGGCAGGAAGCTTCAACCTCTCCACACACAGACCTGCAGAAGCATAAAAGGTCTCCACCAAAATCTCTCCCCCCGGTGCTGACAGCATCAAAAACCGGCGCCTCTGACTGCCCCAGCACCTCAGCCATGGCTCAAACGGGGCGCAGAAGCAGGGATCCGACTTCCCACAGCAGGCAGCTCTCCTCGGCACCAGTCCCGCCAGCACTGAGGATGCACCCCAGTGCCGACAAGAACGTCAGAACCAAGCCTGACGATGACCCCCGCAGCAGACGCAGAACCTCCACAGGGCACATATAAACAGCTGTCGGCTAAGCAAAAATCGCTGCAGACATCGGCTCACACTCCACGACCCATGGCACCGCAGCCTATGGAGCAGCAACAGTTTTTAAATCAAGCACTCCATGGCCCCAGAGCCTGACTCTCCTCTCCTAGAAACCGAGTGCTCACTCTTTGAACAGCCACTCTCGCCACCCGACCTGGCTGCCCTCACTGTCAGTGAGAATGACATGCAGCAGCAGGCAGAGTTTTCCCCGCCTGACTCTCCTCCCCCACCGGAGCCATATCTATCTCAAGGCATGGAACCTCACAAGAACCAGCCTTAGTTTCTCTACTTTGTCCCCCCAGGAGTGGCGCCCTATCTTTCCTACCCTATGCACTGGCCTCAGTGGTACCCTTGGTCGGCCCCTGCTGCCACTCCTCCTCGTGGTCCTTCCACCAGGCCGCAAGTCCACTCTGCGCCTCTATCTCCAGCTCCATCTACATCTAGAGCTCCTGAACCCCCCTTGAAGATGTGAGCTACAAACCTTTCCCTGAATCACCTGCTCCTAACTCCCCATCAGTTGCAGATGAAGCTCTCATGCCACCACCGCCACAGAATGTGGACGATTTTAAGCAGTTCCAGGAACTTTTCAAGAGGGTGGCACTCAGCCAGGACATTCCTTTAGAGGAAGTGCAGGAGACACAACACAGACTCCTCAAAATCCTCCAACCCTCTGCACCCTCAAAGATCGCACTACCCATAAACGAAGCCCTCCTGTAACCCGCTGACACTCTATAGCAGACCCCTGCCTCCATCCCACCAACATGCAAAAAGGCTGAACGTAAATATTATGTACCTGCTAAGGACATAGATTTCTTATTTTCCTACCCACATCCCAACTCTCTTGTGGTAGATGCAGCGATGCACAGAACAAAACAGCCACAATACCAGCCCACTCCGCAAGACAAGGACCTCAAACGGCTTGACCTCCTGGGCTGCAAGGTTTATACCTCCTCCACTCTGCAATTCAGAATTGCAAATTACTCCGCCTTCCTCGCAAGCTATGACTACGACAACTACAACAAGCTATTTGATTTTACCTCCCATATCCCGGAGGACAGAAGAGCAAACTTTAAATCAGTCCTTGTCAAAGGTCACCTGGTGTCTAGGGCAGCACTACAAGCATCCCTAGACATGGCGGACACAGCAGCCCGCACTACCGCCACTGCAGTGGTGATGCCCAGGTCTTCCTGGCTGGCTGCATCTAGTATCCCCAAAGATCTGCAGACCAAAGTGGAAGACCTTCCCTTTGATAAAGATAAACTTTTTTCCAAAAAAAACGATGAAGTCCTTCACACCATGAAAGACTCTAGGGCCCTCTGCACAGACTGGGGATATACCCGTCCCTTCCCAGGAGACAACGGTATCAACCTTATCAGAGGCCCCGCGCATAACAATATCACTGGCCCCAGTCCAGACCGTATGATATTGGGAGGAACCACAACAGACCTCCCAGGCTCCAACAAAATCATGCACAACCAACTACATTCCACACATTGGGAAACAAATAACAATTTTGAAACTTTGGTCGGGAGTCTGCACGACCACCCCTTAGCACCACCGCCTATTTGCCCATTTGGCCACTGCCTCCAGTTTTTCCACCATGTCTGGCAACAGGTCACACAGGACCGCTGGGTCCTGGAAATAGTTCAATCAGGCTACTCCATCCCTTTCATATCATGCCCGTCCACCTTTCCCCATCTCTCTTCAGGGGCCCCTCTCACGAGCACCTGCTTCAAGCAGAAGTGACTCATCTTCTACAGCTAGGTGGAGTGGAACCTGTACAGGTGCAACATCGAGGAAAAGCGTTTTACTCTCACTATTTTCTGACCCAGAAGAAAGGCGGAGGATGGCAACCTATACTAGACCTACCCCGACTGAACGAATTTGTACGTGTACAGAAATTCAAGATGGTCACATTGGGCACAATAATACCTGTGCTGGAACAAGGGGACTGGTTCACAGCCCTCGACCTACAGGATGCCTGTTTTCACATATCCATTCACCCAGCACACAGACAGTTCCTGCGATTCACACTCGCACACAAGCACTTTCAATACAGAATGCTACCATTTGGACTCTCCACAGCACCGAGTGTGTTCTCCAAGACTCTAGCAGGAATGGTGGCCCACCTCTGCAAACACAGAATTATACTTTTCCCCTACCTAAACAACTGCCTTATCAAAGGCGGTTCATACGAGACATTAAAGGCCACTCGTTTTCCCATTGCCCTCTTGCACAATCTAGGCCTGCAAATAAACTTCCAAAAATCCACCTTGATACCCACACAGCAAATCGAGTTCATCGGCGCTCACCTGGACTCGATTCTGACCAGAGCCTCGCTCCCACACACCAGATTCCTCGCCATTATGCACCTCAAACGCACGCTCTCCATTCGCCCCAGAATACAGGCATGAACATGCCTGCAGCTTCTTGGCCACATGGCAGCCACCACCTTTGTGGTCAAATATGCCAGGCTACATATGAGATGCCTTCAGGGTTGGCTCAGCTTCAACTACAAACCCAGATGACAGCTTCTGTATGATGCTAACTCCTCCAGCAAAGGTATTGGCCTCCCTACAACAATGGTGGACAAAAACAGAAAACGTATGCACGGGCGTCTCCTTCCATCAAAATTCCCCGGTGCTCATGCTCACGACGGACACTTCCCTGACAGGTTGGGGAGCGCACCTAGGAGATCACACGACACAGGGCCACTGGTCCCTATCAGAGACGCATCTGCACTTAAATCTTCTAGAGCTCAGAGTAGTCAGATACGCCTGCCTTCGCTTTCTCCCCATCATAAGGAACAAATCGATTCGGGTCTTGACAGACAATATAGTGTGCATGTTCTACGTCAACTGACGGGGGGAGCACGATCATACTCCCTATGCATAGAAGCCATGCAACTATGGAATTGGTGCATACAACATCACATAGAGATCACTGCTTCCTACCTGCCTGGGTGTGACAACACTACGGCCGACACGCTCAGCAGACACTTCTCTCAAGAACACAAATGGGAATTGCATCTCACAATACTACGACAGCTCTTCTCCCACTGGGACACCCCGGCAATAGACCTGTTTGCCACAACACAAAACTGCAAATGCCATCTATTCTTCTCCAGAGCGGGACTTGGGACCGCGTCCCTAGGGGATGGGTTCCTCATTCCATGGAACAAGACACTCATGTATGCTTTTCCACCGGTCCCAGTGATACACAGAGTCCTATGCAAGATCAGAGAGGACAAGGCCAGGCCATACTTATTGCCCTAGCTTGGCCCCAGAACCTGGTGAGGAAAAGGTATCGGGCCCACCATGACCAGACCCTGATGTTACACAAGCTGCCCAGGGCACACCATGCCTGGCAGCAGTAGCAAGAGGAGCCTCCCTCTGAGGCAGGATCAGGCCCCTGGAAGTCCCAATTTGCTCCCATGGCTCTCTCCTGACAATGGCTCTGTCTAGCTTTCATGCTGGGACAGCAGGAGCTGCTGCTGCCCTCCAGAAACCCTCATAGCTCCTTCAACTCCAAGATGATCTTCTGCCTCTCAGCCCCCATCTGGTTGTGATTCGCAGGGAGCAGGTGGCTCAGTAACAGGGGGAGAATCATAACTGTGCCTCCTGGCAGGTAGGGGAGTTATTTACCAGCCCACAGGATCTTGTGCAGTGGGGGAAGTTAGTTTAGGCCAGGAAGGCTGGTGGGGGGGTCAGGGCAGGGGAGTTAGTTTGGTTTCTGCTGCTGCACGTTAACACGAAACCTGCAGCACTCAACAGGCTTTGCTTGGTATGGGAAAGGAGGGCACTGCTTTTATGAAGGTTGCAGAAGCCAAAAGACAATGGTTTACCATGGCCGCATGCAAGCCGAATTCTGTTGCCCGGCCCTGCGTCTGTGATCTCTAACACCAAAGCCACAGGCACTCAATATTAAGATGCAAAATGCAATCTTGTACCAAAATCACATGTGCTATGTAATGTGAATACTGTTGTTCACCGTGAAAGAGTATAAGCATTGTTCTGTAAAATGTATCTTTTTAAATACTTCTTTCCCTTTTTTCCCTCCCGCAGCTGCAAATTTTTCAAGCCTCTCTCCTCCGTCCCGAAGGTTATCTCAGATAAGGAGGCAAAAAAACCGCACGCGAGACAAAATGTTCTCAGAGATCATGCAATTGACCCGCAGTGAAAGAGCTCATCTGAATGAGTGGAAGGACATGGTATCAAAGTACAGGAAAGCTGCCAATGAACATGAGGACAGGAGGGACCAATGTGAGGACAGGAGGGACCCATGTGAGGACAGGAGGGACGAACGTGAAGAGAGGCGGGATGCTCAAGATGAAAGGTGGCGGCAGGAAGATCAGAGGAGGCAGGATGCAACGCTGGGGCTGCTGCGTGATCAAACGAACATGCTCCGGCATCTGGTGGAGCTTAAGGAACTGCAGCAGGGTCACAGAGTGCTGCTGCAGTCTCTGTATAACCGCCCTCCCCCCCTCCCCAAATTCCATAGCCTCCTCACCAAGACGCCCAAGAACGTGGGATAGGAGGCTCCGTGCACCCTGCCACTCCACCCCAGTGGACAGCCCAAGCAAAAGGCTGTCATTATTTTGAACTTTTGAAGTGGCCTTTTCCTTCCCTCCTCCCCTCCTCCCAAATCCCACCCGGGCTACCTTGTCAGTTCTTTCCCTGTTTATAATCAATTAATAAAGAATACATGATTTTTAAATGATAATGAGTTTATTTCCTTTGAAAGCAAGCTGTGATCAAAGGGGGGAGGGTGGGTTGCTTACAGGGAATGATTCAATCAAAGGGGTGGGTTTTCATCAAGGAGAAACAAACAGAACTTTCACACCGTAGCCTGGCCAGTCATTAAACTGGTTTTCAAAGCATCTCTGATGCGCAGCGCTTCCTGGTGTGCTGTTCTAATTGCCCTGGTGTCTGGTGTGAAAGTGAAATGAATTATATTAAAGAAATAGAATGAATTAAAGAATGCTGTATGTACCTTTAAGTAGAAATGAGAAATGCTGCAAGCCGGGGGGCAGAAAAGCGTACTGCTTAACTTGCCACTTAAGGGCAATTGGTGAAGCATTAGTCTTAGATCGATAAGAGTTAACAAGAAAGCAGGATATGCATATTGTGCTCCATGCATATTTTACAATTTTGCTCTCTGTCCCTTTGTTTAGTTCGCACCCTTTTATCTGTATAAATAAGACTGTTTGAATCTTGCATAGAGGCTCACATTATCTGAATGTATTAGCAGAGCGCTGTGCTAATAAAACAGAGTGGTCTGACAAACTATGAGTCCTGAGTCTAACTTTGACAATTTGGAGGTTCCACCGAGATGGCAACCGTCTTCACTGGGGCTGTGTGATTCCTGACCGTTTTTGTAGGACGACCGTGGTAGCCGGCACCTGGGCATTTGGCCCGAGCGGTCCTCCTCCTGAACGGAAGGGTGCACGACCACAGTGAGGTCTATGCCATCGAACCTGTTGGTTCCCACTCTGTTCTGGTAGGGATCCTGGGATCTGACATCAGGAATTTGGTCAGGTAATTATTTCTGTGTTTTGTCCGGACTGAGGACTGTCCTGTCTCTGTGTCTATCCGTCCTCCTGTGGAGTGTTTGAGTCTGGGTGCCATCTCCGTCCGGGGATCGGCCGACCAAGGGATTCCTGTCCCCGCGGTCTGAGTGAGTGAATTCTGCACAATCGCAGCCGCACCGCACCTTGGGTAAAACCGTTGGTGTGAAAGCAAGGGCGATTGAGGCAGTAGCCTGTGGGCTCCTTTTGTGTGTTGCACCAGGCATCGCTCTGACGAACCTGAATTTCCTTCTTGTGTGATTGGTGTGTGTAATGTCCTCCTGTATTGGTAACCAGACGTCTGAGTCGGGACAGTTCCCTAAAGGAACGCCGGCTCAGTTTTAGGAAGGGTCCGGACTCCTGTAAATTTCTGGAAAAATGGTCTAGGCTAACTCAGGGAGATCCCAAAACTCAGTGGCCACTGTTAAAACCTTGGAACAGGGACCGAGTGGACATCTTAAAAAAAAAAACTCGGCCAGCCTAAAACTAAATTGGCTAAAGGAGAGGTTAATTGTTTCATGCAGTGGTGGGAAGAGGCAAATCGTAGGTGGACAAAATCAAAACTCGCCTCTCTCAAATATTCAAATAATAAATTAAAAGCTTTATTAAAAGACTCTTCTCCCACCACCAGACTGAGCGCTCCCCTTCACCCTGTTCTCTGACAAAAAAAAACAACCCCGGATCGATCCCAACTCCCTTCATACTCCCCTCTCATTGTAAAAAGGATAAAATGCCCCTTGTTCTGTTCCCCTTCGTTGTCTGCCTCAGAAACTGATTCTTTAGTGTTCCATTACCAATTCAGCAAGGAGGGTGGGCTCCTCAACTAGCCCCCACCCTTCCTGGTCCCTTTCCTTAAGCATTTCTTTCAAAATTGTGAAATGACCACAATATCACTCACAAAGACGGTCCATTGGAAAAAGCAGGATCGGGCCCAGACAAGCAGGCAAGCAACAGATTAAAAAAAAAAAAAAAACAGGTTGGAAGCCCTAAGGGCATAGTGTCAGGAGTAAGTGCAAGTATCAACCCCTGGAACAATACTTAAAATGGTGAAATCTGAGTTGATAAAGGTGTCATTTTGGGAAATAAACAAGTGATTTAAGGAAAGAGAGTGAAAACTTAACTCTACAGAGGCTGGAGAGAATTAAACAGTTAAACTTTGTGAAAATATTAAAAAGGATCTTGTTAAAAGAATTCTTGGTTTCTTTGCAGCCACTCTAAAGGAAAAATGGGCCCTTTTCCAGAGGAATGTCTGTAAATAATCCAGGTAAACAGACTATCTAATTAAAATCATTTGATTATGGACAATTGAGTCAAATTTGCTAAAAGAACATAGGGGGGGTTCTATTGGAACTTAACTGCCCCAAATGTATAAAGGTACTGTAATCTATGTACAGCTATGTAAAAACAAAGCAGTGTAAGAGGGATGTTAAGGGAGAGAAAATGTGTATGTATCTGTCTGTCTGTGGGAATATGTGAGGTTTGTAAAACTCCTGTTTTGTAAGTTTAAGATAAATTGGTTTTGTTTTGTTTATAATGCCACTAAAAATCCATTTGACTCTTTAATTCAAAGTTGCAAAACTGACAGACCTTTTTGCCAGACACAGGTAATCAGAGTTGGTTGACTTTGAGATTTGGTATTTAACCCTTAAGGGGTAACTTGATTCTTTACAAAATTTAAATGTTTTCAAATAAAGACCAAGTCATGACTGCAGCAGGACAGTCAAAATCAGAAAAATAGGGAGAGATTCTGGATTCTGTTTGTTTGTTTTTGTAACAAAATAGCAAATGAAAGCTGTAGGAAAAGAATAAAGACAGTGGCCCCCTGAAGCAACAGCAGGGGTGAGGTGCACAAAACAAAAAGAAGCAATGTTAGAAACACTGAGCCTTAAAATGGCTCTGTGTAATCAGACTGTCACTTTGATAAGGGTACATAAAACTCTGTAAGAACAAAAGAAACAGTTACACCTTATGTAAAAATTAATATGGCTAATGTTTTAAAAGTTAAAGTATAGAAGGAATGTGCAGACATGTGCAGTGTATATTATAGAGGGCGGGTAAAAGAAATGCAAACGAAACATGCTACTTAATTAAAATCCTATTAGGGCTCCGAAGGAGCCACAATAGACTGTGTTTTCTTTTTCAGCTCTCTGTGTGTTTTGGAAGCAAGAGTTAAAAGTAATCAAAACTGTGATAAAAGTTAATTGTGTTCTTTTTAAGACAGAGTCTCTGAGCTCTGCTAATGGTTTTGAATCCAAAAGCCAAGCCTGTGTGGATGCAAATTATCTAACTGATAAAGGAAGTGAGAGAACTGCCAGCACAAAGAAGTTGCAGATAAAGAACATACCTGGTCAGCAAACAAATTGTCTAAATAAAAGGCACGGTATAACAAGATACCTTTAATTAAAATAAATTTAATGTTAATAAGTACCCCTGTAACAATGTATAGTGTGTATGATTTGGGGGGGGGGGCGGAAATCCTTTATGGTAATGATGCTTTTCAGCTGTTACCTGTGAACAAACTTAAAGCTTAATACAGCAGGAAAGACATTGTAACCTTGGTCTGCTGTAAAGGGAAAACTGAGGTACACCACCTCATGGATTTAATGACTGAACAGTGGGATAATTTCCCCATAACTCTTAAAAGATAGAAGCCATTAAAACCTGGCCTGCCTATAGAACGAAAGCACAGGAAAATATGGAGGTAATTCCTCTTGTTTTGCCTGCAATCAGCAAGGGTATTTGTAAAAGAAAGGAATATTTTAAGCAATAATGAATGCCACCCCAAAAGGGGTAGAAAAATGTTATTTTTGTCGTTCAGAAAAAGCTAATATCAGCTACAGGACAACCTAATAAGAAACAAATAAAAGTGGGTATGCTTATCCATGCCTGTTGCTCCAAAGCCCTGTAGTAAAGACATCTCACTAGGATCCTGTATGTGGGATAAAATGAATAATGAGACCAAAGTACTGTATAATGGGCTATGTGTATGTGTTAATTCTTGGGGGGGGGGGAAAGTGTTTTAAAAGAATGGAAGTGTTAGCAACCTTCCAATAGACAAATGTAAATGTAATGTAAATAATGTGTTTACAAAAGGTAAAAAGGTAACATAGTTCCTAAAAACAAACAAAAGGGCAATGTGGGAAACCGAACCATTCATATTATACATGCAAATGGCAACATGTTAAGAATTGCCACTGCAGAAAGACATAACAGCTTACCATTGGTATAATATATTTTCTGAATGGTCTCCCACAACTACTGGCGTACTAATGTTACTAACCCTAATTGTTTTTGATTTTAAATTGTATGTGTTTAATTGTAACGTTTAAAATGTGCTGTTGGATAAAACAAATGTATGCAAAGCTAGAGCCACAGGCCCAAATCACCTCCCAGTATTTTCTATTACGTGGACTAAATAAGAAGTGACACTGGCGATTAATAATCTTAGTGTCAAAAGGGGGATATGTAGGAGCAGGATCTTATGTCCCATAAGAATTAATGTATGATTTGATTTCATCCCTGTCAGCCACCCTTTTTGAATAGCAGAAAGGAATGACAGACCAGAACAATCCTTATTACTGATTATGGTCACCCTTTTGTTTTAGAATAAGTTATAATGTCTACTATGGTTTCCTATATGTATTACAAAGTAGGCCTCTAGTTAAATATACATTTCTTTGTTTTAAGGTTTAGTAAGTAAGAAACAGGATTCTCTATTGTGTCTATGTTAAGTAGATTAGAGGAACATTGAAGGCTTGGGTCTCAATGTAAATTGTCTTGGTTATTGATTGTAAAACTTAGCAAGGTTTAATTTGCAATGCCTTTTTGCTCCATATAAAATACTACTGTTTGTATTCTCAATCTGTGTGAATAAGGAATGTATGCATCAGGAAAAGATAAGGTGTGAAGGCCATTGTTATAACCAGAGTCAAGGAAGAAGAAGTAAAGAGACTTAAAGGACATCAAAGAATCATCAGGTACTGCTTACTATCCAGATGGCTGTTAAACTGTCTGGCATCACAGCATGCATACATGCTTCGCAGTGTAAGAAGGCACCCCCCAGCAAACCAATCACCTCAGGACCACGCAGAGTCAATTTTGACTCCAGAAGAAGACGTAGAGGAACAGCCTGCAATACCTTACTATCTACGCTCTCGTAAGGGTTGCCAGAAGCAGACGAGGACCTAAAGCAAGGCCCAAAAAGAAGCAGTAGTGAGCCTAGCGCCTGCTGCCTGGTGAATGTAAAACCGTGACTGCGGTTCCCTCAGTTGAGGTTGTCAGAACCGGAAGGGCCTTGCCTCCAACATGAGCCTCTGGTGGCGCCTGTTCCTCGGCTGCTGGTGTCTTAAGGTCTGGGGAGTCGACAATGACAATTCTTTTATCCAGCAGCAAGTGTGGATAGCTCAGACTCTTAATATTTCTAATTGCTGGGTCTGCAGCCACATCCCAGCCCACTCTCAAGCTGGTGTCCCTGTCCTGGCAATCCCACCCAATTCCCCAGACCTCACTGGAGGACTTCATCCATTTAACAAAACATGGAACAATAATGACACTGGGGAAGCAGTGGGAATAAATGTATCTAAATGGATAAGTGTGGTGGAGGGAAAAGGTCATTGGTGTTGGGTGTGTAATGGGACAGGGCTGGATCTGGGAAAAAGTCATTGCCTTCAGCATATTGTGGCCAATGGTGTATGGGATTATTCGAACAAAACTAAAGAGTGGCAGGCTGGGTATGGGGATATGAATTTTTTCTCGACCTGGGATCAAACTGAAAAATCAATCTCATGTTCCCCCTACAGTAATCTTAATGAAAACAATACAGTCTTTCAATGCCATGCAAATAACACCACTCCTCGTAAGGAGAATTACCCTGTGCCCTTCGGAGGATATTACTCCTCCTTTGTAGGCACCTATGTGACAAATGGGTGCAACCGACCCTTCCCAGCCTTAATAGGCCATCATTGGGTTTGTGGGACCAAAGCTTATACTGTGTTACCAGCTAACTGGTCAGGTATCTGTTATCCCGCCCGACTCTTCCCACAATTCCGAGTGCTAGGGTCTTTCCCACGAGAACGCCTTCGTAATTTCAGGCGAAGAAGAGGGGACTTATCAGATGCCCAATGGTATGTAAATAACATAAACCCATTGACCTGGGAAGAGACCATTGGCGGTTCCCTTATCCCACTTGGGGGAGTAATACACCATGCAAAAAGGCTCCTAAGGTTACAAGCAGTAGTTGAAATAATGGCAAATGAAACCGGAGAGAGTTTAAAGACCCTGGCCAAAGAAACAGGGGCGATCCGACAGATGGCCCTCCAAAACCGTCAGGCATTGGACATAGTGCTGGCGGCCAAAGGAGGGACCTGTGCTCTCATTGGAAAAGAATGTTGTGTGTTCATACCTGACGACATCAATGAGGTAATAGATCGTGCTAGTCACTTACAACAAATTGCATATCTTCCCCATGAAGAGCCAAGTTCTTTATGGAAGTGGCTAAGTAACCTATTCAATTTCTCTGGCATAGGAAACTGATTGTTTCAGGGAGCCCTGACTATCCTGTGTGGAATCCTAATGATTTTTGTATGTTTTCAGTTAATCTCCTGTTGTATCCAGAATTGAGTAAGGTATGCCACCCAGGTGACTGCCCCAAAACAGAGTGCTAATATGATGATGTTAAATATCACTGATGAACCAAGAGATAAAGAACTATTAATATGTGGAACCCAGTAATTGTTGGTCTTTGCGTAAGCTTGACCAAAAGGAGGGATTGTGAAAGTGAAATGAATTATATTAAAGAAATAGAATGAATTAAAGAATGCTGTATGTACCTTTAAGTAGAAATGAGAAATGCTGCAAGCCAGGGGGGCAGAAAAGCAGACATTAACTGCTTAACTTGCCACTTAAGGGCAATTGGTGAAGCATTAATCTTAGATCGATAAGAGTTAACAAGGAAGCAGGATATGCATATTGTGCTCCATGCATATTTTACAATTTTGCTCTCTCTGTCCCTTTGTTTAGTTCGCACCCTTTTATCTGTATAAATAAGACTGTTTGAATCTTGCATAGAGGCTCACATTATCTGAATGTATTAGCAGAGCGCTGTGCTAATAAAACAGAGTGGTCTGACAAACTATGAGTCCTGAGTCTAACTTTGACACTGGCTGCATGTTATCAGTGGCCAGGTGATTTGCCTCAACCTCCCACCACTCCATAAAGGTCTCCCCCTTACTCTCACAGAGATTGTGGAGCACACAACAAGCAGCAATAACAATGGGAATATTGGTTTGGTTGAGGTCTGAGGGAGTCAGTAAAGTGCGCCAGCGACCCTTTAAATGTCCAAATGCACATTCTACCACCATTCTGCACTTGCGCAGCCTGTAGTTGAACAGCTCCTGACTACTGTCCAGGCTGCCTTTGTATGGCTTCATGAGCCATGGCATTAATGGGTAGGCTGGGTCCCCAAGGATAACTATAGGCATGTCAACATCCCCAATGGTCATTTTCTTGTCTGGGAAGTAAATCCCTTGCTGCAGCCGTTTAAACAGATTAGTGTTCCCGAAGACGCGAGCGTCATGAACCCTTCTCAGCCATCCCACATTGATGTTGGTGCAGCACCATTGAAAAGTACCCTTTGTGATTTATGTACTGGCTGCCCTGGTGCTCCAGTGCCAAGATAGGGATATGGGTTCCATCTATCATCCCACCACAGTTAGGGAATCCCATTGCAGCAAAGCCATCTACTATGACCTGCACATTTCCCAGAGTCACTACCTTTCATAGCAGCAGCTCAGTGATTGCTTTGGCTACTTGCATCACAGCAGCTCCCACAGTAGATTTGCCCACTCCAAATTGATTCCCAACTGACCGGTAGCTGTCTGGCGTTGCAAGCTTCCACAGGGCTATCGCCACTCGCTTCTCAACTGTGAGGGCTGCTCTCATCTTGGTATTCTGGCGCTTCAGGGCAGGGGAAAGCAAGTCACAAAGTTCCATGAAAGTGCCCTTACGCATGCGAAAGTTATGCAGCCACTGGGAATCATCCCAGACCTGCAACACTATGCGGTCCCACCAGTCTGTGCTTGTTTCCCAGGCCCAGAATTGGCATTCCACGGCTAGAACCTGCCCCATTAACTCCATGATCTCCAAAGCGCTGGGGTCTGCAGTTTGACAGAATTCTGTGTCCAGGTCCATGTCCTCATCAGTCTCGTCACCGCGCTGCCATTGCCGCCTCCTCCTCAACTGGTTTTTCAGGTTCTGGTTCAGCATAGACTGCACGATAATGCACAAGGTGTTTACAATGTTCATGACTGCTGTCTTGAGCTGAGTGGGCTTCATGCTTGCCGTGGTATGGCGTCTGCACAGTTCACCCAGGAAAAAAGGCTCATTGCTTTCATGGAGGGAGGGGGAGAATGTACCCAGAACCACCAGCGACAATGTTTTTTGCTCCATCAGGCATTGGGATCTCAACCCAGAATTCCAATGGGCGAGGGAGACTGCGGGAACTATGGGATAGCTATGGGATAGCTACCCACAGTGCAACACTCCGGAAGTCGACGCTAGCCTCGGTACATGGATGCGCAGCGCCGAATTAATGTGCTTAATGTGGCCACATGCACTTGACTTTATTCAATCTGTTGCCAAAAATCGAATTCTGTAAAATCGGAGTAATCCCGTAGTGTAGACATACCCTTAAAAGTGAAAAAGCCTTCCAGCCTGCCAGACCTATTAGCACAACATTGAGACTGTTAAAGAGCCATTCAAGTGGTAATGAAGCCATTTAACAGGCATTTGCCAACCCCCAGGTATATACTGTCAGTTTCTGAATTTACTGACAAAAACAGTTGTGCATTATTGTAATATTTACTCAGAACATGTTAGTCTACAGGACCTTAGTTTAAAATTTGCTTTAAAATATTTCATTAATGAGTTGGTGAAGATTATAAAATCACATCTCTAAAAAATCCTTGCATAGATTGGTAGATGCACAATCATCTTTAGCCTTAAATGCTTGGATCTTCAGACATATAGTTTTTTAAATAAACCCTTCAGAAGACCACCCTTATCTAAAATACACATTTTAATTTTAATTACTATAGTGAAAAAAACTTGCTTCCAAAGTCTTCCTGTCCATCCCTTTCTACCTTCACCCCTGCCCCCTCACCCATTGAAGAGAGCCCTTAAAGGAACAACAAACACCCCTTTCCTTCCAGATAGCTGGACAAAAAGTTTCCCTTTCTTTACTTCTGACTATCTGATGAACTAGTTTTAAGAGAACCCTCCAACAAAATCAGTACTGAGTAAGATATAAAATCCTGTGTTATGCCTAAAATCTTTGGAAACATATTTTTTAAAGTTGGGTGAAATTTCATAAACATGTCTATTGTTATGGAGATCATACAATGTAAATTAGTGTTCCCTTTTTCTAAAAGCAATGAACATTGTTATGAACACACTAAACCTCTGTGACTGATTAATTTAAAATAATGTCTTTGTTTCAGTGAGTTAAATATGTAGTAATCTTGAATGATTACATTATGAAGGCTTAAGAGTACATTTAAAATATAAAATCAGCTTAGAAATATTGATTAAGAAAATGTAAAACAGAGAAGAGCTGCATCATGTATTCCATAATATTTAATGTTGTATTCATCAAGACAGCTGACTTGCCCTTACTACAAAGTTTTTGCAAATAAATCTCTGAAAAACTTCAGGGCATATCAAAAAATCTGTGACTGACATTTTTTATTCCCAGATTTAGTGATTTTAATTAGGTACCTACTACATGTCCAGCCTTCACCATCTGGCATGCAGTGGAAAACATGCTCTATTTTCTTTAGAAAGAAATTGCAGAAGAGTATTTTTTTCAAATGTCATTTGCTTTATTTGGGTTCTTTGATTTGACCTGAAGTGGGTGAGCAGGGTGGGGGAGGGAAGAGAGGAAGGAGACAGTGGGGAGAGGGCGGAGCAGGCGTGGAGTATGGGTGGAGCCAAAGGCAGAAGAGGTGGGCTGGGGAGCTAGCCTCCCCAAGCAGCAGCTTCACCCACTGCCCATGACAGCACGTAAGTGCAGGTTGGTTCCTGCTCACCCAGCGTGCACTGAAGTGTCCTTAGGTAGAGGCTGTATTCACAGAGTCAAATGTGCCGGTGCCATGTATTCTGCATGAGGGAGAGGGTATGGGGATTTCTGTGGGGAACTGTAACTCTCTGCCGCCGTGAGGCAGGCCGGGCGTCTTGGTAAGCTTTGCTGCCTTGTCCCTCATCCCCCCACCCCGGCTGCAAACCCGGGCTGCCATCAGGCATAGGGGCACCAGTTTAATAATACTGCTTAGGGCCCCATAAATCCTAAGGACGGCCCTGTTTGTGACACACAGGTGTAAACAGGGTATGAATATGCTCTCCCCTGACAACTAGCTGGGGAGGGGGAAAGGTTTCAGGACCAGACTGTATTGACATGAACACACTCACTCTGCCAGCAGACAGAGCTGTTGTCCAAGTGATCAGTGTTGGCTGGCATCAGGTTACAAATTACTTTAGTACTGGTTGCAGGGGTAATGAAATGTTGTATCTGTATTGTAGGAATAAAGGGCAGGCGAATTGTGCCTAGCCTGTCCTATTGAGGGGGTCACTCACAACTGAACTGCACTCGCTAAGCAGGGAGCTTGGATGCCATACCCCTGTGAAAGGAAAGAGGTGTGGGCTATGCCTAAGAGTCCTAGCTACAGTTTAACCTGCCCCTCCCCACTGTTCAGCGATGGAGCTAATTAAGGCCCCATTAGGACTCTTTTGTTTTGTTAAGTGAGCACTAGGGCTGAAATCACCTGTTGGGGGACAATGTTTCTGCCCAGCCTGCTGCAGCAAAGAGCTGGGTGGAATCTCAAGAGACTGACCTGCAGAGGTTACAGCAGAGAAGCAGGTAGCTGGTGCAATGGCCAGAGCAAGTACTCAGATGGTGAAGCGAGCAAGGTGCCTTCTCTAGTCGCCCCCCCCCCCCCCCCCGCATGGGAGGTGAACTCACACAGATGTACCTCTGAACTGTGAGTTGGGTGTGGTGAGGGAGTAGAGAGGGGCACAGAAAAGGAACTTTTGGTTGTAGAACTCACTATCGTGAGGCAAAAGACACTGCCCCACGTGCTCTGGGGAGGGTGTTTTGTTCAGGGTTGAATCCTTCTGGCAGTGTTTTCCCAAATTAATGCCAGGTGACTTTCCTCCTTTCATTAAAAGTTTCCTATCTACACACACACACACTGTGCTTTTGAGAGGGGAAGTATCACCTCTCAGAGGTGCCCAGGGGTGGTGTGTAATTTCCCCAGGTTCCTGGGTGGGGGCTTGAGCTGGTTCTGTGTTGTATTGTTGAAAAGGAACTCCCAGATATTGAACCTGGCCCTGGTTGCTGCCAACTCCACCTGGCAAAGGGTTACATGGGAATCGAGCTGTGGCTGAGAAAACCCTCCTTAGCCTGGAGGGGAGACTGGAGACCGTGAACCCAGGCAGCGAGGTGGGCATGTACCCATAGGGGTCCCCTACACACTGGGACACTTTGCTGGGACTGAACATGCCCCTGCCAACTCAGTAACATTTGCTGTAGCTGCTGCCCTCGCTCTGTCTCCCTTGGGGTGACCACCTGCTCCCTGCTGCTCATGGGGCTAGAGGGGGCAAATCAGAGGGGAGGGATGGGCACAGTCTGTCCAAGGGCCAAACTGGAGGGTTAAAGAGCTGGTGTAAGGGAAGTAGAGGGGCGAAGGGGCAGGGGATAGGAACCAGGGATAAGAAGGCAGGTGCGTGAGATGTGCTGCCAGACTGTGGCGGAAGGGAGACCTGGGATAGGGAGGGACAGGCAGGATAAAAGTTACCCCAGAGGCATAGGTGGCAGGTTTCTATAATTTTTGGTGGTGCCCAAAATGGTGGTGCCCTCCCGCTCCCGCCCTGTAAGCCGATATAAAATGAAGCTACAATGCGTCGGCACTACAAGATTACCAGGGTCAATTAAAAGTGGAAAGTCAGAAGCAGCACTTGCCTGCTTCAATATACGGTATTATATTTTGTTGCACCTGTTGTGACAAAGTGGGAATGTTCTTAATGTTTTCTCTGAATGGGTGCCTCAGTTTCCTGCAAGGTGCCAACTGAAGGTATTGGGGACAAAGAGATCAAGTGGCCTTCTTATCCAGAATGCTCTGAGGTCAGACCCAAGAAGGTGTAAGCTTCTTGTCCTGGAGACAGTATGCTCAGAGAGAGGAGGCTCCCCCAGAGTCCTGACTGGCTTTGTGTGGAGTAGTTCCAAAGCATCCCAGCATCCCCTTCCATACCATGCACTTCCCGGAAGTCCGCACAGGCACTGACACTCCTTCCTCTGGCCTTTGTCTCTTTTCCAGTTGCCCGGAGACAGGGTTTCGGCCATTCTCTGTGCAGATGGCATCACACTGGCCTACTAGGGCTCTACAACAATCACACCCCCTTATCCCACCATCTAGATTCTTGAGAAATGCATAGGGGAAACTGAGGCACTCTCACAGTATTCAGAGAAAACATTAAGAACATTCCCACTTCGTAACACCTGTATACGACCAGTTATATACTTTAAAGGGTGTAAAATAATCAAGTATTGTGCTAAACACAATGATACTCCAAACTGACCACCAAATTTAAATTGCACATTTTTCCCCTCAGGTGAGGGTTCTAGGGTGGGGCTGGGGATGAGGGGTTCACAGTGCAGGAGGGTGCTCAGGGTTGGAGTGCTGGGGGCACAGGCTCTGGGGTGGGGCAGGGCTGGGGATAAGGAACTTGGGGTGCAGACAGGCTGCCCCAGGGCTAGGGCCAGAGAGGACTCCCCCCATCCCCCCACTGGCAGCAGCAAGCTCCGGGGGAGGGACCCCTCCTCTTCTCCCCTCCCCCCGCTCCCGCAACACACTCACTCTGCACCACGGTCACTGCACATGCTCCTAGGGCCTCTCTCAGGTCCAGAAAGCCCACTCACCTCCCCTATGGTGGGTGCTGGGGGGCGGGGGGGATTGCCATCATGTGTGGCCTCCCCTGCTGCTGCCCCTCACCATAGCCTCACTGGGGATGGGGCTGCCCCTGGCCCAGCGTGGGGCAGGAGTGGGGACTGCAGGGTGGTGGCTGGGGGGGGTAGGGTGTCACAAAATTCACCCAAGCTCCAGCTGCTCAGGTCTAGGAAGCCCCCATCACCCATCTCCCCTGTGGTGCGTGGGTGCTGGGGGGGGCGGACTGCCATCACATGTGGCTTCCTTCCTCCCCTGCTGCAGCCTGCTGCCCCTCACCCTAGCCTCACTGGGGATGGGGCTGCCCCTTGCCTAGGGTTACCATACGTCCGGATTTTCCCGGACATGTCCGGCTTTTGGGGGCTCAAATCCCCGTCCGGGGGGAAATCCCCAAAAGCCGGGCATGTCCGGGAAAATCGGGAGGCTCGGCCCGGGCCTCTTTGTCCGGGGCCGGGGGCATGGTGCCGGGCCGGGCTGGGTGCGGGGCCGGGGTCCGGGCCGGGAGCCCGGCCCGTGGGGCCGGGAGCCGGGGGCGCGGTGCCGGGCCGGGCCCGCGGAGCCGGGTCGGGGAGCCGGGCCGGGGTTTGGGGGTGCGCCGGGCCCGCGGGGCTGGGAGCCGGGGGGTGCGCCGGGCCGGGAGCCGGGGTCAGGGAGTGCGCCGGGGTCGGGGAGCCGGGGGGTGCGTCGGGGTCGGGGAGCCGGGGATTGCGCCGGGGTCGGGGAGCCGGGGAGTGCGCCGGGGTCGGGGAGCCGGAGTCGGGGAGCCGGGGAGTGCGCCGGGGTCGGGGAGTGCTCCGGGGTCGGGGAGTGCGCCGGGGAGCGCGCCGGGGAGCCGGGGAGTGCGCCGGGGAGCCGGGGAGCTGGAGCCGGGGAGTGCGCCGGGGTCGGGGAGCCGGGGTCGGGGAGCCGGAGCCGGGGAGTGCGCCGGGGTCGGGGAGCCGGGGTCGGGGAGTGCGCCGGGGTCGGGGAGCCGGGGAGTGCGCCGGGGTCGGGGAGCCGGGGAGTGCGCCGGGGTCGGGGAGCCGGGGTCGGGGAGCTGGAGCCGGGGAGTGCGCCGGGGTCGGGGAGCCGGGGTCGGGGAGCCGGAGCCGGGGAGTGCGCCGGGGAGTGCGCCGGGGTCGGGGAGCTGGGGTCGGGGAGCCGGGGAGTGCGCCGGGGTCGGGGAGCCGGGAGCCGGGCCCGCGGGGCTGGGAGCCGGGGGGTGCGCCGGGCCCGCGGGGGGTGGTCGGTCGAGGCCGGCACCCCAGGGCCCGAGCCGACCCAGGCTGGCGCCGCCGGAGGGGCCAGCCTGGGCCGCGCCTCCTCCCCCCGCCCCCCTTACCTGCTTCAGGCTTCCCGCGAATTAAATGTTCGCGGGAAGCAGGGGAGGGGGCGGAGACTTTGGGAGGGGGCGGAGTTGGGGCGGGGGCGGGGCCCCGGGGAGTGTCCTCCATTTGGAGGCACAAAATATGGTAACCCTACCCTTGCCCAACATTGGGCAGGAGTGGCGGCTGTGGGGGAGAGGGGGTGGATCACAGGGTCAAACCTCACGGAAGCCCCAGCAGCTGCTCAGGTGAGTGAGGTCCACTCCAGATGTCCATCTCCTGACCCAAAGTCCCCTTGGTGTTTCCTCCAGGTGGGTGCCGGGGGACGGGACAGAGGGCTCCCAAGCACGTGCATGCCTCCTCCCCCCTCCTCTCTCCCCCTCCCCCTCCTGAGGTGCTCCAACAGTCTGCCAGCGGCTGTTCTCTATAGCCTTAGGCAGAGGCAGTCGGCAGCACAAGCAAGGGAGAGAGGCACGGTTTTGTTTTGTTTTTTTCAGGCAAGGAAGCTCCCGGAGGGGGGGCAAGGCCCGCTCCAGGCAGGGCCAGGGGAGAAACCCAGCTCCAAATATTGGTGGAGCACAGCCTCCAGCCTTGAATATTCCTGGTGCTCAGGCACCACGAGCCCATATAACCTGCCACCCCTGCCCAGAGGGAGTGAACCAACTGCAATGTTTGCAAAAATAGAGGTTAGGGGGCAGAGGGGATTTTTTCTCCTCCTCCCGCTCTTCAGGACAGTATATCTCAGCACCCGCTTCCCACGGCTGTGTTCTTAAATCCCCAGTGCTTCCCAATACCTGGACAAAGCAGCTCTTCCCTAGTTGAAATGGTGTACTGAGCTGCTAAAGGAGACTTGATTCAATGAAATATGTTACATACTCCACTACCCCAGTGAAAATATAATTGTCATATAGGCTTTTAGTTTTTAAAAGAGTCCATTATAAGTTTGTGTGCATAAAGCCTCAGTGCGGTTCCCAAATGTCTTGTGTTCTGTTTTGACTCCCTGAATTGTACTGCCTTTCTTCTCATCCACTGTAAATGTAGTGTTGCTCCTTTTAATTGTTTAGTTTTTAAAAAGTTATTATTCCTAGCTCTTCAGCATCTATGTTTGTTAACATTGAGCAGATGGATGTTCATTGTGCTATTTAATTTATATTTTGACAGCAAATAATAATTGAAAATATTAATAGTTGCTAGTAGATTTAGTAATGACATGTCAAATTATCTAGTGTGACACTTCCTATTTTATCATGATTTTGTAATTTACAATTGTTCTATTTTTTGTTGTGTGTGTGTGTGTGTGTGTATATGTATGTGTATATGTATGTGTGTGTGTGTATGTATATATATATATATATATATGACAAGTTTATTCTTTTGGAACACGTGACTTCAAAACTGACTTCAAAATATCTTCATTTTCACTTGATTTCCCCAAGGGGGATTGTCTTTCTCAAGTGATATTTCACCTCTCAATCTAGCAACTTAGTGCTTTTTCACATCACCTGTGTGTAGAACTTGGTTCCCAAAGATTCACTAAGGGCAGTCTATGGTCTCATATGAAATCCTTCTCAAAGGCAAGTTTCTACTGTAATTTTTATTGAGCACAGATCTGCAACCCCAATGTAGATTGATACCCACGAGAATTCAAAAATCATGAGTTATACACCTAACATGAAGAATTTAAAAATAAATAAATAATTTTGAGTTCTTTCTATTTCTCTTTGTTCCTGAGTCTTTAGGGGGTACTTGGGTCAGACTCACAGAAGTATTTAGGCTCTTAACTTCACTGGCAGTTAGAAACCTAAATACCTTTTGTGGATCTGGGCCTACTCTCATACTTTTGCCGTTCTTTTTTCCCAAATAAATCCATACCGCAAATGTTTGTACACTCCTATAACAGTCACTGTTATTTCAGACCTCCTCCACTTGCCTTCAATGAAAATTAATTAAACCTCCTTATTTCTGTAAGCAATTTCCCCCTTCTGCAAACACTGAAGCACATGCTGTCCCTCTCCTATTACTTCATTTGCTGCACACCTTGATGTAGATTTTTCTATGGAACAGTTTACATTTCTATTGGCACACTTCAGTGTTAGAGCCGTTAGGTATGATACTATGATATTCTGCTACGATATGTTTCAGCAATGTTCTTCATACTGACAAAATTACTGTTTTGTACAGCCAAATCAATAGATATTTTAACAAATTATTCTGTTACTCCTTTGGGGTGGGGGCATAGTGATGCTGACCTCACCTACTTTGCCTTTCAGTAAGACCTTGTCTTTACTATATTTTTACAGTGGTATATGTTAGTTACCCTGTGTAACTAACAAATTCTCACCAGCCACACATGAAGTAAGCCTTATCTTTTTCTGGAGGGGTATAGGCTGCTCCCCCATCCCCCAGCAAGAAGCCCCCCGATCCCAGCTGGCAGAAGGTAAGGAGTACAGAGACCTTTCTGTGCTGGGGTTGAGGGTCAGATGTAGTCTTACCAATCCCAAACCATTTAGAAATCATGAGTCAGTCCTCCCGCCCCCCACCAGAAAAAGTGACATTTTAAACACACCAAGTTTGGGGCCTGTTTGTTTCCTGCCCAGCTACAGCAGCTCCAGCTCCCTGCCCCTCCTGAGCCAGGTCATACTCAGCTCCCCAGGACACACCCTGGGACGCTGCAGCTCAGGGTGACACTCCCTTCCCATCCCCACCCCCTATCAATGACCCAGGTTGAGAGATTTCTGACATCTCTGGGCACTGCCGGAGAGCTGGGGAATGAACTATCTACAGACCGTTACTGGCTCAGTCAGAGGAGATGGGACCTTGGGGGCTGCTCTGCCCTCCCTTCAGACAGGAGAGAGAGATCTGATCCCCTTAGTGGGGCCAATACCCTGTACTGTCACCCCAGGTGTGCCATGGCTCAACCCCAATGGATCAGCATTGGCACCTGGAGAGTGGGACAGGAATATTAGCTCCCAAGCTCATTCATGCCTCCGGGACCCTGTGGGGGGGGCCCAGCAATTCCTGCTCATTCCCCATCTGGTCCCAGGGGAGCCCCCTCCGCACCTGTGCCACACCCTTTGATCTCTCTGGGTCAGGGGCTGGGGAAGGGGAAGCTGCTGAACGGACATTCAGACCCTGAGCTCTGGATGTGTCAATCTCCAGCTGGGGGTTCTCTGGGCACTCTTAGCACTGAATGGGAGAACTGGATTCTGGCTGGTTTGTGGGATCTCCTCTGTCCCCTCATCTCAGCCCCATGCATCCTGGTGAATCCCCCTAGAGTACAATTTCTGTATATTGATGGCTGTAGGGACGCATAGCTCCCGAATCGCCAGCCCACAGGCGCGGCAAACTGCTCCCATGGCTACGAGGCAGGAGTGACCTTCAATCCAGCGTTTGTGTTTGGGAAACTTATTTGGCTGATTTGATTGTACCCTCGCAGCTGGTGTTCACGCGCTCAAGAGATGGGTTCGTTATCTTATGTGCATGTATACTGCCTGGCTTTTCTATGCGCAAGATTTGTACCAATGAGAAGCGTTGTAAGCAGGGAAGTGTAAAGAATAAAAGCCCCAGGAAAAGTTCCTGGAGGGAGAGGGGCTTTTCGGCTACCACAGACCTGGTGTTCTGTTTCCTTTCCTGCGTCGTCACCACAGCTGGTGACCCCGACGTGATACCCCTCTACTCACCGGCTGGATATGCCGAGCGCGCCCGCGGCTGTTTGCCGCCCCTTATTCGTGAGTATGGGGGTCGAACTTTACAGTGCCCAGAAGGAGCACACAAGAGAGTTCAAGATTACACGGCAGCGATCATGCATCGTTGTCCCGGTCGCTCATATTGAGGACCCCCTAAGGGAAATAGACCGCCAGTGCCCCTGGTATCCGGACTGCAGGTCGGTATGGCTTCTTGACTGGAAAACAGGTTGGAAACTTTGAGGGCATAGAGGAAGGAAAGGAGTAAGTAATTATAGGCATGGGGATTTCAAATCCCCAGGATGATAACTGGAACGGTAAAATGTGTATGAGACAGAGTTTTTGTACCAAGGTGCAAAGCTCTCCTTTATTCTGCAGAATAAAGCAACTCCTCCTTATCCCTGTCTGGCTGTTATTGGCTCTCAGCCAGGTGGACCCGATATTTCGGTAACAGTTTCTGGTGACTCCGCCGGGACTCTCCAGGCTCGGACATTGGACTCCGGACGGCTGCGGCGAACTGGGAACGGCGCCAACGGGGTGTTTCACCCCTTTTCTCTGCTTCACCGCAGCCCCTGGGGTTTGTGCTCCGATAAGGTGAGTCCTAATAGGATAAGGAGACACTCTCTGGTAAAACTCTCTAAGGATAGCTCTTTGAATTATATGTTAAGTAAATGGCCTTTACCCGGTGTTTAAAAAGAAATAGTTACACCTTGTGTAGAAATTGATGTGGCTAGTGTTGTGGAAATTGAATTGTGGAAAACATGTGCAGTATATATTGTAGTAGAGGTGTAAGAAATGCAAACCTACCAATATAGGTTGTGTTGTCTTGTTCAGATCACTGTAAAGAAGTAAAAGGCAATCAAAAGTCCGGGAAAGTTAATTGTGTCCCTTTTTAAGTAAGAATCTTTAAGCCGTGGATAGCTTTGGATCTGGAAGCAAGCCAGAAAGCATCTGTATTAATGCAATTTTCTAACTAATAAGGTAGTAGCCACTGAAACCTGGGCTGCATATGAAACAAATACAAGGAAATATGTGGTGATTTCTCTGTTTTGCCTAAAATCAACAAGAGTATGTGTATATAAAGGAAATATTTTAAGTAATGACTGACTGCCCAGAAGGGGTAGACCTCGGTTCTTTTGTCTTTCAGATCATCAGAGAAAACGGATGCCAGCTGAATAGCATTCGATGTACCATGCATTTACTGGTACAATAGGAATTATTTTTGTGTTCTTTGTCCTGTCTTGTGATGTTTGTCTTGTGGCCAGAATTGTTGGATTTAATATTTTCATAGGACAGTCTAGCTCAAATTTAAATAGAAGGGTTAAATCAAAAAGCAGATACTTGTTTTATTCATCTTGAAATACAAAGTGTTTGGATAAATCAGGAAAAGAGAAGCTTAAGTAAGAAAAAGAAACTTCATTGGCCAGATTTTTAATTGTAAAATTGTTGTTAAAATTTGCATACCAACAGTCTTTGGAAACAAGGACATGGAAGGTTAACCCACTCCCCATATTGCCCATGGGATCCTTCTGGCTACCTCAGATTTCTAGCCAGAGGGCTGGGGAGGGAGGAAAGCGATTAGACACCTGAGGTTGTACCGAGTGAACCCCTCAAAAGTGGGTGTGCTTGTCCCGGTTTGTTGCTCCAAAGCTCTGTAATAAAGTTATTTTACTGGAAGAGTGTACATGGCATACATTGAATAATAAGACTAATGTACTGTATAATGGCAACGTGTATGCATTCATTGTTGGAAAAAAGTGTATAAGTGAAGAGTGAAAGTTTCCTTTGTAGGTTAAAAGAAGCCGAGAAAGGGAGAAGAGGAAAAAGCACGGAATGAGTTAACTGAGGAAAAAATAGCTAGCAAGCTCAGTCCAAAGATAAGACCTGGCTGACAGCCACGAAAAGGGGGGGCCTAAATGTGCCCAAACAACTGAGATTTGCAAAACACTGCCAGGCATTAATGAAATGTGTTAGGTTTCTTTTCTCACAGGTAGAAAAGTGCTACCCAAAGACCCTAGCACCCCTGCCATTTATTAAAACCAGGAGACTGAGTCTATGTAAAGTCCATCAATGAAAGACTGCTTTGGCTCCATGCTGGAAAGGCTCTTTCCAAGTCCTGTTAACCACCAACACCGCTGTGAAGTGCCAAGGACTGCCTGCCTGGACCCATGCTTCTCACTGCAAAAAGACCCCTCCACCTGGAGAGGATTCTCCAGCTGCTAATCAGCCTATTTCTCCTGCTAGCTCTGCTGTGCCTCCTGGACAGCAGGGAAAGAGAACAAGGTGAAGTGCTAGTAACCTCTCCCTTGTCCACTGACAGACCTACTGTTGCTTTGAATTTTTCTAGAAGAAGCAAAACCATTACAGGGTGATGTGCTAGTAACCTCTCCCCTACATGATGCTAAACCACACTGTTTCAGGAAAAGAGAAGAAGGAACACTTGCTTAATTGAAACCATAAAGTCCAGGAATTCCTGACTACAAAAGACATTAAGAATTGGCCCTGGTGAAGAAGCAAAGAATTATACCCTAGCAGAAAGAAACTTGTGGGACCCATGCTTGGGAACGTGGTATTGATTAGATTTTAAGGTTTATCTTACAGGCTGCGCCCTGTGTTTTGGATAAGTCCTTCAGCATGTATTGCCCTCCCTAATTGGATTTTAAATGATAAGTACCAAAGGCACCTTGTTGCCATTGCCCCTGCCATCTCCTCTATTACACTATTACCCCTGTAACACATCCAAATACAGACAATGACCCAGAAGTTGCTGACAGAGATGGTATTGAATATCACTGAGGCTGGGAAGGCATTGCAGTGGGATCTAGCATGTTCAGAAATTCAGGATTTCCTGAATGACTAGCTAATGGCCATTCGGAATGATCTAGAGCATCAGGCTTGGCCCACTGCCCTTACAGACACATCAGGAGTACCATCTGATCTGCGGCCATGGAGACATACTTAGAGACTTTCTGGGTAAAAGTGCAAACGTTCTCAATGCTCCTTCCAAGCATATGGACCGGTTGAAGGGGTGTGGCCTCTCACATACCGAATCCTGCTGGGTCCATGGGGAGGATGCATGTGGGATTGAGTAATTCACCAAGACATCTGGGAAATTAGACTACCTGGTATGCCCAGTTAATTTTAGTCAGTGCTCCTGGGATTACACCTGACAGGACGCTTACTCTTTTAAGCTAATGATAGCTGTGTGTATGTTAAAGCCTCCACATTGCAAGACATACATTTTAATCTCATTACCACTGCAGGCAATCATATCATTTACTGGCCTGCAGATAGAGTTTTTCAAGTAGCCCTTAGGTTCCAGATACCCTTTAATTGGACTAGTTTAGTATCTGATTTCAGAATTTGTTTTCACTGTTACCAGAGATTCCGAAAATCTCTGAAGTACAAGGGCAAATTCACATGCTTTATAATATATATTAAGTTGAAAAGTATGCTTTCCAGACAGCTTATAGAGTATCCATTTTATGTACTAAGTAGGATGTATTGTGCTTTATGATTAAGATTGTACAACAGCCCCATTATATTATTGTTATGGGAATGTTATTGCTTGTGTTGCTATTAGTTAGCTTAGGATTATGTTATCATTGTTGTAAAAGACATAATAATAGTAATACCTTTCATGTTTATGCTAATCATGCATTGTCATTACATCCAATCAGAACCCCTAAGATTGAAGCATCTGATGTAGAATTTGAAGTCCAGGGCTTAATGCAAATAGAGATTTAAGAATGTTTGTTGTACTAGGAAAATAAAATAAAAAAAGGGGGGGGGAGGGGTCGTAGAAGCAGGGAAAGAACTGTCAGAAAAGAACTGCTATGCATGACAGTTTGTTAGTAAGAGTCAGGCTAACTGTAACCCTGATAACGCGAGATTTGTAGAAGCGAGGATTGTGTGAGGCGGGTGAGAAAGTACTGTGTGAGAAGTTATTGTAACCTTGTGTAGATAAGGTCTAGAAAATATTGTATGTTGGCAAGAGTCAAAACAAGTAAGGAATTAAGATATCAAGATGGCCTATGTATAACAAAATGCAGCTGTCCCTCATTATTTCTGTAATGAAAAGTATAAATGCAAGGTCTGTTAAGTACCTGCCTTGTTCCTGTCTGTAAACCACCCAGCAACATCTGGGATGTGAGACAGTGAAAGAAATGTGCTGTTTTAAGCTTACTGATAATAGTTTTGCATGTAATAGTAAATTGATATGCTGAAATGCTATGCTTAAGCCATCCGCCAAGACGTTTTTCTTCCTTGGTGAGATTATATCTAGTTATAGCCACCCTTAGAGTGGATGAAGACCCTTTTATAGTATGGGGTCCTAGTTTTGATGTTTGATGTTTTACTTTGCTGCTTTGTTTAATGTTTACCCAATCTAGTGACATTGTGTATGCTACCCTGCGAGAGTGTTTTGTTTAAACACCGCATCTATAAAATAAAACAGGGGGCGATGTAGGGACGCATAGCTCCCGAATCGCCAGCCCACAGGCGCGGCAAACTGCTCCCATGGCTACGAGGCAGGAGTGACCTTCAATCCAGCGTTTGTGTTTGGGAAACTTATTTGGCTGATTTGATTGTACCCTCGCAGCTGGTGTTCACGCGCTCAAGAGATGGGTTCGTTATCTTATGTGCATGTATACTGCCTGGCTTTTCTATGCGCAAGATTTGTACCAATGAGAAGCGTTGTAAGCAGGGAAGTGTAAAGAATAAAAGCCCCAGGAAAAGTTCCTGGAGGGAGAGGGGCTTTTCGGCTACCACAGACCTGGTGTTCTGTTTCCTTTCCTGCGTCGTCACCACAGATGGCAAACCTGAGACTCTCTGGATAAAGTTGAGAAGTGTGAGCAACAAGGGTGATGTCGTGGTTGGAGTCTGCTATAGACCACCAGACCAGGGGGATGAGGTGGACGAGGCTTTCTTCTGACAACTAGCAGAAGTTGCTAGATCGCAGGCCCTGGTTCTCATGGGAGACTTTAATCACCCTGATATCTGCTGGGAGAGCAATACAGCGGTGCACAGACAATCCAGGAAGTTTTTGGAAAGTGTAGGGGACAATTTCCTGGTGCAAGTGCTGGAGGAACCAACTAGGGGCAGAGCTTTTCTTGACCTGCTGCTCACAAACAGGGAATAATTAGTAGGGGAAGCAAAAGTGGATGGGAACCTGGGAGGCAGTGACCATGAGATGGTCGAGTTCAGGATCCTGACACAAGGAAGAAAGGAGAGCAGCAGAATACAGACCCTGGACTTCAGAAAAGCAGACTTTGACTCCCTCAGGGAACAGATGGGCAGGATCCCCTGGGAGAATAACATGAAGGGCAAAGGGGTCCAGGAGAGCTGGCTGTATTTTAAAGAATCCTTATTGTGGTTGCAGGAACAAACCATCCCGATGTGTAGAAAGAATAGTAAATATGGCAGGCGACCAGCTTGGCTAAACAGTGAAATCCTTGCTGATCTTAAACGCAAAAAAGAAGCTTACAAGAAGTGGAAGATTGGACAAATGACCAGGGAGGAGTATAAAAATATTGCTCAGGCGTGCAGGAGTGAAATCAGGAAGGCCAAATCACACTTGGAGTTGCAGTTAGCAAGAGATGTTAAGAGTAACAAGAAGGGTTTCTTCAGGTATGTTAGCAACAAGAAGAAAATCAAGGAAAGTGTGGGCCCCTTACTGAATGAGGGAGGCAACCTAGTGACCGAGGATGTGGAAAAAGCTAATGTACTCAATGATTTTTTTGCCTCTGTCTTCACGAACAAGGTCAGCTCCCAGATTGCTGCACTGGGCAGTACAGTATGGGGAGAAGGTGACCAGCCCTCTGTGGAGAAAGAAGTGGTTCGGGACTATTTAGAAAAACTGGACGTGCACAAGTCCATGGGGCCGGATGCGCTGCATCCGAGGGTGCTAAAGGAGTTGGCGGGTGAGATTGCAGAGCCATTAGCCACTATTTTTGAAAACTCATGGCGATCGGGGGAGGTCCCAGATGACTGGAAAAAGGCTAATGTAGTGCCCATCTTTAAAAAAGGGAAGAAGGAGGATCCGGGGAACTACAGGCCAGTCAGCCTCACCTCAGTCCCTGGAAAAATCATGGAGCAGGTCCTCAAGGAATCAATTATGAAACATTTAGAGGAGAGGAAAGTGATCAGGAACAGTCAGCATGGATTCACGAAGGGGAAGTTGTGCCTGACTAACCTAATTGCCTTCTATGATGAGATAACTGGCTCTGTGGATGAGGGGAAAGCAGTGGATGTGCTATTCCTTGACTTTAGCAAAGCTTTTGATACGGTCTCCCACAGTATTCTTGCCGCCAAGTTAAAGAAGTATGGGCTGGATGAATGGACTGTAAGGTGGATAGAAAGCTGGCTAGATCGTCGGGCTCAACGGGTAGTGATCAATGGCTCCATGTCTAGTTGGCAGCCGGTTTAAAGCGGAGTGCCCCAAGGGTCGGTCCTGGGGCCGGTTTTGTTTAATATCTTTATTAATGATCTGGAGGATGGTGTGGACTGCACTCTCAGCAAGTTTGCAGATGACACTAAACTAGGAGGCATGGTAGATACACTAGAGGGTAGGGATCGGATACAGAGGGACCTAGACAAATTAGAGGATTGGGCCAAAAAAAACCCTGATGAGGTTCAACAAGGACAAGTGCAGAGTCCTGCACTTAGGACGGAAGAATCCCATGCACTGCTACGGACTAGGGACCGAATGGCTAGGTAGCAGTTCTGCAGAAAAGGACCTAGGGGTCACAGTGGACGAGAAGTTGGTTATGAGTCAACAGTGTGCTCTTGTTGCCAAGAAGGCTAACGGCATTTTGGGCTGTATATGTAGGGGCATTGCCAGCAGATCGAGGAACGTGATCATTCCCCTTTATTCGATATTGGTGAGGTCTCATCTGGAATACTGTGTCCAGTTTTGGGCCCCACACTACAAGAAGGATGTGGAAAAATTGGAAAGAGTCCAATGGAGGGCAACAAAAATGATTAGGGGTCTGGAGCACATGACTTATGAGGAGAGGCTGAGGGAACTGGGATTGTTTAGTCTCCAGAAGAGAAGAATGAGGGGGGATTTGATAGCAGCCTTCAACTACCTGAAGGGGGTTCCAAAGAGAATGGAGCTCGGCTGTTCTCAGTGGTGGCAGATGACAGAACAAGGAGCAATGGTCTCAAGTTGCAGTGGGGGAGGTCCAGGTTGGATATTAGGAAAAACTATTTCACTAGGAGGGTGGTGAAACACTGGAATGCGTTACCTAGGGAGGTGGTGGAGTCTCCTTCCTTGGAGGTTTTTAAGGCCCGGCTTGACAAAGCCCTGGCTGGGATGATTTAGTTGGGAATTGGTCCTGCTTTGAGCAGGGGGTTGGACTAGATGACCTCCTGAGGTCCCTTCCAACCCTGATATTCTATGATTCTATGAACTCCGCCCAGGGGGCCCCACTATAGTAACGCCTGGTTCTCTGACAACAGAGAGCCTGCCGGAGTGCCAGGGACAGCAGGGGTGGAGATGCTCAGGGGGTTTATTTTGTCGGGACCCCAAAGTGAGGAAAATCGCTTTCCTAACTCCCTGTTGAGTTCGGAATCCCTGTCCCCGTGTCCCTTGGGGACACAGACTCAGAAGGGAAGGGAGTTGGGCAGGCTGCTTACAAACCCCAGATCGGAACCCTAGAACACGGAGGGGCTTTGGAAAAAGGAACCATGGGTAGGACCCACCCCTCATCTGAGCCCTGAGGGGGGCATCTGAGCACGACTACAGAGCTCCAATGAATCACAGAAACTATCCCCCAAATGGCGTATTTGCCCCTCACTGACGATATGCACCATAGTCTGGTAGGGCAGCTCCCGGCTCAATGGGCTCTGGAGACTGAACTCCCTCTCCCCCAAGAGCTCCTGGCACTTCTCCTCCAGGGATGATTGTTATGGTGTGGGAGGAAGCTGGTGGCCCAGTTAGCTGTACAGGCAGACAGGGTCATTTCTTAGCCTGTAAGGAAATGTTCAGTCCCATTGGTGGACAAGGTTGTTGTGAGTTTGGGGATGCAGCTGTCCTCAGAGAGAAGCTATGGCGGACAGCAGAGTTTGTTCTGTTGTATTCTCTGCATTCAAAGGCAATGCTTGGCCCAGAGTAGCTAACAGGGAACCAGGCATTGGTGTGCACTGAGATTTCTGGAGGAGGGGGCTGCCTGTGTGCTGTTTGCCTCTGTTCCAGGGCTGGTGTAGTCATGTAAATAAAGCAAATCTCACTTGGGATTTACCCAGACTCTGGGCACTGATTTTTCCTCCCAGGGCCAGGCCCAGGCCAGCTCTTGCTCAGCAGAGGGGCCATGCCAGCATGGGTAGGATAACATAATGACAATACACTACTAATGGTGTCTTTAGTAGGGCTGTCAATTAATCACAGTTAACTCACACGATTAACTCAAAAAAATTAATCACGATTAATCGCAGTTTTAATCACATTGTTAAACAATAGACTACCAATTGAAATTTATTAAATATTTTGGATGTTCTACATTTTTATATATATTGTATTCTGTGTATATTATTTTTTATTACAAATATTTGTACTGTAAAATGATGAATTGAAAAATATTTCAATTCACCTTATACAAGTACTGTAGTGCAATCTGTTTATCATGAGAGTGCAACTTACAAATGTAGATTTTTTTTATTACATAACTGCACACAAAAACAAAATGTAAAAACTTCAGAGCCTACAAGTCCACTCAGTCCTACTTCTTGTTCAGCCAATCACTAAGACAAACAATTATTCCAGGAGTGGGTGGGTCAGCTTTTGTGGCCCGCATCATGCGGGAGGTCAGACTAGATGATCATAATGGTCCCTTCTGACCTTAGAGTCTATGAGTCTAAGTTTGTTTACATTTATGGGAGATTGTGCTGCCCGCTTCTTATTTACAATGTCACCTGAAAATGAGAACAGGTGTTCACATGGCACAATGGCATTGCTAGGTATTTACGTTCCAGGTTTGCTAAACATTCGTATGCCCCTTCGTGCTTTGGCCACCATTCCAGAGGATATGCTTCCATGCCGATGATGCTCATTAAAAAAATAATGCATTAATTAAATTTGTGACTGAACTCCTTGGGGGAGACTTGTATGTCTCCTGATCTGTTTTACCTGCATTCTGCCATATATTTCGTGTTATGGCAATCTCGGATGATGACCCAGCATGTGTTGTTCGTTTTAAGAACATTTTCACTGCAGATCTGACAAAACGCAAAGAAGGTATCATTTTGAGATTTCTAAAATTAGCGACAGCACTCAACCCAAGTGTAGTAGTTCCGGGGTGGGGCTCGTCCCTTCCTGGGGCGCCTGAAAGTCAGGCCGCCCCGCTACAAAGCGAATAACAGTTAGGGCCCCGACCTTTGGGTAGGGGCTAAGCACACAATGAACAGTTTAGGGCTCAGGCCCCTATGCAGGGACTGAGCACACAATGAACAGTTTAGAGCTCAGGCCCCTATGCAGGGACTGAGCACACAATGAACAGTTTAGAGCTCAGGCCCCTATGCAGGGACTGAGCACACAATGAACAGTTTAGAGCTCAGGCCCTTATGCAGGGACTGAGCACACAATTAACAGCTCCGGCCCTGGGTCAGAGCGGGGCAGCACACCAATAGTCAGTCAGTGGCCCAGGCCTTGTAGCAGGGGCTGGGTCAGTTTGGGTTAGCCCAGGCCCTAGGTCAGGGCGGGGCAGCCAACAGATAGTCTGTCAGGGGCCCAGGCCCCTTGGACAAGGAGGAGGAGAGACTGCCACCCGGCACGGGGTGGCAGGGGGGAACACAGGCCCACCCACTCCACTGTGTTCCAGCCCGGGGCCCTATCCGCAGCAGTCCATCTGCCGCGCAGTCAGTGGGGATCCTGACCGCAACACACTGACATGGGTTCAGGGTCTGCTATCCCCGGGCCACTTCCCATCTCCTCCTCCATGGGTACCTGCTCCTCCTGAGTTCCGTCTGCTGGGTCGCAGGGGGGCCGGGGGGGCCCCCGAGCCCAGCCGCGCCGCCGGGGGGGCCCCGAGCCGAGCCGCAGGGGGGCCAGGGGGGCCCCGAGCCGCAGGGGGGCCAGGGGGCCCCCGAGCCCAGCCACGCCGCAGGGGGGCCGGGGGGGCCCCCGAGCCCAGCCACGCCGCAGGGGGGGCATGGGGGGGCCGGAGCCGGGCCACGGGGGCCGTGCTGGGGCCTGCGGGAACGGGCCGCGCCTCCCCGGAGCCCTTCTCCCGCCCCCACCCCAGCTTACCTCGTGCTGCCGGCCGGCCCGCCCCTGCTGCTTAGTCTCAGACTTCCCGCGAATCTCTGATTCGTGGGAAGCAGGGGAGGGGGCGGGGCGTGCAGGGCAGGGGAGGAGGGGGAAGTGGGCGGGGTGAACAGCTGCAGCGCGGGGCCCTCTTGGCGCGGAGCCCAATTCAGCCGAATCGGCTGAATCGGCCTAAAGCCGGCCCTGTCTGTCGCTCCCTCTGGGCCCTCGGCGGGGGGAAGCTCAGACTGCTCCTCAGGATACCGGGCTCTTGGCAGGCTCGGCCAGTCCTCCTCAGGGTACCGGGCTCTCGGCAGGCTCGGCCAGTCCTCCTCAGGGTACCGGGCTCTCAGCAGGCTTGGCCAGTCCTCCTCAGGGTACCGCGCTCTCGGCAGGCTCGGCCAGTCCTCCTCAGGGTACCGGGCTCTCGGCAGGCTCGGCCAGTCCTCCTCAGGATACCGGGCTCTCGGCAGGCTCAGGTCCGCGGGAGCTCGGGCACCAGCGTCTGTCCTCTCCCGCTGCCGGCCAGCTACTGAGCGCTGGGGCCTGGCCTTTATACTTCCTGTCCCGCCCCTTGACTTCCGGGGGGCGGGGACAGGCCGCGGTGGCTCCGCCCACTCTGGCGGCTTTTCTGGCTCATCGCTTCCTGGGGCGCCTGGAAGCCAGGCCGGAGCTTTCTGTGCTCCCTTCTCCCTCCGTTCTCCCTGGCCCTCTCTTGCTGCTGCTTTTACTGCCGCTGCCGCTGCTGCTGCTGCGTGCGTGAGTGAGGAGTGCGGAGGGGGGGGCCTTGCCGGCCTGCCCCCCCCCCTCGCCCTCGCCTCCGGAGGGAGAAGCACCGGCCCCCCTACGCCAACACCGATACCATCTGGGGGCCCACCTGCCTGCTTGCTTGCCTGCCTGGCCGGCTGCCCGGCCGACTGACTGCCGCTCGCTGCTGCTGCTGTTGTTCCTGTGTGGGAGCCGCTGCCTCCGTCGCGGAGAGCGAAGAGACTGCATCCCTAGTTCGAGAGATTGTGGAGGGGGTTGTTTGAGAACTGTGTTGTGAGTGACTTTGCCATCTTTGCTCCTGGGGTGGTGGTGCCCCCAGTCGCGTTTGGACTGTGGACGGTACTGAGCCTCTAGCTCGTAATTCCTCGGACTGGAAGCCGTCGCTTGCCAGGAAGCTCTGAGGTCGGCTTGGGAGCCTGCTGTCCCGTCCCCCGTAGCGGACTGTTGAAGGGGGCGCGGGGGGGGGGGGAGCAGTGCCCCCCCCTTCGTCCATCTGCTCCCCCTCTGCCACCACCCCCACCGCCGACAGCTGCCGACAACCCCTCCACCGCCCCGCGTGCCACCTGGACCTGCTTTTCGCCCCTCGGCGGGGCTGTTTGCTCCCCCCGCCGTTTCCATCGTCCGGGACTGTTTACTTGCAGCAGTGAACGGCAGAGCCTGCGCTTCGCGAGCGCTGTGGGTGCACCTTTTCCCCCGCCCTGGACTTCTCCTGCCCCCCAACTGCGTTTCGCTGGTGGGGTCCCCTCCCTGTAGCCCCCTTTGTATTAGTTGGCCCTACCCTACCCCCCTCCTTTTGAGCCCCTTCGGTTTATTTTTTTGGTTCCCATTCCCCCCCCCCCTCGGTTCCTAGCCTGCTGGCTGTGTTCCCGGCCCTGTCCTTGGGCTGCGGCTGGCTGGAGTTTTTCCTCCTACCCCTCCTTGTCCTTGGGCTGCAGCTGGCTGGACATTCCATTCTGTTTCTGAGCCGCTGCTCCGGTGCGCCCCCCCCTTCGCCCCCCCGCGCGCGCTTGTGCCCCCGTTTTGTTGCCCCCCCCCTTTTGCACTGTTCACCCCCCCTTTACTGTTGTTGTAGTCCCCCCCCCGCCCCAGTGTAGCCGGGGGAGCCGGCTTTCTTTTTTGGCACCTGTGCCCCACCCCTATCTTTTCGCTTCTGTGTGCCCTCTCCATTGGCACCCTCCTCCCCAGCCTGCAGCCTAGCGGGGGGGAGTGGTTGCCTTTCCCTCGTTTTGTTTTTTGCCCAGAGGGGAGGAGCGGCTGCAGGTTGTAATGGCGGGGGACTCTGCCCCTGCCCCTGCCCCTGCCCTGTTGTCCCCGCCCACCCCAGTGGCCGGCCCCTCGGCTGGCCCTGTCCCGGATACCGCCGCTGCCACGGCTGCCCCCTCCACCGGCAGGAAGGGCCAAGGGAGGAAGAAGGGCAAGGGCCCCGCCCGTGGAGCCAGACCTCCTGCGGGCGGGGCTACGGTCCCCGCTGCGGCCCCGACACCGGCCGCGGCCCCTCCCTCTCCTGCCGTCCCTTCCACCAGCTCTGGTGGCGCTCCACCTCCGGCCCCCAGAGCATACGCCCAGGTGGTCGCCGCCTCTTTGCGTGCCGCCGCGTCGTCCGCCCCGACCGCCGCCTCTGGACCTGTCCCTCGTGACCACGGCCCCTTCCCCTCGCTGACTAGGAGGCATGGCGTCCGTTGCCATTTGGTGTCTGCCTCACCCCACATTGAGACCTATGTGCGGGCGTTGGCGAGGGTGGTGGGGCCTACGGCCATCGTGGCAGCCTCCAAGATGTACGGGAAGGCCGTGTTCTTCCTGGCGTCAGTGGCCGCTGCGCAGGAGGCGGTGGAACGAGGCCTGGCGGTGGGAGGCGTGTTTGTGCCCTTGGAACCCCTGGAGGACCTGGGCGTACGGGTGCTCTTGACCTCCGTCCCGCCCTACCTCCCCAACGCCGCCCTGTTGCCGGCCCTCTCCACCCTGGGGAAGCCCATTTCCATTCTGAGCCCTCTCTTGTTGGGCTGTAAGGACCCCGTCCTCCGGCACATTCTGTCTTTCCGCCGGCAGGTTCAGCTTCAGCTGCCGCCGGCGGCGGGTGCCGGAGTGGCGCTCGAGGGGTCCTTCCTGGTGCCCTACCGGCGGCCCCATTATCGGGTCCACTATTCGACGGGGGAGGCCCGGTGCTTCCTCTGCCGGGCGCCGGGGCATGTCCGGAGGGACTGTCCCCTGGCCCGGCCTGGAGGGGCGTCCGAGACCCCCGGGGCCCGGGAGGGTGCCGGCCCTGTCATCGCCGGCAACCCTGGCGGTTCGGACACTGCTGCTGCCGCCGCCCCTCCTCCTTCTGCCGCGGTTCCCGCTCTGGCCGTGGAGACGGCCGGGCGGGCGGGCCTTGCCGTCGCCGACCCTGGATCGGCGGGGCATGTGGAGGAGGGGGCGGGGCGGCTTCCGCCGGCCGCGGGGATGGGCCTGCCCCAGGGGGAGGTTTCCCTCCCCCCTGCTGTCCCTCCGCCCCTGCCGCCCCGAGCCCCGAAGCCATCGCCCCTGCCCTCTGGCCCCGCCCCTGCTGACCGGCCCTCCACCTCCTCTTCCACCTCGGGGGGCTGGGTGACCGTCCGGGGGAAGCGCGGCGCCCGCAGGTCGCGGGCTCTCTCCCTCCCCTCTGATGAGGAGGGAGAGCAGGCCCCCCGAAAGATGCCGCGGGGGGCCGACGTTGTTAGTTCTGTTTCCGCGCCCCTGGACGGTGCCCAGCAGGAGGTGCCGGCCATGGAGACCATGGATGCCATGGCAGCGGCTGGGGAAACTTCTGTCCCTTTTGTTGGGCCCACATCTGAGGAGGCTTCCGTAGCGGTTCTCCCGGCCCTTGCTCCGTCTGTACCCCCCGCCGCCGCCGCCGATGCCGGGGCGGCCTTTGTCTCCGTGACTGGCGGGGAGGTTGCCGGGGCCGAGGGGACTGCTTTCGCCTCCATCTTCGATGAGATCGAGGCCCTGGGTCTGACCCCGGTTACCCAGGGGGAGGACGACCCTTCGCCAGCGGGTCCCGATCCGGGTGCTGGCTTGGTCCCACCCCCCCCTCCTGCTCCCGGTTCCCCACTCTGCTGCCCCCGATTTAGTCCTGGGGGAACCCTTAGCCCTACCTGCCAGCCCGGCCGCGACTCCCATCTCGTGCACGGCCGCCGAGCCCCTTGGGGCGACGGCTGTTGCTGAGCGGCCGGTTCCTGCCCCCGATCCTGCCCCTTCTGCCGTCCCTGCCCCTGCGGCTTCCCCTGTCCCTGCTGCCCCCGTCCCCTCGGATGCAGACCCTGGCCGAGGGGAGCCACGGTCTAGCAGCTTGGCAGCGGGGGGTGGGGAGCCCGTTCCCGTTCCCGTCCCTGATCCTGTCCCCTCTCCTGCCCAAGTCCCTGTTCCCGCCTCGAGCCCCGCCCCTACTCCCACCCTTGCCCCAGATTCTGTCCCCGAGGTGTCTCTTTCTGCCACCTCTGGGTTTACTGCCGCCCCTGGGGTTGTCGCATTTCCGTTGCCTGCAGACAACCCTCAGGGGGTGGTTTTCGTGTCTCCCCTTCCTGCCACTGTGGGGGCTGTGTTGTTCCCTCAGCCGCCCTCTTCTTTGCCGGGGATGGGGGCGGGCTGCCCGGCGCAACAGCGCCGGGGCTCGGCCCCTTGTTTATCTGTCACCGTGGGCCGCGGGGACCCTTCGGGGGCCCCGCCGGAGGACGGCGGCAGCTTGGCCGCTGCCTCCCCCTCCGCGCTGCGGGATGAGTTGCGCCTCTTTCTCTCGGATTCCCATGGTTCCACGGGTAAGGTGCAGCTCGCCCTTCAGCGCTGGGGGGACTTCCATCTCGTCCTCCGGGCCGTGAAGGTGCTTTTGGGGGAGGGGCAGGGGTCCGGTCGGCGGGACATCGCGGCCTATCGGCGGGCCCGCAGATTCCGCGACTCCCTTTTGACCTTCGGAGTCGAAACCGGGATCTTGCGGGGCCCGCTGGGGGCCGATGATCCCTCCGCCTGTGAGGATCTGCCCCAGCCCTCCGTATGACAGCTACCACCTTTGCGTCGTTGAACGCCCGGGGCTGTAGGGTGGGTTTCCGCAGGAGCCAGGTGCTCTCCTTCCTTCGGGAGGGGGGGTACTCTGTGATTTTCCTGCAGGAGACCCACACGGCTCCGGCCGTCGAGGCTAGCTGGCGGCTGGAGTGGGGAGACGGGGTTTATTTTAGCCACCTCAGCGCCCATTCGGCTGGAGTGGCCACCCTGTTCTGCCCGGGGCTGCGGCCTGAGGTGCTGGGGGTCGCCGAGGTCGTGCCAGGCCGCCTGCTGCACGTCCGGGCCCGTGTGGAGGGGCTGGTTCTGAACTTGGTCAACGTCTATGCCCCGACCACGGGCTCGGAACGCGTGCCTTTCTATCAGCGGGCGGCGGCCTTCCTCGGCACTCTGGATTCTCGCGAGTGCCTGGTCCTGGGCGGGGACTTTAACACCACCCTCGAGGACCGGGACCGCTCCGGGCCTGAGTCTTCCCAGGCAGCCGCGGGCGTCCTCAGGGAGATCGTAGACCATCACTCCCTGGTGGACGTCTGGCGCGAACACCACCCGGACGACGACACCACCTTCACCTATGTCCGAGTGGCGGACGACCGGTCGCGCCACTCCCGGTTGGACCGCATTTATCTGTCCCGTTTTCATCTGGCGCGGGCCCATGCCTCCAGCGTCCGGCCGGCCCCGTTCTCAGATCACCACCTGGTGACCGTGACGGCCTCTCTCAGTTCCGAGCGGCCGGGGCCGGCCTATTGGCATTTTAATAATAGTTTTCTGGAGGACGTGGACTTCGTGGCATCCTTCCGGGAGTTCTGGCTGGCCTGGCGGGGGCAGCGGCGCGCCTTTCCCTCGGCGCGGCGGTGGTGGGATGTGGGGAAGGTCCGCGCGCGGCTCTTCTGCCGGAACTACACCCGGGGCGCCAGCCGGCGGCGGGATGCGTTGTTAGGGCAGTTGGAGCGGGAGGTTTTGGAGCTGGAGAGGCGTCTGGCCTCCGGCCCCGAGGATCCACCCCTCCGCGCGGCGTACCGGGAGAAGCGGGAGGAGCTCCGGGCCCTGGAAGACCACCGGGCCCGGGGCGCGTTTGTTCGATCCCGCATCCGTCTCCTTCGGGAGATGGATCGTGGCTCCCGCTTCTTCTACGCCCTGGAGAAACGGAGGGGGGCCAAACAGCATGTCACCTGCCTCCTGGCGGAGGACGGCGCCCCCCTCACGGATCCAGAGGAGATGTGTGGCAGGGCCAGGGCCTTTTACGCCACTCTTTTCTCCCCAGATCCGACCGACGCCGAGGCCTGCAGGGTGCTCTGGACCGAGCTCCCGACGGTCAGCGCGGGCGGCCGAGACCGGCTGGAGCTGCCTCTTTCTCTGGCTGAGTTCTCGGCGGCCCTCCGGCTCATGCCCACTAACAAATCTCCAGGCATGGACGGGCTGACCGTGGAGTTTTACCGCGTGTTCTGGGACGTCCTCGGCCCAGACCTCGTCACCGTCTGGGCCGAGTCCTTGCAGAGCGGGGTCCTCCCTCTCTCGTGCAGGCGAGCAGTGCTCGCCCTGTTGCCGAAGAAGGGGGACCTCCGCAATTTACGAAACTGGCGTCCCATCTCGCTCCTCAGCACGGACTATAAGGTCGTAGCGAAGGCCATCTCGCTGCGGCTGGGGTCCGTGCTGGCGGACGTGGTCCACCCCGACCAGACCTGCGCCGTCCCGGGCCGGAGCATCTTTAACAACCTGTACTTGGTCCGGGACCTATTGGAGCTGGGACGTAGGGATGGTCTGTCGTTCGCCCTCCTGTCTCTGGACCAGGAGAAGGCGTTCGACAGGATGGACCACGGGTACCTCCTGGGCACTCTGCGGGCGTTCGGCTTCGGGCCCCAGTTTGTGGGCTTTCTCCAGGTGCTGTACGCTGAGGCGGAGTGTCTGGTCAGGCTCAACTGGACCCTGACCGAGTCGGTCAGCTTTGGGCGGGGAGTACGGCAGGGGTGCCCCCTCTCGGGCCAGCTGTACGCTCTGGCGATCGAGCCCTTCCTCTGCCTCCTCTGCCGGAGGTTAGCGGGGTTGGTGCTCCGGGAGCCGGAGCTGCGGCTGGTCCTGTCGGCGTACGCCGACGACGTGCTCCTCGTGGTCCAGGACCCAGAGGATCTGGTGCGAGTGGAGGCCTGCCAGGCCGTTTATTCGGCCGCCTCCTCCGCCCGGGTCAACTGGGCCAAGAGCTCTGGCCTGGTGGTCGGGGACGGTTGGCAAACGGGCTCCCTCCCACCCGCGCTTCAAGCCATTCGGTGGAGCGCGGGTCCGCTGCTCTATCTGGGCGTTTATCTTTCCGCCACGCATCCCTCTCCGCCGGAGAACTGGCTGGATTTGGAGGCCAGGGTGCGTGAACGGTTGCGGAGATGGACGGGCCTGCTCCGGTGTCTCTCCCTGCGGGGGAGGGCGCTGGTGCTGAACCAGCTCGTCCTGTCCATGTTCTGGCACCGGCTCAACACCCTGAGCCCGACCCCGGGACTCCTGGCCAGGCTCCAGAGGATAGCCCTGGGCTGCACTGGGTCTCTGCAGGGGTTTTGAGTCTTCCCCTGGAGGAGGGGGGACAGGGCCTGGTCTGCCTTCGTAGCCAGGTCCACGTCTTCCGCCTCCAGGCCCTGCAGAGGCTCCTTTATGGTGAAGGTAGTCCGGCATGGAGCACGTTAGCGCACGCCTTCCTCCACCGCCTCCAAGGGCTCCGATACGACCGGCAGCTCCTTTTTCTTCATCCGAGAGGTCTTCCGCGAGACCTTTCGGAGCTGCCGGTCTTCTACCAGGACCTTCTCCGGACCTGGAAGCTTTTCTCGGCGACCAGGTCCATTGTGGCCACCGAGGGCGCGGATCTCCTCACGGAGCCCCTGCTGCACAATCCCGATCTCCGTGTGCAGGTGGCGGAGTCACCCTCGGTGGGCCGGAGGTTGGTCCTGGCGGAAACCACCAGGGTCGGAGACCTCCTGGACTACACCAGAGGGGACTGGGGGGATCCCCGCGCGCTTGGTCGGCGCATGGGGCTCTCCACCCTCGCGACCCCTCTGCGTGTACTCCAGGAGGTGGGTGCTGCATTGTCACCTCCTGCTCTCAACTTCCTGTGGCGGGCCCTGCGGGAGGGCGCTCCCCGCCCACCCCTCACCCCGGGCCCTCCGGACCTTTTTATCGGGCCCCTGTTCCGTGAGCCCCCCCGGCTCCTCCGCTCCCATAATCCGAGCAGGCTGCGCGCCCTTCAGCCGGTCCGGTTTCGAACCGCGCCTAGGGACTACCTGTACACGCTCGTGCTTCACACGTTGCATCACCTCACCCTCGTGTCCCGTCCCGACACCAAGTGGAGGGACTATCTGCTACCTGTGGAGGGTGAGGAGCCCCGGTGGGCCAGCCTTTATTCCACCTTAGTTCCAAGGCCCGCCGGGGAATTGGTTGGCGGCTCCTTCATGGGGCCGTGAGCACGGGCGTGTACTTGGCGCGGTTCACCCCTATTCCTGAGGCCTGCCCATTTTGTGGCATTAGGGAGACCCTGGCACACGCTTACCTTGAGTGCGCCAGGCTGCAGCCCCTTTTCCGGCTTCTCCAGAACCTCTTGTTGAGGTTCTGGCTACACTTTTCCCCGCACTTGTTTATTTATGCACACCCTATCCGTGGCCCCACTAAGTCGCGAGACCTCCTCGTCAACCTCTTCCTGGCCCTGGCCAAACTCACCATCTATAATACCAGGGAGAAGATGTTGGACGAGGGGGTGCTTTGCGACTGTGGGGCCTACTTTCATACCTCTTTGGTCTCACGTCTCCGTGCGGAGTTTCACTGGGCAGCGTCCGCTAGCTCCCTTGCCACCTTCGAGGAGCAGTGGGCGCTGTCCGGGGTTCTCTGCTCGGTGTCCCCATCTGGTTCCCTGATTTTGAACCTTTGACCGTCACCTCGTTCCCTGTTTTTTATTAGTTGTCCCACGTAATCATTTGGTACTGGGTCCAGTGGTCCCTCCCGCTAGGCTGGGGGAAGGGCCTTTAGTAGTGGGCAGCTGAGCCCGCCCACTTCCCGGTTCGCCAATACGGCCCCGCTACACCAAGGTTTAAGAATCTGAAGTGCCTTCCAAAATCTGAGAGGGACGAAGTGTGGAGCATGCTTTCAGATGTCTTAAAAGAGCAACAGTCCAATCTGGAAACTACAGAACCTGAACCACCAAAAAAGAAAATCAATCTTCTTGGTGGCATCTGTCTCAGATGATGAAAATGAACATGGGTCATTCCGCACTGCTTTGGATTGTTATCGAGCAGAACCCATCATCAGCATGAAAGCATGTCCTCTGGAATGGTGGTTGAAGCATGAAGGGACATATGACTCTTTAGCGCATCTGGCTCTTAAGTATCTTGCAACACCAGCTACAAATGCCTATTCTCATTTTCAGGTGACATTGTAAACAAGAAGCAGGCAGCATTATCTTCTGTAAATGTAAACAAACTTGTTTGTATGAGCGATTAGCTGAGCAAGAAGTAGATCTGAGTGAACTTTGTTTTATTTTTGAGTGCAGGTTTTTTTGTACATAACTCTAAGGCCTTGGCTACACTTGGCAATTCACAGAGCTGCCGAGGGGAGTAGCTTGCAGTGCTGCGAGCGAGCGTGCAGCGCTGCAGGCGCTGATTACACTGGCGCTTTACAGAGCTGCACTCGCTGCGCTTGGGGGGGAGGGGCGTTTTCACACCCCTGAGCGCAGCAAGTTGCAGCGCTGTACAGCACCAGTGTAGCCAAGGCCTACATTTGTAAGTTCAATTTTCACAATAAAGAAATTGCACTACATTATTTGTATGAGGTGAATTGAAAAATATTATTATTATTTCTTTTGTTTTTTTACAGTGCAAATATTGGTAATAAAAAATAAAGTGAGCACTGTACACTTTGTATTCTGTGTTGTAATTGAAATCAATGTATTTGAAAATGTAGAAAACATCCAAAAATATGTAATTGTTTAACAGAGTGATTAATCGCGATTCATTTTTTTAATCTCTTGAACAGCTCTTTAGTTATTATCTGAACAGTGCCCGTGAGTGTGTGAGTTTCCCTAGTGCCTCCCCACGCAGTAAAGTGACACAGGTCCTGTCCCTGGAAGCAGAGACGTTAATTTGCACACCTGCCCGCATGGAGGGGTGACAAAGCAGGGGTGGGGAGGGGCGGCAGCAGGGAGGCCGGTGCCTGGCATGAAGCAGACCCCCCTGTGAGATCCCTGGGGCGACAGGGGGGTCTGTGACGCTCAGCCCAGGGTGATGCAGTAAAAGAGCTGGGAACCTCCCTTCCCGTTTATTTCTCCATCTGGTCCTCTCAGTCTCTCTCCGCTTTCCCTGTATATCCGCTTCCCCCTCTGGCCGGGAGAGCCAGTCACTTCCCGCGAGCTAGACCGGCTCCTGCTGGGACGCGCGGAGACGGGGCGGGTTCCAGCAGGAGCAAGCCCGCGGCTCAGCAGCTCTGCAGCCCGGGCTGGTGTTGAAGGACACAGGAAGTGGCTGGAGCAGCAGAGCAGGTTGGAGCGGAGGGTGCTGCTGGGAGGAAGGAGGCAGCAATCGAGGAGAACAAAGAGCTGAGCTGGCTGCTGCTTGTATTGGGGTCAGAGAGCCGGGCTAAGCAGCTGCTACTTCTCCTGTGCTGGGGGAGACCTGCACTGCAACTTCCAAGGGGGGCTTTCTCCAGCGGAAACCAGCCCCCTGAGGCAGCCCAGGGCTCTGCCCACCCCAGCCCTGAGCCGAAGACTGCGGGTGAGTGACCTCGGGGTCAGGGGTAACATTGACTCTACACAAACAGCCCCTCTTGGGAGCAATTGCAGGAGCGGATCCAGCCATGGGCGAGGGAAAACCCCAAGAATGGGGCTGTCCCAGTCAGAGGGAGGGGGGCAGGGGATAGAGGAGAGAGAGCCTGACAGGGTCAGGGGGAGAAATAAGTGGGGAGGGAGTGGCCCAGATCTCTCACCTGCCCTGACACGTGTATTGCAGAGTCACAGTCCTGTGGGCAAGGTGAGGAGCAGCCAGTCCCTGCCTCTACTGGTTCCCCTGCGGCTATGGCAGGGGAATCCCCCAAAGTGCCTCCTTTGGTTCAGTTCTTTTCTAGCCGTAGGTTCAGAGATGGTGTCACACTGGAAGGGTTTAAACATGTCTCGGTGGTGGGTTCAGTCCTGGTGGAGGGCCTGTGGATGTGCTGGGTTAAAGTTTGTTCCCAGCATGGCAGAATCTGGAACATCTGTCTGCAGGGAAAAAGCTGGGCGGGGGGCTTGTGATGTGGAATTAAGCAAAGTCTGTTTGGAAATCTCCCAAGTTGCCCTTCTCGCCCTGACAGGCTGCAGAGGAGCGTCCCTGTTTCACACCGGCTTGGCTCAGCCTCCCATGGGACAGGGAAGGGGAATGGCTGCAGTGGAGCCAGTTCAGGTAGGGATTGTTGAGGAGTTCCGGGAGAGGGGCAGTAAATACACAGGAGGTGGGAGCGTCTGGGCAGTTTGCTCTGGAGGTGGGAGGGGGGAGGAAACATAGGAGATGGGGGGAGGACAGAGTGTGACAGAACTGCTGGAACTAGTTTAACCTGGGTCTAGATTCCAAGAACAGACTCATGGGCGTTGGGATAGAAAATCCATGATCTGAAGAACAGGAAACAACCCCCCTGGACAGGGCTGGGAAAACTTATCAAGCTCCCAGTGCTGGAGCTGCCAGCCAGAGTCTGCGATGAGATACGAAGGGGGTACCCACCACTGTGTCTTAGGGGAGATTACTCGTCCCCTCACATACTGCTGCTGGCAATAGGGAGGGTGTTGGGATTCCTACCCTGGGACTGAACCTTGACCCTGCCAGGGGCTCCATCGGCTGTGTCAGCCTCTGGCTAATAGGTGTGTGATGAATGTGAAGACCCTGCCCCCTCTGTCTGCTGGGAAGGACGAGGGGCTCTCTCTTTCCCTCCTCACTCTGATGCCTCCTGGCTTCTCTGAGCAGGGTGGGGGTGGGACTGTGGGGACTGTGCCTCCCAGAGCTTCCATTTTCCTGGCCCTGCTCCCCCACGACTAGGGGGCTGTCTCTGGGGCAGCAGGTACTGAGTGGGTGGCTCTTGCTCTTTCAGGGGCCGGTGACCTTCAAGGAGGTGGCTGTGTATTTCACCAAGGAGGAGTGGGCTTTGCTGGACCCTGCTCAGAGAGCCCTCTACAGAGACGTCATGCAAGAAAACTATGAGAATGTGACCTCGCTGGGTAAGGATTCCTGTCCCCAGGGCTATTAGAAGGGGAAATGAAGAGTTAAAGTTCATGTCACTCCCACAATGCAACCTTAGCTCTGCCCTGTTTCAGCAATGGCCTGACATGCCAGTGACACACATGCTAACACTCTGCCCTCCCTGCTACAGAACACTTTGGGAACAGAGCACACAACATGATAGCACAAAGTCTAACATCTTCTCTTTGCTAAGGGAAAACTTGGGTTCATTTCCATTGTAGCAGACAGAAGCTACCTACCCCGGCTACAGTTAAACACTGAGCCTATTGCACACAAAGCATCTCAGACTAGCAAAACATTACCACCCCTTTTCTCTCCCCATGGGGATTCCTTCTGAGTCATTGCCTTCACTTTCCTCTCACTGAGCCCTGGAGACCATTAGCATGTATGTCACCAGACTGCTGACAATCCCCATGGTGAGAACACAACTTTGTGCACCTTTGAAGGTTGGGTCAATAACACTCAGCACTGAAATGAGGACTTGGTCCCTCAAGGTTCATTTGCACCTCTCTTCATATCACAGTTACATCTCTGCCAATCTGCTCCAATTAATCCCTGCACTATTCAATTACAGCTAGCGCAGTGCACATAGCTGAGGTGCATACAGATCAATGCTGGCATTGCAGTCTGTGGAACACAACACCAGTCTTTTCTCATATCTGTTATAGACTGAGATTTTATGGTCAAAAGGGACAAAGGTCATCTAGTCCGACCTGTAACATAATACAGGCCATAGAATTACATCCACTTATCAGTTTATTGAGCTGAATACCTTGTGTTGACTAAATCATCCTCTGGAAAGGCATCGTATCGTGATTTCAAGAGATGGAGAATTCTTCACATGCCCTGGTAGTTTGTAAACCTTTACACCTTTACTGAGCTATTCTTAATGGCTATTGCCAGCTCCAGGGCTAGGGGGTGAAGGCAGAGTTAAGGATGCATTGTAAGGGTGGTGTGTACTTTAACTCTGTTTCCTAGTTTTCAAAGGTTTAGCCACCATCAGGGCATGAGGCAGCACTGGGCAATGTTAAACGCTGCATAAAGGAAATTTATGGACATTTAAAGTCTTTGATTTTTTTTTTAAATGGACTTTGTTGCCACTATAACTGTGTCTACACCAGAGCTCTTGCTGCCAGAGCTATGTGGGATAGGGATGTGATTTTTCACACCCCTCACTGACATAGCTATGCTGGTGAAGCTTTTAAGGGCAGGCCAGGTCAAAGCCTGCCTGTGGATTATAGAACACTTGAAAATATTGCTCTCAATTGAGAAATGTTGGTATCAGAGCAAAACTTCCACAAGGAACTCCTGCCAACACACACTGTCTAGAAGCTGTCAGACGTAGGACTCAAACACAAGGATGTAGCTCAGCATCAATGGCCACAGCATGTCCCTTGAGACAGTTCTGTGAGAGCAGATTGCTGGAAACTCTCTGGCTCTGAACAGAGGCTTGGTCTTCCTGCCTGTGCATTTCAGTCTCTTTGACTTGTCTGTTCGGCTCATGGTGATCTGAAATTCCAAACGCTACAACTATTAATGCTAACTCAGGAAGTCTTTACAGAGAAGCACCATCTCTGCTATAGTTAAATTTCAGCATTGCTTTCTGTTTAAAGGCTGACCATTCTGACTGCCCTAAAATCCACATGCTTATTTGGATTGGCTTGAAATATGCTGCTGTTCATGGGGGTGCTCAGCAGGGGTAGTGGCCCAAGGATGGGGTTATTTGACAAAGGGGTCTTGAGACAGAGACTCCTCCAAAGCAGCTTTTTCCAAAATCAGCTTGCTCTTATAACATTTTCTTGCACATACCTAGGACTCAGACTAACCTGAGGGGGCCCTTCAATACTGCATTCTCGAATAAACACTGGCTTGTTGTGAAGAGCCTCTCTTGCATTGCTGCAGATACCTACTGTTTGCATCACCCCTTAAAGAGAGGGGACTCTCTTGGACTCACTGGAGAGCCCTGGTGAGAAAAGGGGGTGCTGCCACCAGGCCCACACTCAGAGAAGTGGAGCTGTGGGGCTTACTCTCCAAGAACTAAGCTTAGGGTCTAGCACATTAAAGGGAGCAGTCCCAAAAGAGACCGTAGAAAGGCTGTGGCATCTAATGCTCTGCAAATCAATGACATCCCTCTCTCTGAATCCCTCCATTGGTTCCCCCATCTCTGTCCCCTCAAACATAAGCTGCTTATCTTCAGTGGTAAGTCCTTTCGCAGCTTGGCTGCATCTGACATATAATTTTTGATTCAGCAATGAGATGCCAGCTCCCACCTGTGACCCGCCAGGGATGCCAGCCTCCATCACTCACTTGTTAAATGTTCAAACTATCTGCTTCGTGCTGGGAGGAGCTTTCCATACACCTCCAGAAAGCTACCTCACAATTCTCCTTCAGGGTCCAGCTGATGGCAGGCTGGAGAGAGGAAGGTTTGGGATAAAGAGCTCTTGTGAGTTGGGACTGGGACCAGCGGGGGGATGCCCTGGATCAGCTCCTGTAGGAAATTCGGTGCCATGGAGGGCTAGGAGCAGTGGGAGGGAGTTGGATCAGGAGCTCAAGAAGCTGGGAAGGTTGAGGATGTGAGTAAAGGGAGGGTGGATGCCAGGTGCTCCAGGAAAGGGGGGTGCTTGCAGTGGGCGGGAGGGGACACTTTTTGGCAGGAGCAAGGAACATTTAGAACGGATATTGGGATGGGAAGGGGTTGGGGAGCAGGAGACTTGGGGGAACAGGTACCAAAGAGGGCTGTGAGCGATAGGAAGGGAGGAGAGAACACAAGAAGCGGGTGCTCCTGTCCCCAGGTGTCCGGGACAACAGATCTTGTATGCTGGTCCACTGGGCTCTTAGCAGCTAGTAAGTTCCACCTGCCACCCAGGGACCTGCTAGCAGTTGTCAGACTAGAAGCTGAACCCTGACAGAGGACTCCAGCTGATTGGAAGAACATTGGGGGTCCTGATTAGTCCCCATCTTCTACTTAACCCAAGCACGGACACAAGAAATTGTCCCTGCAGCTGGGTTTCCCCTGTTGAGGGCTGCTTCCCCTGTGATACCTGCTCCAACTGTCTGACTCTGATCACTTGGTAACTGACCCTGCTGCCTCCTGGCAGTTGACTCCTGGTTTTGCCCTCTGGCCTGTCTCAGCATCTGACCTCCTGATATCTGACCCGGTCTGATGCCCGATTCCTGGTCTGACCACTAGGTCATAGAATCATAGAGTATCAGGGTTGGAAGGGACCTCAGGAGGTCATCTAGTCCAACCGCCTGCTCAAAGCAGGACCAATCCCCAACTAAATCATCCCAGCCAGGACTTTGTCAAGCCTGACTTTAAAAATCTCTAAGGAAGGAGATTCCACCACCTCCCTAGGTAACCCATTCCAGTGCTTCACCACTCTTCTAGTGAAAAACTTTTTCCTAATATCCAACCTAAACCTCCTCCGCTGCAACTTGAGATCATTACTCCTTATTCTGTCATCTGGTACCACTGACAACAGTCTAGATCCATCTTCTTTGGAACCTCTTTTCAGGTAGTTGAAAGCAGCTATCAAATACCCCCTCATTCTTCTCTTCTGCAGACTAAACAATCACAGTTCCCTCAGCCTCTCCTCATAAGTCATGTGCTCCAGCTCCCTAATCATTTTTGTTGCCCTCCGCTGGACTCTTTCCGATTTTATCACATCCTTCTTGTAGTGTGGGGCCCAAAACTGGACACAGTATTCCAGATGAGGCCTCATCAATGTCGAATGGAGAGGAATGGTCATGTCCCTCGATTGCTGGCAATACCCGTACTTATACAGCCCAAAATGCCGTTAGCCTTCTTGGCAACAAGGGCACACTGTTAACTCATATCCAGCTTCTTATCCACTGTAACCCCTAGGTCCTTTTCAGACTGCCTGCATCCCAGTTGTGACACTGGGGGTGGGTAGGGGGAGAGCTTAGGGCAGTGAGAGGAAGGGGAGTGAGTGTCCTAGTGAGTGACAGGTCTAGCTGTCTCCTTCCTGGTCTCTCTAAGTGCTCCCCTTCAGCTGTCAGGCCTTCCGCCTTTCCTTCTGGAGTGGAATTCTGCTGTTCTCTTGCTCCTAGATCGGGCCCTACGCTGCAATACCCTGTGTATCAGCCATGTTTACCCAGCAGGCCAGGCTGAGTGGTGACACGTTCCGCAGTCTAGGGTCACTGGTGCACAGTGACAAAACAGCCACCTTAAACACTGCTGTGGTTTGATTTTGCAGGAGGAAAAAAAGTATAAGAGAAAAGGATTTTAAAATAACAAATAGGCTTCATGCATGAATAGAATACTCAAGGAGCTGCATCCTAGAATACTCAAGGAGCTAATAGAGGAGGTATCTGAGCCTCTAGCTATTATCTTTGGAAAGTCATGGGAGACGGGAGAGATTCCAGAAGACTGGAAAAGGGCAAATATAGTGCCCATCTATAAAAAGGGAAATAAAAACAACCCAGGTAACTACAGACCAGTTAGTTTAACTTCTGTGCCAGGGAAGATAATGGAGCAAGTAATTAAGGAAATCATCTGCAAACACTTGGAAGGTGGTAAGGTTATAGGGAACAGCCAGCATGGATTTGTGAAGAACAAATCATGTCAAACCAATCTGATAGCTTTCTTTGATAGGATAACGAGCCTTGTGGATAAGGGTGAAGCGGTGGATGTGGTATACCTAGACTTTAGTAAGGCATTTGATACGGTCTCGCATGATATTCTTATCGATAAACTAGGCAAATACAAATTAGATGGGGCTACTATAAGGTGGGTGCATAACTGGCTGGATAACCGTACTCAGAGAGTTGTTATTAATGGTTCCCAATCCTGCTGGAAAGGTGTAACGAGTGGGGTACCGCAGGGGTCTGTTTTGGGACCGGCTCTGTTCAATAACTTCATCAACGACTTAGATATTGGCATAGAAAGTACGCTTATTAAGTTTGCAGATGATACCAAACTGGGAGGGATTGCAACTACTTTGGAGGACAGGGTCATAATTCAAAATGATCTGGACAAATTGGAGAAATGATCTGTGTTAAACAGGATGAAGTTTAACAAAGACAAATGCAAAGTGCTCCACTTAGGAAGGAAAAATCAATTTCACACATACAGAATGGGAAAAGACTGTCTAGGAAGGAGTACGGCAGAAAGGGATCTAGGGGTTATAGTGGACCACAAGCTAAATATGAGTCAACAGTGTGATGCTGTTGCAAAAAAAGCAAACATGATTCTGGGATGCATTAACAGGTGTGTTGTGAGCAAGACACGAGAAGTCATTCTTCCGCTCTACTCTGCTTTGGTTAGGCCTCAGCTGGAGTATTGTGTCCAGTTCTGGGCGCCGCATTTTAAAAAAGATGTGGAGAAATTGGAAAGGGTCCAAAGAAGAGCAACAAGAATGATTAAAGGTCTTGAGAACATGACCTATGAAGGAAGGCTGAAAGAACTGGGTTTGTTTAGTTTGGAAAAGAGAAGACTGAGAGGGGACATGATAGCAGTTTTCAGGTATCTAAAAGGGTGTCATAAGGAGGAGGGAGAGAACTTGTTCACCTTAGCCTCTAAGGATAGAACCAGAAACAATGGGTTTAAACTGCAGCAAGGGAGGTCTAGGTTGGACATTAGGAAAAAATTCCTAACTGTCAGGGTGGTTAAACACTGGAACAAATTGCCTAGGGAGGTTGTGGAATCTCCGTCTCTGGAGATATTTAAGAGTAGGTTAGATAAATGTCTATCAGGGATGGTCTAGACAGTATTTGGTTCTGCCATGCGGGCAGGGGACTGGACTCGATGACCTCTCGAGGTCCCTTCCAGTCCTATAATCTATGAATCTATGCCTGCCGTCCTAAAGGCTTACCATCCCCTGATGGCCACCTAGGCAGGTCTAACTTCTGCTGACTCCCTAGCGAGGTCCCTGTTTCTGCCTCTTTCACTTTATCACCTAACCAGCTGTCCCCTTTTTGGGAGCAAGTCCCTTTTTAAACTGCTCCAGTCCTTTTGATCTTCTTGGCTCCAGGCCTTGGCCCTGCCTTGGTTCTATAAGTTGGCTGGAGCCAGGAGGTAGAATATTCCAAGCTAATATTTCAGGCATTGTCTCTTATCAACCCTTAAGCAATTAATAAGGGGTATCTCACCTTGAGCCACTCTTCTTCCTTTCCTGCTTGTTTTCCTTGCAGTGTCCCTATTAACCTAAACCAGCATAGTAATACAGTCAATATCCCAATAGCCAGGCCAGGGTTCAGTATTCATCAGTACTACAGAGCATCTCCAGCTCTGTCACAGGGGGTGTGCAGAAATAGGGCTGAGGCTATGTGTACACTGCAGTGTAAGCTCAGGTTCAGACTCGAGCCCAACCTCCATTCCTTCTACACACAGTTCTATCTGAACCAGGCCAGTAAGCTCACAGGACCTGGGCCCTTGGACCTGGCCAGGGCAGTGATTCTGAGCCCAAGTCCCAGAAATGCCATCATTTTGCAGTGTGGAAGCAATTCAAGTCCAGGTCCCCCAACTCATATCCTGAGCATCCAGCAATGCTATCCCACAATCCCATGGGCTAGTGTTCCTTGGCCTTTCTGTCTCAAGACTAGCCAATCAACTCCCAGGAAATGGAAGCATGCCCCTGGTTCAAGTACAACTACACATCCTATAACCCTGCCATTTTATTCTGGCCAGCGACAAAAGCTTTTGCTGTGGTCACCAACAAGACGAGCACTTTGCCCAGCGTGCTGCTGCATGGCCACAGGACTACTGTCAGATTCTGGTGAATCTCTGGGGCGAAGTGAGCAAGACATTGGACTTCAGTAAAAGCATCAAAAACAACAATGTGCACCAAGAAATGGCAAACAACCTGGCAGCACTGGGGATTACATGGACCAGTGACCAGTGCAGGGAGCAGAGTAAGAGGCTCAAGAGCAACTACCAGAAAGCCAGAGAACTGCATCTCTGGGAACTCCCCATCCTCCTGTCTCATTTACAATGACTTTGACCAGGTGCTGGGTGCTTTCTGAGCACTGAGACCCCAGAAGTTCACAATAGTCTGGTCAGCTGGGATGACAACCTTCTGATGCTCAATTTCATAGAGCTCCTGAGGGGAGCCAGCAGCCACCAGATCAGGCTAGCAAAGTGTCTCTGGTGCTCCGACTAGTCCCTGAGCAGCTAACTGCAGCATGTCCATACTCAGAGGAGTAGTCTGCTGTGGAAATCACAGCAGAAACAGAAAAGGCCAAAGTCGTCCTGGAGCTTGGTAAGTTTCTGGCTCTATGTAGGTTGTTATTAATGTATGAATGGGAGGGATTTCTGGACTATGACCAAATGCAATTTTAATTTTTATTACAAGCTGCAGGTGTAACGAAGCTGCCTCTGGCGGGACACAACTGAGAGTTTCAATTCAGGACAAATTGCTTAGAGCAGGACAGTCACAGCCCAAGGGCTGGAGTTCCTTTACTATTAAGGCACACCAAACCAGTCAAACAGAGAGGATTTTTGGTTTTACCCCACTGGCTAACAAGAAGTGATACAAGCAGTTCCCTCAGATACTCCAGTTTCCTTGTATCGCCACCAGCACCACTCCTTATGGGGCCGAATGGTTATGAAAACCAATACCCCAGTAAAAGAAAAAAAAGGTTATTCCAATCCTAAAGGACCAAGTCCTAGACCCAGGTCACTATACAAGTCAGATCTTACCCACAAATCATGCTGTTGCCAATCCTTTAGAATCTAAAATCTACAAGTTTATTCATAAAAAGAAAAGAAATATAGATGAGAGCTAAAATTGGTTAAATGGAATCAATTACATACAGTAATGGCAAAGTTTTTGGTTCAGGCTTGTAGCAGTGATGGAATAAGCTGCAGGTTCAAATCAAATGTCTGGAGTACATCCATAGCTTGGATGGGTCATTCAGTCCTTTGTTCAGAGCTTCAGTTTGTAGCAAAGGTCCTCCAGAGGTAAGAAGCAGGATTGAAGACAAAATGGAGATAATGCAGCTGCCTTTTATAGTCCTTTTGCCAAGTGGTTTGTGCTTCCCTTGTTCCAAACACAAGCTACCCAGCACATGGCATGGAAAAACATTAGCATTCTCTCCATAGGCATGCCTTGCTGAGTCATAAGGTGAATCTGCCTTCTCTCAATGGGTCAGTTGTATAGCTGATGGTCCTTAATGGGCCATCAAGCAGGCTATGCAATGCTGATGCCAAATTGTCTGGGTTGTCACCCAGATGCATAGCACAAGTTTGAAATACAGACAGTATAGAGCCAATACTTATAACTTTAAATACAAAAAGATACCACAATCATAACCAGCAAATCATAACCTTCTCATAGACACCTTATTTGACCTCCTTTGTACAAGATTTGGTACCACTATAAGACCTTGGTTGTAACAATGATCTATATGGTCACAGTTCATGTCAATAACATCACAGCAGGTATCTACTTATGGCAGAATGCATGCCAGTGCCTTGGCATCTCTTCCCCCCTCCCCCCCCAACACCATGTGGAATTCAGAATAAGACTTGGAAGAGCAAACAGATTAACAAGCATTTAACATTATTTTTTTACTATATACTTGCACATTCTTACAAAGATGCGCTGGAGAGTTAAAAGTAAGATCCTTATATTGCCTTCCCTTTTAGTATGCCACACTGTACAGATTGGCCATGCCACAGCATAAAGAGCCATCTGTAAACTGTACTGGGCAAGGGGGAAATGTAGTGTATTCACTTTCCAAAATATGGCAGGGAGTTTGTAGACACTCCAGGGAAAGGGGTGGGGGGTAGATGTACTCAGAGCAGGGTGTATCATAAGCCATAGGAAGGCAGTAATCCATGCGGACACTAACCTAACCCAGCCTCCTGTTGATTCCCTCATGAATTTTGACCCAATCCCAGGTGCTGATGGTTGCAAACTTTTCCCATAGGAGGAACTCCAGATAAGTAGTCACATTTCGGGGAAGGGTGTATTTCCCGGGCCTTCCTCTATAGAACACCAGCCAACTCCACTCATAGATGTGTTGCTAAGTCACCATAAGCTTGAAAACCTCTGTGACAGACACAGCTGGCTTGTCACCGGTACCTTGGAATAGAATGTCCTTTTGCCATTCAGGAACCTCCAGGATTTTGGTGTCCTCCAGAATGTGGAATGCTTGAAAGGACTAAGAAAGTCTAGGAAGTAAACCACAGCAACTCCCACCCACCCCCCCAACTTCCTTGTGACATACTGGGGTACAATCCAGACCAGTTGGGGTTTGTGTTACCCCTGCCCTGTAACCTGGGGTGCCTTGCAATGCCTTGCTGCTATAGCCTCCAACCTGGACTGCTCACAAACAGCCACCAGCATGCTGGTCACGCATGTGTTTGTGGAACTGCAGCCTGCCAGTCATACCCCAGCTCTCATCAGCCATGGTTGTACTGCAGGGTGACCCCATCACACTCCCAGTCCCAGATTTCCCCCCAGAAATGTATGTCCTGTATAGCCCAGCCTGAACCTGGGAAGTCCAATTATATTAAGTCCATTAGCCCTTTAAAGCAGGGGTGGCCAACCTGAGCCTGAGAAGGAGCCAGAATTTACCAATGTACATTGCCAAAGAGCCACAGTAATACATCAGCAGCCCCTCATCAGCTCCCAGTGCCTCCCACCCACCGGCAGTACCTCTGATCAGTGCTTCCCCCTCCCTCCCCGCACCCACCCGATCAGCTGTTTCATGACATGCAGGTGGCTCTGGGGGGGAGGAGGAGGAGTGAGGGCACGGTGGCTCAGGGGAGGGGGCAGGAAGGGGTGGAGTGGGGGCAGGAAATGGTTACAAGAAAAATAAAGATAGGCACTAGAAAGTGTTTTAACTTATCAAACTATATTAGATTGGAGCAAAGTTTCTCACCACATGCTTCCAGCGGTGTTACTGACCAAACTCTTCAGGTCAGGATCCCTCTCCCAGATTCCAACAGCTGTTTTCTGTGTCTTCTCAGGTGTAGAGAACTGGAAGGTCTGAGAATATACTGAATCTGAGTTTTACAAAGTATCATTTTTTCAGCCTTGACATTCCACGGGTGCTTTTTTCTGGAGATGCACTGAACCTTTTCTGAGACAATAATGAACTGTTTGATGTCTCTTCTCATGCCTGTCCACCTTTGTAGCTGAACCCCAGTCCAGTAGAAGCCTGGGATAGAATCATAGACTCAGAAGATTAGGGTTGGAAGAGAACTCGGGAGGTCATCTAGTCCAATCCCCTGCTCAAAGCAGGACCAATCCCAACTAAATCATCCCAGCCAGGGCTTTGTCAAGCCAGGCCTTAAAAATTTCCTAAGGATGGAGATTTCACCACCTCCCTAGGTAACACATTCCAGAGCTTCATCACCCTCCTAGCGAAATAGTATTTCCTAATATCCAACCTAAACCTCCCCCACTGCAACTTGAGACCATTGCTCCTTGTTCTGTCATTTGCCACCACTGAGAACAACCAAGCTCCATCCTCTTTGGAACCCCCTTTCAGGTAGTTGAAGGCTGCTATCAAATCCCCCCTCACTCTGCTCTTCTGCAGACTAAATTAGCCCAGTTCCCTCAGCTGCTCCTCATAAGTCATGTGCTCCAACCCTCTAATCATTTTTGTTGCCCTCCGCTGGACTCTCTCCAATTTTTCCACATCCTTTCTGTAGTGGGGGGCCCAAAACTGGACACAATACTCCAGATGTGGCCTCACCAATGCCGAATATAGGGGAAAGTCTTCCCTCAATCTGCTGGTAATGCTCCTACTAATGCAGCCCAATATGCCGTTAGCCTTCTTGGCAACAAGGGCTCCATGTCAAAGTGTCATGGCGCAGTCACAGAGAAAGCATGTCTGATGAGCTTATGATGGACATCCTGGACAGGGCCAACAAGGAGGAACAATACCGAAGGGGAAAGGATTCGTGGCACATGGAAAGGCAAAAAGCAGGCTGCCGAGCATGAGGAGAAGTGCAGCATGCAAGGAGAGACTTACAGTGCAATCTCTGGAGTGGAAACGTCACCTGAAGGAGGAAGATAGAAAGCAGCAGAAAGACGTGTTAGAGAGGCTGCTTGAGGTCATGGCTGGGAGAGTTCAGGCTCCTGCTCCCACCCGCACCATGTCCTGAATCCCCTCCATGGTACCATGTCCTGCAGACCAGGAACTCATAGGACAGCACCAGGGCTGGGTGGCCCGGCCCATGGTCATCCTCATGCATGTGACCTGATGCTGGAGGGTCAGGGCTAGTTACTCACAAAGCTCCAGCAATGTAGCTTTCTTCATGCAAAAGTGCTGAACCCACTGCTGGTCCTTGCGGGTCTGCATGATGATGTGATCCCACCAATCTGTGCATGTGGCCCTGCTCCAGAAGCACCTGTCTGCATAGCTAGCACCAGTGGCTATCACCAAGAGTGGTGCGCAGTGTCAACCAGTTCCAGGCTGCCATATCTGTGTCATCGTCATCCCGTGACGGGTGCCTTCAGTAGATAAGAAAATGCCAGTGAAACGTTCACCAGTGTCTCTGCTTATTTCCTGACACAGGAGTGAAAGCACAAGCAGGACAAGTTCTTCCCCTGACACAAATGGGCACTTTCTTGGTGATGTCACAGGTTTGCACTGAAACTTCTAAGAAATCAGAGAATCTCACTCCCCTCCTCCCCATCTGCATCAGCCACAATCTCTCTTCCTTTCAGGGTCCTTGAGTCGTTTAGTCAGTCCTTCCCAAGGTCACGTGGTCTTATGCTTTTATTCACAGTCTCCTTTTCCAGAGGAATGAGCATCCTGAGTTTAGCATCTAATTCCCCAGACTTCTCCACATGAGACTTTTCATATACCCTGAGCTGCTGCATTTGGTGGCGTCCCCCACTCCATCCTATTCCATACTACGTTGAACCCTGCCAGCCCATTCTTACTGGTCCCAGTTTCCCTATGACCTTTCATTGTCTTTGGGCCTCTCTCTGTTAGCAAGAAGCAGTTTCAGGGTGACTAGAGTCTTCGCCTTCTCGGACATGGAGTTATCATCTCTGTGTTTTAGGAGCCCTCTTGTCCATGAGTATCTGGCTGTGTGTGTTCCCAGCAGAAATGGGGCTAGCTAAATCTCTCATAAACAGAGTCACCTGCACCTTTGAGAATTGGTGGAACTCACCCTGACATCTTATTGCTTTAAATGGGCTGTTGTTAAAATAACAGAACTTTTTTTCTCCATGACTTAAGCTGATCTTCCTGGTTTTCTTCCCCCCAAGCAGGGTTTCCAGTTTCCAAATTCGATGTGATCTCCCAGCTGGAACAAAGGGATGAGCCATGGGTCTCAGATCTCCATGGCTCTGAAGAAAGAGAGATCCCAAAAAGTGCCTGCACAGGTGAGGAATCATGAAATCAACTCAAAAAGTGTCAGCGCCTAAAAGAAGTTGGGATTATGTACAAAAACCTTGTGAGCTCTCCGAGTTCAGAATTGTCCCTATCAGGTGCTGTATCCTCAGGGCAGATATCACTCATGGCTTCCTAGGTGTCCTGACTGACTCCTGGCAGAAGCTCCCTCCCTAACCTCCCTTCCCCTGTTTGGATGAGATGCAAAGGCAGATTTGATCCCCTCCTTTCTCCCTTATGAGGCAGAGTTTGGGGAAGTACAGGGCCTGATTTTTTCCCCCCCTTTCTCCTCAGCACTTACTTTGGTTTGTGCTCCCCTTTTCCATCCCTGTTTCTAAGGTTTCTCTCTCTGTCCTGGCAGGTGAGGGGATGGTGAATGAGAACAAGGAGCCGAATCCTCAGCCAGAAGATGCTGAGCAAGTGGAATTGCATGGGGCATTAGTGCAAAGATCCCAGTTGATTGTGTCCAGGAGTCATGAGCAGGGAAAAGCCTGTAAGAGTCAGCACAGACCAGAGAGGCAGCAGGGAACCCAGCCAGGGGGAGAAATGGGTAACTCCATTAGTTATCGGAGAGTTTACAAAGACCGCAAGGAAATCAGAGCCCAGAAGAGACTCTCCCTGGGAGACAGAAACAACACATGTGCTGTGTGTGGGAAAAGTTTCAGTAGCCACTCACACCTTACTAAACATGAGAGAATCCACACAGGAGCCAGGCCCTATAAATGCTGTGTGTGTGGGAAAAGCTTCACTCTGAGCTCACACCTTATTATACATCAGCGAATCCACACAGGAGACAGGCCCTATGAATGCTGTGAATGTGGCAAAAGCTTCACTGACAGCTCAACCCTTATTAGACATGAGAGGGTCCACACAGGAGAGAGACCCTATGAATGCTGTGAGTGTGGGAAAAGCTTCACTCAGAGCTCAGCCCTTGTCACACATCAGAGAATCCACACGGGAGAAAGACCCTATGAATGCCATAAGTGTGGGAAAAGCTTCAGTCGGAGCTCAACTCTTATTACACATCAGAGCATCCACACAGGCGAGAGACCCTATGAATGCTGTGAGTGTGGGAAAAGCTTCAGTCAAAGCTCATCGCTTATTACACATCAGAGAATCCACACAGGAGAAAGACCCTATGAATGCTGTGAGTGCAGGAAAAGCTTCAGTTACCGCTCAGACCTTGTTACACATCAGAGAATCCACACAGGAGAGAGACCCTATGAATGTTGTGAGTGCAGGAAAACCTTCTCTCGGCGCTCACACCTTATTACACACCAGAGAATCCACACAGGAGAGCGACCCTATGAATGCTGTGAATGCGGGAAAAACTTCCGTCAGCTCTCAGCCCTTATTAGACATCAGAGAATTCACACAGGTGAGAGACCCTATGAGTGCTGTGAGTGCGGGAAAAACTTCCGTCAAAGCTCAGCCCTTACTGCACATCAGAGAATCCATACAGGCGAGAGATCCTAGAGATGTTCTTAGTGTGGGAAAAACTTCCATCAGAGCTCAGCCCTTATTTATCATCAGAGAATCCACAAAGAAGACAAACACCATTAAAACCTTCTCTAAGGCTGACAAAATATATATATTTTCTTTAATGCTTTTATTAATTCCCATGTAGTGAACTTTAAGGCTGCTTGAACCATTTGTGTCACCATGGTCCACCAGGCAAGCTGCTTGCTTTTGCTTTTTAAATCTCACCATTCTTTGTGGTGAATCTCTTTGATTTTTCTATCAACTCATTTGAATTATGAGTCATGGAAGTGTATGTGTTCCTCCTACCAGGAATCTCCATCAGCCCCAGGTTGGGTAGAAAAGGGGGAATTTTAATGAATCCATAAATTTGGGGGTCATACCCTATGACTGCAGAATTGCTAATATAGAACCTACTTTTAAGAAAGAGGAAAGAAGTGATCTGGGAAACTAGAGGCCTGTTAGTTTGATCTCAACTATATGCAAGATCTTGGAATGAATTTTGAAAGAGAACGTAGTAAAGCACAAAGAGATAAAGGGTAATTGGGATAAAATATATCATAGTTTTATAATATGGTAGATCATTCCAGATCTATCTGATCTTTCTTTGAGAAATATAACTGGTTTTTTAGACAAAGAAAATACAGTAGATCTAATCTACCTGGATTTTGGTAAGGCATTCGATACAGTTCTATATGGGGAATTACTAGTTAAATTGGAGAAGATGCAGATTAACACAAGAATTGAAAGGTGGGTAAGGAACTGGTTAAAGGAGAGACTACAATGGGTCATACTGAAAGGTGAACTGTCAGGCTGGAGGGAGGTTACTAGTGGAGTTCCTCAGGGATCAGTTTTGGGACCAATCTTATTAACATTTCTATTACTGATCTTGACGCACAAGGTGGGAGTGTGCTAATAAAATTTGCGGATGACACAAAGCTGGGAGGTATTGCCAATACGGAGAAGGACCCAAATATAATACACAAAGATCTGGACGACCTTGAAAACTGGAGAAAGAGAAATGGGGAGAAATTGAATAGTGCAAAGGGCAATGTCAGGCACTTGGGGACAAAACAACACGAATTTTTGCCATAAACTGGAGCCTAATCAGTGGGGAGCAATAGAGGAAGAGAGAGACCTGCGTGTATTGGTTGATCATAGGATGACTATGAGCAGACAATGTGATGTGGCCATGAAAAAGGCTAATGCAATGCTAGGGTGCATCAGGTGAGGTATTTCCAGTATAGACAGGGAAGTGTTAGTACTATTACACAAGGCACTAGTGAGACCTCATCTGGAATACTATGTGCAATTCTGGTCTCCCATGTTTAAGAAAGATGAATCCAAACTGGAACAGGTGCAGAGAAAGGCTACTATGATGATCCGAAAAATGGAAAACCAATCTTATGAGAGAAGACTCAAGGTGAAGGCGAGGGAGATATGATTGTTCTCTAAAAATACATCAGAGGCATAAATACTGGGGATGGAGAGGAGTTACTTAAATGCCAATGTTGAAACAAGAACAAAAGGATATAAACCGGCCATCAACAGGTTTAGGCTTGAAACTAGATGAAGGTTTCTAACCATCAGAGGAGTGAAGTTCTGGAACAGCTTTACAAGGGGAGCAGTGGGGGAAAAAACCTAACTGACCTCACAATTGAGCTTGATAAGTTTATTGAGGGGAGGGGATGGGATGATAGGCCTGCCTACAATGCCAGGTTGCCCATCTGCAATTGCTTGTAGCAAATATCCCCAATGACCAGAGATGGGACACTGGATGGAGAGGGCTCTGAGTTAACTACAGAAAATTCTTTTCTGAGTGGCTGGTGGGTCTTGTCAACATGCTTGGGGTTCAACTGATTGCCATATTTGGGGGTGGAAAGGAATTGGCAGCTTGGTAGAGATCCTGGGTTTTTTTCCCACCTTCCTTTGCAGCATGGTCATTTGCAGGTTTAAATTAGAATAAATGGTGGATTCTCTATAATTTGAAGTCTTTAATCATGATTTGAGGACTTCAGTAACTCAGCCAAAGGTTAGGGGTCTATTACAGGAGTGGGTGAGCAAGGTTCTGTGGCCTGCAATGTGCACGAGGTCATACTAGATGATTATGATACTCCTTCAAGTCTATGAGCTACAGTGAGGTAAAATCTACCAGTTATTCTCAGTCAAACACAGCTATTCTTGCAGTAATGGCCGAACCATGGCCACTGTACACAGGCCAGCTAGCACATTTCCTCATGACCTGAACTAAGCTCTATCCCTTCTCCTAGTCCAGGGGTAGGCAACCTATGGCAGAGATGATTTTCAGTGGCACTCACACTGCCCCGGTCCTGGCCACCGGTCCGGGGGCTCTGCATTTTAATTTAATTTTAAATGAAGCTTCTTAAACATTTTAAAAACCTTATTTACTTTACATACAACAATAGTTTAGTTATATATTACAGACGTATAGAAAGAGACCTTCTAAAAACGTTAAAATGTATTCCTGGCACGCAAAACCTTAAATTAGAGTGAATAAATGAAGACTCGGCACACCACTTCTGAAAGGTTGCCAACCCCTGTCCTAGTCTAAACAATCCTGGAGCATCACTGTTCCCCAATTGCAAAGTGTCACCAAGTCCCCCCACCCCGCATGTCTCATTCTCAGTTGTTTTCACGTTGCCCTGGAGTGTGCTAAATAGCAGTTATTTTTGTACCGTTTTTCTCATTTGAAATGTATTTAAATATAATAAAGAACAGGATCGGGGCAGTCCCTGTGGCACTCCGAGGAGATGGGAGCAGTTAGAGGGATTCCCTTCTCCCCCATCTCCTCAGTATTGGTTACCTTCTGTCTGAGCCATGTAGAGCAGGGGTCTCAAACTCAAATGACCACGAGGGCCACATGAGGACTAGTACATTGGCCCAAGGGCTGCATTACTAACACCTCCCCATGCTGCTCTTGGCCCCGCCCCCACTCCATCTCTTCCATGAGGCCCTGCCACTGCCCCACCTCTTCCCACCCCTTCCCTGCCCCCATTTCAACCCCATCCCCAAAATCCTCACCCCAACTCCACCCCCTCCCTGCCACCAGGAGGTGCAGGAAGGATGAGGGGAGCAGCAGGGGGTCAGAGTGCAGGAAGAGTGCCTCAGGGGGCTCAGGGCAGTGGGTTGGGGTGTGGGGTGCAGGAGGGGTGAGGGGTGTGGCAGGGGGTCAGGGCAGGGGATCGGGGTGCAGGAGGGGTGCGGCAGGGGGCTCAGGGCAGTGGGTTGAGGTGCAGGAGGGGTGTGGCGGGGGTTGGGGTGCAGGATGCGGCAAGGGGCTCAGGGCAGGGGGTTCGACTGCAGGAAGGGTTTGGGGGGCGGGCTCTGGCCCGGCGTGCACCGGGGGCAGGGCAGTCTCCCTGCCTGCCTGCCCTGCCCCCGCACTGCTCCGGGAAGCCGACGGAACCTGGGGAAGGAGGGGCTCAGGGGTGTGTGTTGCTGTTGCTTCAGGCACCGCCCCCTCAGCATCTCCCATTGGCTGGGAACGGGGAACCGCAGCCAATGGGAGTTGCTGGGGGCGGTGCCTGATGCAACATCAACACACACCCCTGCGCCTCTCCTCCCCTAGATTCTTTCCGCTTTCCGGAGCGGCGCGGGGGCAGGGCAGGCAGGTAGGCAGGGAGCCTACCCTGCCCCTGGTGCGCGCCGGGCCAGAGACGTTTTAGGTAAATGCTGGGGGAGGGCGGAGGGGCTGTGAGGAGCTCGCGGGTCGCAGAAACTAACCGGCCCGTGGGCCGCGTGTTTGAGACCCCTGGTGTAGAGTTTATCTTCTTCACAGTCTACCCCTCCACCTCCCAAAGTGTCCCAAAGTGATTTGATTCCTTTAATCTTAAATTAGACTCATTAGGGCAGGAGATGAAAGTGTCACAGACCTGGAAGGGGAATTCAAATTGATCCGAAACACAGTGGGGTCATTCTGAGTTTAAATCACTGTTTCTGTCTATTGGCAAAGTCACTTCTGGGCCTTTTCCTGATGTGTTGGGCTGGTTGGCAGATGGGAAGGTTGCCTGTTTTCCCATTATGATGATGATAAAACTATTGTAAATAACATGACAATAATAGAGGGAGTGCTGAGTAAAGTGGTTTTGAATGGCTCAGAGGAGAACCTGTTGCCCTGATTCTGTGTCATATGCAACCTGCTCTGGAATGTCACTTGATATGAAATGGAAAGTGTCTTATTCTTCTCTCTATGGGTTTTTCTTTCTTTTCTGAAGGCCGTTTGGTCACATGACTGGATATTAGTTTTATTTGACAGAATGTAGCTCAGATTTATTGGGGACTTTGAGATAAATGACCATTTACTAAAATAGTAATTTCTCAGGTTATTTTTGCTTTTTCCCCATCACTCCATGTTGATGTTGAGGAAGTTCAAATTCAGTTCATTCAACTGGAGAGAATACTCCAAGCTCTTGGGCATGCTACCAAGGAACTCTCCATTCTAAAACGTGAACAACAGCACATCCCAATTTGTGCAACTAACTGAAGTAACTGCATATGATCACACTGTTGTTAAATTCTTTTGGTCAATATGGTCTCAGATGACCCAAGGAGAGAATTCCACAGTAAGTGACTTGGAACTAGGCAAAATGGCCTTGTATCTGGGGCCCTAAGAACATAATAATGGCCACATTGGGTCCGACCAATAGTCCATCTAGCCCAGTATCCTGTCTTCTGGGAGTGGCCAATGCCTGGTGCTTCAGAGGGAATGAACAGAACAGGGCAATCATCAAGTGATCTAGTCACAGCATCTGGCAGTCAGAGGTCTAGGGATAACCAGAGCATGAGGTTGCATCCCTGACCATCTTGGCTAATAGTAGCAGTAGCTGCGGTCCAGGCCCTATAGGCATTTACACCTGACAATATCACCTAGATAATCCTATGGCCTGGTCTACACTACGACTTTAATTCGGATTTATCAGCTTTAATTCGAATTGACCCTGTAACCGTCCACACAACGACGCTATTTATTTCGATGTAAAGGGCCCTTTAAATCGATTTCTGTACTCCACCCCGACGAGCGGAGTAGCGCCAAAATCGATTTTAACATTTCGAATTAGGGATAGTGTGGCCGCAATTCGATGGTATTGGCCTCCGGGAGCTATCCCACAGTGCATCATTGTGACCGCTCTGGACAGCAATCTAAACTCGGATGCACTGGCCAGGTAGACAGGAAAAGCCCCGCGAACATTTGAATTTCATTTCCTGTTTGCCCAGCGTGGAGAGCACAGGTGACCACAGATAGCTCATCAGCACAGGTAACCATGCAGGCTGATAATCGAAAAAGAGCACCAGCATGGACCGTGAGGGAGGTACTGGATCTGATCGCTGTATGGGGAGAGGATTCAGTGCTTGCAGAACTTCGTTCTAAAAGACGAAATGCAAAAACTTTTGAAAAAATCTCCAAGGGCATGATGGAGAGAGGCCACAATAGGGACTCTGAGCAGTGCCACGTGAAAGTCAAGGAGCTCAGACAAGCGTATCAAAAAACAAAGGAGGCAAACGGTCGCTCCGGGTCAGAGCCACGGACATGCCACTTCTACGCCAAGCTGCATGCAATTCTAGGGGGGGCTGCCACCACTACCCCACCTGTGATCGTGGATTCTGGGTCGGGGATAGTCTCATCAGCGACGCCTGAGGATTCTGCCGATGGGGGAGAGGAGGAGGAGGATGAGGATGAGCTTGCAGAGAGCACACAGCACTCCGTTCTCCCCAACAGCCAGGATCTTTTTCTCACCCTGACTGAAGTACCCTCCCAAGCCTCCCAAGCCAGTACCCAAGACTCTGACCCCATGGAAGGGACCTCAGGTGAGTTTACCTTTTAAAATATAAAACTTGTTGTAAAAGCAAACGGTTTTTAATGATTACTTTGCCCTGAGGACTTGGGATGCATTTGCGGTCAGTTCAGCTACTGGAAAAGTCTGTTAACGTGTCTGGGGATGGAGCGGAAATCCTCCAGGGACATCTCCATGAAGCTCTCCTGGAGGTACTCCGAAAGCCTTGCCAGAAGGTTTCTGGGCAGTGCATCCTTATTCCCTCCTCCATGGTAGGACACTTGACCACGCCATGCTTGCAGCAAGTAATCTGGTATCATTGCCTGACAAAGCCTGGCAGCGTATGGTCCCGGTGTTTGCTGGCATTCAAGCAACATCCGTTCTTTATCTTGTTGTGTAATCCTCAGGAGAGTGATATCACTCCTGGTAACCTGGTTGAAATACGGGAACTTAATTAAGGGGACAGAGGTGGCCGTTCCTACTGGGCTGTTTGCCTGTGGCGGAAAATAAATCCTTCCCTGCAGTTAGCCAAGCGCAGATGGGAAATTGGCCCTGAGTTTTTCGCGTTTGGCTGCAGGGATCTTCCCTGTTACCAGCCACGCGGTGGGGGGTGGTGGGTACCGTGATCATCCCAGAGAATTCATGGCGGGAGGGGGGCGGCGGCGGAGGGGGGTGGTTAGTTTGGTGCCTGCAGGGATCTTCCCTGATACCAGCCATGCGGTGGGGGGGGAGGGGTACAGCGATCATCCCAGAGAATTCATGGCGAGAGGGGGGGTGGTTAGTTTGTTTTCTGCTGCAGCTGCTGAATGTTAACAGAAAAACCGCAGCACTCTACAGGCTATGCTTGGTATGTGGGAAAGGAGGGCGCAGAAGCTGTAAGACAATGGCTTACCATGGCCGCATGCAAGCCGAATTCTGTTGCCCAGACCTGTGATCTCTAGCAGCAAAGCCACAGGCACTCAGCATTAAGAGGCAAAATGCGACCTTGCACAGAAATCACATGTGCTATGTAATGTGAATAGTGTTGGTCACCGTGAAAGAGTATAAGCATTGTTCTGCAAAATGTATCTTTTTAAACAATTCTCTCTTTTTTCCCCTCCCTACAGCAGCTGCAAATTCCTCAAGCCTCCCTCCTCCATCCCGAAGGTTATCACAGATAAGGCGTCGTAAGAAGAGAACGCGAGACGAGATGTTTTCTGAAATTATGGAATCCAGCCGCAGTGACAGAGCTCATCTGAATGAGTGGAAGGAAACAGTTTCAAAGTATAGGAAAGAAGCCAGTGAACGTGAGGACAGGAGGGACCAACGTGAGGACATGAGGGACCAACGTGAGGACAGGAGGGACCAACATGAGGAGAGGAGGGACCAACGTGAGGAGAGGAGAGACGCTCGAGATGAGAGGTGGCGGCAGGAAGACCAGAGGAGGCAGGATGCAACGCTGGGGCTGCTGCGTGAGCAAACAGACATGCTCCGGCGTCTGGTGGAGCTTCAGGAACGGCTGCTGGAAAACAGACTGCCGCTTCAGTCCCTGTTCCACCCTCCTCCCTCCCCATGTTCCGTATCCTCCTCACCCAGACGTGTAAGAACACGGGGGGGAGGCTCCGTACACCTTCCCATTCCACCCCAATAGACAGCCCAAGCAAAAGGCTGTCATTTTTTTAACCTTTTCTTTGTGGCTTTTTCCTTCCCAGCAATCCTCCTCCCAAATACCACCCGGGTTCCCTCCCTCTTTTTCTAATCTATTAATAAAGAATAAATGATTTTTAAATGATAGTGACTTTATTTGGTTTGAAAGAAAGCTGGGGGAAGGGGGAGGGTGGGTTCCTTACAGAAAATGAGTCAATAAAGGAGGCGGGTTTTCATGAAGGAGAAACAAACAGATATTTCACACTGTAGCCTGGCCAGTCATGAAACTGGTTTTTAAAGCTTCTCTGATGCACAGCGCTTCCTGGTGTGCTCTTCTAATCGCCCTGGTATCTGGCTGCGCGTAATCAGCAGCCAGGCGATTTGCCTCAGCCTCCCACCCCGCCATAAAGGTCTCCCCCTTACTTTCACAGAGATTGTGGAGCACACAGCAAGCAGAAATAACAATGGGGAGATTTCTTTGGCTGAGGTCAGAGCGAGTCAATAATGATCGCCAGCGACCTTTTAAACGGCCAAATGCACATTCTACCACCATTCTGCACTTGCTTAGCCTGTAGTTAAACAGCTCCTGACTCCTGTCCAGGCTGCCTGTGTACGGCTTCATGAGCCATGGCATTAAGGGGTAGGCGGGGTCCCCAAGAATAACTATTGGCATTTCAACATCCCCAACGGTTATTTTCTGGTCCGGAAAGTAAGTCCCTTGCTGCAGCCCTTTAAACAGAGTAGTGTTCCTGAAAACGCGAGCGTCATGAACCCTTCCCGCCCAGCCCGCGTTGATGTTAGTGAAACGTCCCTTGTGATCCACAAGTGCTTGCAGCACCATTGAAAAGTACCCCTTGCGGTTTATGTACTCGGTGGCTTGGTGCTCTGGTGCCAAGATAGGGATGTGGGTTCCGTCTATCGCCCCACCACAGTTAGGGAATCCCATTGCAGCAAAACCATCCACTATAGCCTGCACATTTCCCAGAGTCACTAACTTTCGTAGCAGCACCTGAGTGATTGCTTTGGCTACTTGCATCACAGCAGCCCCCACCGTAGATTTGCCCACTCCAAATTGATTCCCGACTGACCGGTAACTGTCTGGCATTGCAAGCTTCCACAGGGCTATCGCCACTCGCTTCTCAACTGTGAGGGCTGCTCTCATCTTGGTATTCTGGCATTTCAGGGCAGGGGACAGCAAGTCACAAAGTTCCATGAAAGTGCCCTTATGCATGCGAAAGTTCCGCAGCCACTGGGAATCGTCCCAGACCTGCAACACTATGCGGTCCCACCAGTCTGTGCTTGTTTCCCTTGCCCAGAATCGGCGTTCCATGGATAGAATCTGCCCCATTAACAACATGATCTCCAAAGCACCGGGGCCCGTGGTTTCACAGAATTCTGTATCCGTGTCCATGTCCATGTCCATGTCCTCATCATGCTTGTCGCTGCGTTGCCGCCGCCGCTGCCTCCTCGCCTCATTTTTCTGGTCCTGGCTGAGCATAAACTCCACGAGAACGCGCGAGGTGTTTACAATGTTCATGACTGCTGTCTTGAGCTCAGCGGGCTCCATGCTTGCCGTGGTATGGAGTCTGCAGTGTTCACTCACCCAGGAAAAAAGGCGCGAAAATGGTTGTCTGCCGTCCGTTGCTTTCATGCAGGGAGGGAGGAGGGACGGAGGAGGTGAGGCTGTACCCAGAACCACCTGCGACAATGTTTTTTGTCCCATCAGGCACTGGGATCTTAACCCACAATCCCAATGGGCGCGGGAGACTGCGGGAACTATGGGATAGCTATGGGATAGCTACCCACAGTGCAACGGTGCAGAAATCGACGCTAGCCCCGGTACTTGGACGCACACCACCGAATTAATGTGCTTAGTGTGGCCGCATACATTTCGACTTTATACAACCTGTTTTTCAAATCCGAATTATATAAATTCGGATTAATCCCGTAGTGTAGACATACCCTATGACTTGGGAAATACTGTAACTATCTATGCAGATGTGGAGGAAACCAAAATGGCATTTTGCTGAACTCATGTTTTGTAGATGCTGCAAATGTGTATAAAATGAAATCAGTGCTGAATGTGGGACAGCAGCAGAATATCTGTTTCTGAAGATACCCCACCACTGGGGGCTTACAGGGATTCAGATCCAGGCCTTTTTCTAATCCCTCATTTAGATCTGTGCCACCACATTAAAGAAACAAATTGGGCGTTTTTGGGGAATATTCCTCACTATGATGACTGAAAACATATTTGGTTTAGTAAAGGATTTTACTTCAGTGAAGTGTAAATTTAGCCTGACCAAGGCCAAGAATTTGGCAACAACCACAGTATTAGTACTGGGAACAAAGTGGTTGCTTCTCATCCAAGATAAGGACACTGTGGTGATGTATGGCCCAGGTAAAACTGTTTTTGGAACACTGCTCTATAGTTCAATGGCATTTATTATGGTCCCAAATGATGCCATGGTTACACTGGAAACAATTGTCCTTTACCATTTGGATCCAAAGTGTCATGAGGAAATGAGAAGCAATTGGTGCCCTCTGAGGACATTCCTCACCATGCATCCCAGTCTGGCTCCCTTGTGGAACAAGCACATTCACGCTGCAAAAGTGATGGCTCCATGTTCAGGCTGCAGGATACCCGAATGTTGAGTCCTAATTCTATGGTTTTGTCTCAGTTTTGCACTGGACTTACAGCACTAGTTTTGCATCACTTCTCCTTCACCTCCTGCTACTTTGAAAGATTAAAAAGTCTAAAAATAGACTACAGTGACTTTTTCTTGTGATGCAAACCTTCCCACTGAGTGTGAGATCCCCTTCCACCAACACTTATGGCTGAAGAGCCAGAGACCAATAAACTCACAGTAGTGGAAGGCACCTATGTTGTTTTACACCAGGGCTCATTTTGTGGAAATAGGGATTAAAAGAAAACTAACATGTATGATAAGATTTCGTGATTTTTGAAAATGTTATTGTTACCAGTGAAAATAAAATTAAACAGGAAATTAATTATTGGTTAAAGACTAAGAGACTAATTACGTAATTATCCAAATTGCATTGGTAAACTGAAAGTTATATTGTTTTTCTTTTTGTTAGTAATATAGAAAATGGTGGTTAATCTTGAGTTTATTTGATGTAATTTACCCCTTTGGACCAAGGAGTTCTGAAATAACTCCTTGCTCCAAAGCTGGGGTGGGGGAATCTGTGATAGGAACAATGTATACAAGACTACAGCCTCATACAGGATTTAGTTAGTTCCAATTCGAATGGAAATTATTTCGCTACACCTAACAGTAAATTTTCTGTTCAGAGGAAAACTACATAAGGAGACAAATAATGTAACATTTCACCCAGTGAGGCTGAAAGGGTCACTGAGAGCCCCGCTTCTCTTGTTTGCAAGGGAAAGACCTGACATCTATCATGAGATGTCCACAGTTGTTTTAAGAAGGGTAATTGGTGCATGATGCTCTGGGTAGTTTTTCTGTTAAAAACATTTCCCACCAGTTATTTATATGGGTACTTTTCCTTCTGAGGAGGCCAGATGTTAGAGCACACCCATTGAACCCTGAAGCCAGGCTCTGGAAACCACCACTGAAACGGCCTCATGTTCCTTTCATTTTCGATATCTTTGGTGTTCGAATATTTACACTGTGTGTAGTTTGCAACAACAGATAAAGAAAATTGTGGGGTTAAGGGAGATTTTTGTAAATCAGCATGAGCCCAAAGTCTGCTTCACTCCAATTGGATCAGGTCATGTCTGTATCCAAGCCCTATTCCACACCTGATATTTCCAGAGACCTCTGAGGGGTACTGTAATGTGGGGTGAGTTGGAATCGTAAGCCATAAAGAAAAAGGTAAAGAATGAAGTCCTTTGCCTTTCAAGTCAACAAGCTGTCTCAGAGAGACTGACATTCCAGGACCCCAAGATTGATACCCTCTAGGGAAGAAAGTTTTTACATCAACATCAGGTGCCAGCAAGCTTGGTGAGTTTCCTGTACCCAAAAAAGCCTCTAACTTGAAGTACTCGGCAACTACACCATTCCTTGGTTCCTAAGCTCCTACTATGTGGTGAATCCAAAGCCTGAGATAGCTGCAGAATCTGTTATGGGGATAATATTTAAAATGTTATTTTCCCCTTTTCTATTTTTAGTTTTGTGTTTATTACCTGAGACACAACTGGCCTTTTTATTATATTAGGGTGTGAAAGGGTGGCTCACTGCATGAAAATCTACACAGGGAAGGCATCAGAATAGGTCGCCAAATCTAAATAGCTCTAAAACTCTGCCCTGTGAAATCATTGGATACTTGCTGCTTTTTCTGTGAAATGGTCAAAGAAACTAAGCTGTCAGCTATAAATTGCTAAGCCAGAGCTGTTAAACTTCTGCTTGTGAAAGTCTCTATAAGGTATGTATCTGTGCTGAGGGGCAGGGAGGAGAAGGATTAGCTGAGGCAATAATGAAATCTGAGAAGGAAGCTTTAAAGTTATGGCTTAAACATGAACAGCTAGTTGGTTTCTATACTGAATAATTCAACTAGTTGTGTGGATTGCACTGCCTGGGTGAAATTCTCTGGGGTTCAGAACTAAATGGACAGCCAGTTCCTTGGATTCCAGTTTTAGGACTTTAAGAGCTGATTATCTGCTGTCTTAATCTGATGATTTAACTAATTGATTTTGAGATTTGTTCTTAACTGGATAACTGTGTTGTTTAACTCTTAGTTTAGTACTGTTTATAGTAGCTCAGCCTTAGTGATATTTTGTTTGTTTACCAACCCTATAGATGCCCGTTCAAGCATCTGCTTTGGTTAATTGTCAGCAATCCCTGCTTAATTTGTCTAGAAAGAGCCACTTGGTAAAGGGCATCAAAACAGTGGGTGGATTAGAACACAAAAGAGCTCTGTATGCTGAAGATGTCTTGTTATATTTGCAAGCAGCCTCATTAAAAATTCTAGAACAATTGATTTGGGGGATTTAGACAAGTAGCGGCCTTCAAAATAAACTATGATAAATCTGAAACTTTAAGAATGAATATTCCCTAAAGGTCCAAACAAACTGTTGTCAGCTACATACATTTAAATGGGTAATGGAATCTTTAAAATGTTTAGGAATAGTGTGGCAAAATCTTTTTAAGGTAAATTACTCTGCAATGTGAAATCAAATAATAAAAGACACGGAGAATAAAATTAATGTGAATTTTCTTGGCTAGGGCAGGGTAGCCTTGGGAAAGATGAATGTCCTCCCAAAGCTATTGGTTTTGTTTTAAAAACAACAAGGAGTCCAGTGGCACCTTAAAGACTAACAGGTTTATTTGGGCATAAGTTTTCGTGGGTAAAAACCCCACTTCTTCAGATGCGTGGAGACACCTTTGTTAGTATCCCTGACATTAAAAACATGGCAATATGTGCTATTAAAATTCATATGGAAACATAAAAGACAAATAAGTTTTAAAGTGCATACCTACAAAGTGGAATGGACTAAATTTCTCTAATTGGGCTTATTAATATTATGCATCATAATTAACAGATATGATCAAGTGGGTTAAACTCAAACAAGACTGGAGCCCAGATATAGCTATTCATAGTAATTGTTGTGTTAAAAAGAAATTTAGGTCACCAAAAAAAAAAAAAAAAAATTGTCTGGTAAGCCAGACCACCTTTATAGCTTTGGAGAATTTGTTTATATTCCTGTTGCCCAGGCCCTCTCCCTTAGCTACTTTCATTAATAATCAGGAATATCCCTAGGAAATAGCAAAGTGACTATTAGTTGAGGTAAGAGCTGAGATTACTCAATTCCGAGAGCTGTTCCTGGACCCCGGTCTGAAATCATAGCCATATCTATGTAAAAATATAAAGCTCCAATATTTTCAGTATTTACAAGTCCAACATTTTATTGCGAAATCTGGATAGAAGATGCTTCTATCTAGACCCTTTAACCATGTTTGAGGAGTTGTCTAAAGAACAAGTTGGAAGAAAAGACTTAATTTCTAAGATGGAGACAATTTTGATGGAAAAAGAAGGATTTGGACAAAAATTGATCTGGCTGAGTGGTTCTTTCTGTAGGAAAGGCCAGGGACCGTGCATCTTCCGTTTATGTAGTTCATAAATATATTTTTTTGTAAATGACTGTGTAGCTGGCATTTAGATCTAACGCCAGTTAAAATACATCATATTTCTGTTATAGGAAGGTGCTCTCTTGGAGGAGTTGTGGGGAAAGGGTTAAAAAGAATTGTAGTTGTGTCCAAACATGAGATGGTTTTGGGAGGAAATTATTAAACCCATTCATCTTATAACAAAATGCAGATCCCCTGATCTGCTTACTTAATGCTCCAGTAAAGGATACGCCTTTTAAACAGGACAGCAGATTATTTCATGTTTTTATTGCTAGCAGCTAGGCTCCATATTGAACAGGATTCGAAAAAAATGTGATTCCCTCCTTCTGCGGAATTGGGTATATAAAAATATGGATTATTCTTGTCATAGAAAACATTCATATCAACTAAAGCAGTGCCAAAAATGGATAGGTATGTAGAAATCTGGTCACCCATTTTATCAGGCTCCGAGCAGGACAACTCCCCCCGCCAGAAGCCAGAATCTTTAGCCATGGTCTTGGAATATTAGCCTGACCTTGAATACATGACGTACGATGTAGAATGTTAATATTTTATTGTAACTTTGCCAGAATAAAAAGTTTTTAAAAAACAAATAAAAAGGCTATCGAGTCATGTCATTTTCAATATAGAACATGAGCCACAACCACTGTGATGCTGAGTGGCGATTGGCCAGTTCACTTCAGAGCCTAGTCAACTCTCTCTCTCTAACTTAACCCTTTAGTTCTCACAAGGGAGCAGCTGAGGGGGACACTGATCTCGGCTCCAGTTGCATGCAGGGGAGGCTCAGAGCATTTGTAAGGGAAAATGAGCTCCCTGCACACAGGCTTTCAGGAATAGGGATGGGTGGGGCAGTGTGGCTGAGTAAGGAGGGGGTGGTGCCTTTGAGTAGAGGTGTGTGTGTGTGAGCTTGCACTGCAGTCACTGCTGTGACCGAGCCCAGCCTAGGCCCCCTCTAGCATGCCCTGGGAATTGCACCTGGTGAGGCCCAGCTGACCTTGAAGGGCTGTTTCAAAGGCTTTTAAATGCAGATGAAGAGTTTGAGCATTTCAGCCACTGTGCTGTTGACAGAGCAAACTTGGGGTATGTAGTGGGACCACTAATGGCACCAGTATGAGGGGGGTCTTAATGGGACCAGTACTAGGGTATGTGCTGGGACCAATATGCAGGTGTGCCTGTGACCTGTACTAGAGTTTGCACTTGTGATTATATCTGCAGTCACAAGTCTTGGCCTGCTTTTGTTCTTAGAGGCTCCACATTTGAGAAAAGCACCAGAGGTAATTGTCATGCTGTTGAGCTTGAACCTGCAGCAACAGGAGCTGAACCCATAGTCATTAAATACAAACCTATCAAATTCAATTTAAACAACAAAAAAGGCTACAAAACAGCATGTCCTTGGGCCCGGGAAGGAGGCACCAACTCCTGTAACTGAAGGCACTGTTGCAGATGTCAGCTGCCACCATTTTGCAGTGCAACAAAGGACAGATCCCCCCTCAGTGCACATAAGAGGGTGTGTCCTAGAGCAGGGGCAGGGTCTCATCCTGAGGCTCCTCTAACATACTAGAAACACTCCAAGGGCCAGCAAGACGGGGGGGCCTCAGGACACCTGGCTTCAACCCCGCCCTGTGGGGAGGGCTCAAGGCTCCCTGCAGTTCTGGTCCCAGTTTCAGCCCCATGGCCCCTCTGAAACCAGCTTGTCTTCCTCCAGGGGGGCTGCAGACCTCTGGTTGAGAACTGCTGTCCTAGAGGGGGCCCCAGGAAGGGAAAATGGGTTTTTTTTTTTTTTGTCTAAGACAATGGGCGATTGTATAGGAAAGCTCCTATGGGAAAAACCAAAAGCCCTGGGCAGCCCGATAAGCAGTTGGGTGTACCACCCAGCAGTATGGGGAATTAACAGTGTTAGCACATGATTGTCTTTTTGATAGTCACTTGTGCCAATCTGACATCTCTGGAAAGCATTGATATCTGCAATGCATTAACACCAGGTGAAAGGGTACAGGTGTTTGGGCTGCAAAAATACAATCTGTTTTCTAACAAGCCAGGGAAGACACACTTGCTGACTCATAAAATCATTACACAAGAACCACAGCCACTGACCAGAAGACCCTACAGGGCCACTGGCAAGGTGCAGGAATGAATTTGTACAGAAATACAAAGCATGTTCAACCTAGGAGTAATTAAAGTGTCCAACAGCTCTTGGGCATCACATGGCCCTAAGAAAGACAACACAGTGAGCTTGTGTTGATTATAGAAAACTCAATGCTGTCACAGTACCAGATGTGTATCCCATGCCTAGAACTGATGATATGCTGGGCTTTTTAAGCAAAGTTAAATCATAGGACTGAAAGGGACCTCAAGAGGACTCCAGGATTCCAAGAGCAAGCATGGGTCCATCCGGAAGAGGGCACTATAAGAGAAGCCCTAATCCATTACACAGAAATCTTGCTGTTGAAACTGAGCACCATTTTAACTAGAATATATATATATATATATATATAATATTAGGGTTGGAAGAGACCTCAGGAGATCATCTAGTCCAATCCCCTGCTCAAAGCAGGACCAACCCCAACTAAATCATCCCAGCCAGGGCTTTGTCAAGCCGGGCCTTAAAAACCTCTAAGGATGGAGATTCCACCACCTCTCTAGGTAACCCATTCCAGTGCTTCACCACCCTCCTAGTGATTCTATATTGAATAAACTGTTTTGTTGTATAAAGTGTAGCCTCAGAGGCATTTTAACACGTACTATCTGTCCGTGGAACTCTTTTAAGGGCTGAGACAAATTCCTTTCCTATGCTTTACAAAGAACCCCAGATTAATGGAGTTCCTCATCATTAACAGAGTATATATTACTTCTGGGGGAATTCTGCACCAAAAAATTAAAAATTCTGTGCACAATATTTTAAAATTCTGCATATTTTGTCAAAACAACACAATATAATCACGCCAGTTTCAATTACTTTGGTAATTTAGTTAAACTACAATACAATGAACGGAGAATGGGAGTGGTTAGCATTGGAGGAAATCCCCAAACTCCCTTTGTCTAATAGTAACATGGCTAGATTTGACCGTTTGTTTCTGGTTATTAGTCAACAAATATATACAGCCATATGATCAGTATTACATCATAGGCAACTGAAGAGCAAGTGAGGGCTGGGAAATCAAGCTCACAATTTATACTGGCTACTGACCGTCTCCGGAAAGGTCAGTAGTAAACAGTTCATGGAGCACATTTTGATAGGAAAATGTTTCAGTCCAAAAATTTAGACCAGTTCTAATTAGTAATCGCCTTAAACATTTATAAGGCCATACTGTCATTTGCAATAAAGCTCCTTTACACGACTCTGGCAATGCTCCTGGGAGAATTCACAAAGAACAATGGGAACAATTCACTATGTAGGCAGGCTGCTACATTCTACTCTGCCTGAGGGGACAGAGCCTGCCCCACACCTATCTCCTCAGAAACATCCTGAAACCCTGCCCCTCCATGCCAGGCATCCCACAATAGCGAGCGAGAGGGACAGAGTCTCTCTTGTTTGTGCACATCCCCAGCAGTGATTGATGTCTCCAGACCCACGCCTAGTCCTGTCCCCCCTCTACTCCCCAACAGTGATATACCTCTCCGCTGGCTGCTCTGGGCACCTGAAATGACAAGCCTGCGTTACCGGGGAATGGCTTGTGACCGCTCTTGCGGCTTCCCTTTGCTTCCCTGTCAGAAATCATTTTTCTGCAGGGAAGCAAAGAAATCTGCTGGGGACGTGAATTCTGTGCATGCGCAGTGGCACAGAATTCCCCCAGGAGTAATATATAGTGGACAAGGGCCTGGAGTGTTTATGAAGCATTTTTAAAGTTTCCAATAGTTCTGGGGCCTTTGGCAGTCCTGGGGCATCTGGCCAAATTGATGTTAGCAGCTGCCTTAGTTGTAAATACTGTCACTCTGCTGAGGCTGGCAGGTCATAGCATTTCCTTAGCATTAGAAAAGTAACGAAGCCCTCATTGTATAACTGGGAAAATTCATATGATGCCCCACATTTGTCCCCACAACTTCTATTGGGAGGCTGTTCCAGAACCTCATCCCTCTGACGGTTAGAAACCTTGTTCTAATTTCCAACCTGAATTTGTACACTGCCAGATCATATCTCTTTGTTCTTGTGTCAAGATTGTCCTTTAGCTTAAAGAGCCCTTCCCCACCTGGTGTTTGCTGCTATAAATATAGCAGGGGGTAATCAGACCCCCTTCTTTACTTTCTTTCTGTTAGACCAGGGGTCTCAAACTCAGATGACCCCGAGGGCTGCATGAGGACTAGTGCATTGGCCCGAGGGCTGCATCACTGAACCCCCCCCACGCTGCCTCTGACCCCACTCCCACTCCACCCCTTCCAATTAGGCCCCACTCCTGCGCCACCCCTTCACTGCCCCATTCCAATCCCTTCCCTGAAGTCCCCACCCCAACGCTGCCCCCAGGGGGTGCAGAAAGGGTGCAGGGTGCAGCGGGGGCTGAGAGCAGGGAGTTGAGGTGCAGAAGGTGTGCAGGGTGCTCAAGGCAGGGAGTTTGAGTGTGGGGTACAAGAGGGGTGCGGCAGGGGGTCGGGGTGCAGGGTGCAGCAGGTGGCTCAGGGCAGGGAGTGCAGGAGGGGTGCGGGATGCGGCAGGGGGCTCAGGGCAGGGAGTTGGGGTGCAGGCAGGGTGTGGGATGTGGCAGGGGGCTCAGGGCAGGGAGTTGGGGTGCAGGCAGGGTGTGGGATGTGGCGGGGCTCAGGGCAGGGACTTGGGAGTGCAGGAGGGGTTCAGGGTGTCAGCTCCAGCCTGATGCCGCTTACCTAGAGCGGCTCCGGGGTGGCAGCGGTGCTCACTGGGGCCAGGGCAGGCTCCCTGCCTGCCTTGGCCCCAGCTCCATGCTGCTCCATTCCAGAAAGCAGCTGGAATCATGTCCCTGCAGCCCCTGGGGGAGGGGCTCAGGCTTCCCCGCTTGTGCAGCTCTTGCCGCTCTTCTAGGTACCTCCCACGAAGCTCCCATTGGCTGTGGTTCCCTGTTTCCGGCCAATGGGAGCTGTGGGGGGCGGTGCCTGGTAGGAGGCAATGCCGGAGCCCTCTGCCTCCTTCCCCCTCCCCCCGGCCCGAAGAGGCGTGCTGCCGGCTGCTTCAGAGAGCAGCATGGCGCTTGCAGCCTCAGGAGGCAATCCCAAGGGTAGGCAGAGGGGCGCGGGGAGCTTGGTGGGCCACACACAAGAGCCCCGCAGACCGCATGTTTGAGACCCCTGTGTTAGACTAAACAAGAGAACAACATATTAGAAACACTTTCCGGAAGGCTGCCAAAACAGTAGGATAGCAGGAAAGACTTGGGCCTACCAGAGCAGCTAGACTCCCTCCATTCCCCCTTATGAGCACTCCTCCCTCTCAGGGTGACAGAAACCACCATCAGCCTGGAATGGCCCAGCTCCCGGAGTCTTGGGATTAGGAGATAATTCAGCTTTCATTTAAAACCCATCAGTTTCGAGCTCTGTTTGTTAATGTGACCAGTCAGCCCCAAGAAACCAGGAGGCCAAAGATACCCGTGAGCTCACCAAAAATCTCATGACTTTCAGATGGGACCCACAGCACCACTGCAGTGCTGGGTGCTTCTGTCTGCAGAAAGCCCAACAGTGACTCAGTGGGGTGAGCACCCCTATTAACAGGACTGGAGTGTTAACACTCAAACTTAGTGCACTGGCACCATTAACTATTTCATCACTAATCATTTTAGGGGGGTAGAAGCGAAGCCCCCTGGGGCAGGAATTGGTGGAGGAGGGAAGGAAGAGAATAGCAAAAGGCAACTGCAGCTGTTACAGTAACAGGCCACTGTCACTTCTCTTGGCCAGCTGCATTCCATGGCCACGCTCTCGCCCCGGCATCCCGGACAATGCACTCCAGCTATAGATCAGCTCAGACCCCATCAGCAGAGGCAGTTTATTGTTGAAACACAAATGGAAGACACCCCCATGTGATACTACCGAATACAAAAGAGACAGAAAACTCTGAAACCCACCCTGCTCAGAGAGTTTAATCTTGGCACATTACCTATCCCCCTGCCTCCTCTCCCCGGTCCAAACACACACAGCACATCTACTGCTCTGTTTGCAGACTGGAAGGATGGATATACTTGACATTTGTGCTAAGAGATTTAAGTTGCAGTGTTTGCTAAAGCAGGGGTTCTTAACCGTTTTCTTTCTGAGTCTCCCCACCCCCGCTATAAAAACTCCACAGCCCACCTGTGGCACAACTAGTTTTCTGCATATAAAAGCCAGGGCCAGTGCCAGGGGGTAGCAAGCAGTGCATTTGCCTGGGGCCCCATGCCACAGAGATTCCACCGAAGCTACATGGCTCAGGCTTTGGCTTCAGCCCCTGGTGGCAGGGCTCAGGGCCCCAAGCTTCAGCCCCATGCAGTGGGGCTTTGGCTTTCTGCCCTGGGCCCAAGTGAGTCTAACTGGCACTGTTTGGAGGACCCCTGAAACCTGCTTGCGGCCCCCAAGGGGTCCCCAGACCCCTGGTTGAGCACCACTTTGCTAAAGGAACTGAAACCACCAGTGGAGTGGCCCACGAACAGCATGGACACTCACTTCCTCAGCCAGTCAGCTCCCAAGAGAAGTTTTCTTTCCACAAAGTGACCTTTGGCCCGAGAGATTCTGCAGCTACAAAGTGTTGGAGTTCTACATGCACAGCTGGGAATTAGAGAGAGATTAAGGGGTGCAGGAGTATTTGACAGCTGCATGAATCTGTCTGTATAAAATCACTGAATCCAACACGCTCATTTGCATTTTATCAATTTCCTCTGGAGTCACCCTGGAGCCATGTATTGAAGGCAGGGATACTGCATTGCAGGGGGCAGAAACAAGCTGAAGTCCTGTTAATAATGAGAAGTAACGAAGAAATCAGATGCCTGACAGTCAATTCTGGCACAGCCGCACAATCTTCTCCAGATCAGCTCCCCATCAGCCTCCTGCAGTTAGGTTAGAGTTTCGCCCTTTGTTACCTGCCAAAGAAGAGCACAGCTTGCAGTCACCAAGGGCTAGCCAGTCTGCCCACACAGGGAAAGTTAATGAGCTCCCGTACACTGGGAACTGGGTAAAAGTCATCCCTCGCAGCAAGGCTGGGCCCAGGCCAGTGTCACTGATTCACCAAGATCTCAGTTCTCTCTCCAGCCCTGTTGGCTCAAACCAATGCCCCAATGTAAATACTGTTGGGATGCCCACCAGAGTGTGCAGAGGGCAGGAGCTCCAGGACTACTATTCGGGAGAGAGGCCTGCACCACCACCCCACAGTAAGAACTAGCGCAGCGGGGCTCTATGTGGGAGTCCCACACATCCCCTCACTGTGTAAAGAGCAGATTAGTTGGTGGGCGGTGCTGGGCACAGCGTTACTGCCTAGCTGGGCGTGGGGGAAGGGGGGCAGCAGGGCAATACCCACTGGAGATGGGGTAAAAGCCGCAGGGGGGCTTGAACAGCAAGGCCCCGGCTGTCCCTGAGCTGCTAAGCGTGGGCTGAGCTCTGCACCGAGCTGCTCGCAGGGCAACCCCTCCTCCCACGCCGGGGCTGTCCCCTGGTGCCACCTCCCTTGTTCCACCCCTCACCCTGGCCTCGATGTACTCGATCCGTCGCTCCAGCGTGGTCAGCTTCTCGTTAAGGGTAGCGAGCCGGGAGCGGCAGGACATGTCTGCGGGAAGAAGGGTCGGGTCAGAGACTGCACCAGGCTCAGGCCCCGCGGTACCCGGCCAGGACAGGTGCCCCCCGCCCCTCGGGGAGCTCCAACCCCAGAACCCGCCCGAACAGAGCGCGGCGGGACGGAGCCGGGCGGGGGGGTCGAACTGGGGTGAGGTGGAGCCGGCCTAGGCCTGGTGGGGGGAGGGAGGTGCTGGAGCCGGGCCGGGCGCGCACGCACCGAAGGAGTTGAGGAAATCCGCGATCTTCTTGATGGAGCTGGTGATCACTTCGATGTACTCGCGGTTGGCCCAGTCCTGGTGGATCTCGCGCTGCACCGGGTCCTCTTGCAGCGACATGGCCGCCGCAGTCACCCCGCGCCCAGCCCCCCGCCTACGCGGCGCCGCCCGCGCGCCCAGTCCCCTGCCGCACTGCGCATGTGCGGGGTACAGATCGCAAAGGGACACATGATGGAGCCCCACCTTCGCGAGCCCGAACCTGGGGGAGCCTGCGGGAAGCCCGTATCCGCCCGCCCCAGCGGAGACCCGCCTCTGGCACCCCGCCCTGGGAAGAGCACAGGAGGGCGAGGTTAGCGACGGGCTCTACACCCCTACGGCCACCCCCTCGGGCCCCCAGCCCCCTCTGCAACCCCCCGACTTCGGGGCCACCCCCCCTACAGCCACCGCTACCCTCTAGCCACCCCCTAACACCCACTACTCTCCTTATAGCCACTGCTACCCCACACGATATAGGCACCCCTCTCACACTCCTTATAGCCAGCACCCCCCCACACACACCCTCTGTAACCATCACAGCCATGGCTGCCCCACACACACATCCAGGCTAAGCCCTGGAAAAGGCATGTTAGTCAGAGCTGTTAGAACCCCAGGGAGCTTTTCCCACAAGGAGAGCTTTATGCTGTACCCATACAATACACAGTGACTGATTCCACATGCCCAGGGCAGGGATTTCAGTTTAGTCAATGAGTTAGTAAACAAGGCATCTGGCATTAAGCTGTTTTTTGTAATTTACAACTATGATAAGCCTTTCTCTCACCATTAATGAGCACTTTATGTTGCCACTACTGAGGGCATTTGGATTGCTCTCCCATTGATTCTTCTGTCCCAATAAATGGCCAATGCAAGAAGGTAATTCTCACCAGGGCTCCAACAGCTGGACTGGTGAGGGAAGGTGGGTTTTTGTGCAAATATTTCATAGAATCTGTTCTTGTACAGTATCATTCTGTAAATATCACTTCTCTCACTTTGGCAACTAATCCAAACTTTCAGTGCGTTTCTAGACAGAAAGCCACAGAGTTTCCCCTTGAAATCCACTCCCTGGAGCAGCAGAGAAGGAAAGGAATTCATATGGAAAAGAGTTTATTAGGAAGTATCTGGAGGCAAGAACAAATAAAAATAGTTCTACGTCTGACTTTTTTTCCATATGTCTGGGTGCAAAACTCCCAACCGATATAGACTACACAACCAACACTAAATGGGGACTAAATACCATCTATAAAGACCTGGCTGCATGTGAACCTTCTTTACTGTTGCACAGTATTAACATCTCATCATGGGCATATAGCCTCCAACCCCCAGAGTCTATTCAGCTGTGACAGGTGTGGATTGTTTTGGATAATACCAAGCTTCTATGCCATGGGGAGCTAACAGAATGCTGGGAGGCTGCAAGGTCTACTCAGAACTCTCTTCATCATCATCATTGTGCTTGGATCGACCCTCGCTCCCTGAAATGTCACCTTCCCCCTGGAAAAGAGGAGAAATATTTATAGAACCAAGGACTGGATGTAACCTTGGGGGCCTGCAGACACAGATTGCATACAAGTCCTCCTCAGTGATCACTGGCAGGCCAGAAATGTCAGTATTCAAACAAAAAAGGGCCTGATTCTTCTCTCGTGTAGGTGTTGTCTGCACTACAGAGCTGAATGATTTGTACTTCATCAGCCATCTTGTACATTTGTTCCACCAACCACTCAGTGCATCCATGCTGCATAGCTTTAAGAAGCCCTGAAATTTCACCCCATATCCAGTCTGCTAGCATGCCACTAGTACTCTGCTGCACTGATCTGAGCCACAAGATCCTCTGGGACTGTATCTCTGTTTACTGCACCCCATCAGTCCATTCTCAAACATTTTTTGCCAAGCATTATAGGATTCCTCTGGTTTTGGAGAATTGTGAGAGCAGAGGTCAAACTCCCACGATTCCTTGTAAGAATCCTATAACTCACCAGCTTGCACAGCATTTCCAAGCTGTTTTAGCAACACAGTGGATACCAAGGAGTGCTGAAATGGCTGCGTAGGGCTGAGAGGTGTGTGAGTGGGTGGTGGTACTGGCCCAAGGAGGAGAAACTGGATGTGGAAGGGAGAGTGCAAAGAATCCTGAGGGAAGTGTCTTGAGGGGAAAGAGAGCAGAATCTCCTGCCTGATCCTCCAAACCTGCCTATTGTGTAGCTCTGTCCTGCTGTCTCTGACCCTGGAGGACTAGGCAGTGCCACACTGACTGGGATAGGGAAGTTAGCTGGCAGAGGAAGAGGTGCTGGGTGGCAACAAGAATGATTAAAGGATTAGAAGACATGTCTTATAGTGACAGACTCAAGGAACTCATTTGTGTTAGCTTAATGAAGAGAAAGTTAAAAGGGCTGACTTGATCACATTCTATTAGTACCTACTTGGGGAACAAATATTTAATAATAGGCTTTTCAATCTAGGAGAGAAAAGCATAACACGCTCCAATGGCTGGAAGTTGAAGCTAGACGAATTCAGACTAGAAATAAGGTGTACATTTTTAACAGCAAGAGTAATTCATTGTAATTGGAGTTATTCTCCATCAGTGACAATTTTAAACTCAAGATTGGCTGTTTTTTCTAAAAGATCTGCTCTAGGAATTATTGTGTGGCAGTTCCCTGGCCTGTATTTTACAGGAGGTCAGAGTAGATGATCACACTGGCCATGGAATCTATGAATCTATGTTGTCAACAAGGTTTGGTTGGAGCTCATGCCCTGCAGCTTGGGAGGACTGCTTGAGAGCGCTGCTGGGGAGAGTCACTACAGCAAGACACCAGCAAATGCCTGCTTTCCAGGGGTGGGAGAGAGACAGAGAAACCACTGTTCTAAGCAGCAAGATCACTCAAGCCAAAGGTGGGGAAACAGGCAGAGAAAAAAGAGAGAGAGAGTGAGTGTGTATGTGTAAGAAAATGGCACAAGCCGCTGGTGACTGGGAAAGGGCTCTTAAGGGTGTGGGGTTGTTGGGAGTCTGCACTCCTGCCTACAGAAGCAAGTGGGTGGAGCTACCCACTAGCTGCCTCTGGAAGTATGCTGTAGGGAACAATCCTGCCCTTACCAGTGCAGTAGGAAGAGGGATAAAATGGGACCTAATAAGGCATTTCCAGCTTTCACTTCAATGACTGCCCAGGGGACACCAGTATTTTTCCCATTCCAATGGACACAGGAGGGAGCTGGAGTGTCTTTGCTTCCCAGTAGCCAGAAAAGGAAATAGTCTGGTTGATTTGGGGTCCCAGTTTTGATTCATCTGGACTTTCTTTAGCTTAACTTCAGTCCAGGATGTACCCCCAGCCTCTGCCCAGCTCATCTGAAGCAAAGCAGAGCACTCCCTATTGATTTACCTACTGTGGCACGGGGCCTTCTCACCCTACCAAGAGGCTGTGCCTCATCTTGAACTAAAAATAGCAAATGTTTAAGAAAAAACTGCATTTGGTGAGAATAGCAACAAGACTGATTCTGCTTGCAGGGCTCAGGTTATTAACTCAGTCAAGAAAACCCAAGGGCTTTGCTGTCTGCATTTTTTTAAGATAGATTTTTTTTCAGTAGGCAGCAGGACTCTAATACGGTGAGGAGAAAGTGCTGTCTTGGAGCTGAGCAAGTGAGAGAGATGGTCTCTGCTCCTGCCCTGCAGAGAGAGCAGACACAAAGGTCATCACAAGTGTAACTCAACTTGAATACCACCAGGGATGGTCAGGAACCATAAAAGCAATAGGCACTGCTGCCGTGTACAGAAATACCTCAGCAGGATCTTCTCTGGGGAGCTGGGAAACTCCCTCCCCTGGGTCATTCTCTTCAGAATCCTGAGACAGGATCTCTTCTCCCTAAAGTGAACATGGTAAATACTTTGAGGCAAATTCATGCATGGAGCAGCAATAGCGACCCCTGCTGGAACAGAAATGCACTGCATTTGGTTGCAAATAAGATTTCTCTGCAGAGATGAGCTGCCCCTCCCCCCCCATATGTCCTGCTTGACTGCAGTGGGGGAGTAGGGGTGGGGAAAGAAAATGGTCAGGCTTGGCCTTTTTTTTTTTAAAAATATATATATATATGAAATGAGGCTTGGCAGTTTTGGGGCCCCCAACTGCCCCTTGTCCTTTTTGCAAGTCGAAGTGCCAGCCATCAGAAAGAAGGGAAAAGGCAAGGGGCAGTCAGGGTCCTGAAATGTCAAACATTGCAAAAATAAAAACTGTCCATTCGCTCTTGTCTCTGGACAGCATTTCTCGGTGCACAGGGCCCCAAACAAGCCTGGGCACCAGTTATTCCCCATCTCAGCCTGCAGAACAGCAGTGAAGTGGTGCACAAGGACCTCTGAATTTCATCCAAGTGAGGATCAGTAAAAAATGAATGCTCTCTCAACTTAAAGAACTAGTGCAAAAATATACAGCATCAATTCCACTGAAAATGCACAGATACCCTCTGATATTTCTCTGAACAAGCATGCTTGTAGTGCAGGCAGTTAAACCAAAAGTAACTCATTTTTTAAAATGAATAGGGCCTCACGTGACTCTGGGTTCTTTCTATTTACACTACTGTTGGTGAAGACCAGTTGCAAGGGGAAAGGCTTGTGAGAGCAGTGTCTTTCGGTCACTGACTTCAGTACAAAAAACTGGCAGGAGAATATTAATGTTACAGTGAAGCACTCAGAAGTCAGTAAATACCAAAAAGTTAAGGCTGCCTGTACAATCTTAACTCAAAAACACCAGGGGCAGAGTTATTACATCACAGTTTCTGAATGACTTGGTCACATACTACAGTTCTGCAAGACCGCTGTCTCATTCAGTGCACAGCCAAGAGGGCAGGAGTAAACAGCGAATGACACAGGGGTCTACAGAACTCCTGCCTCATTCGGGGTCAAATTCTATATGCTGACATTATTGGAATTACTCTGGATTTACCCTGGTACAACTCAGATCAGAATCTGGCCCTGACTACATAAGCTAGCTGGTGTTCAGTGAACGAAGCGGAGGCATGCTCACTGAACGATGAGAATAAACATTACTATAATACACTTACAAATAATTCGTTTTATTGATTGAAAACATTTACACTTAGAATTTATATTTTAGTTTTTAAGTGTATTTAAGGTGCAGCTCTACTCTGAAAAGCGACCATGCAAGAACGATTCCTTCCTATCTGCAAACTGTACGAGAGGCCGATCTGCTGACTTTGATGACCAAAGTAAATGTATACTTCATCTTACTGATGATGATGATGATGATCTACAAGATGAAAAGACCTAACTTGTTTCACAGTTTCCAGGCTGAATTGCAGGGCTGGACATTAGGAAACAAAACATTGTTTTCTTTGTAATCTGAGCATATTTGATTTGGAGTCAAGAGACACTCAATACCTAACCATACCATTAGGTTATTTAGAGTCACTTTTCCAAGCAGAGTAATGCTTTTGTTTAATTTAATACAAACAATTATTTTTAGATGGCAAATAGCAATTGTATTGTGGGCACATCTATTCTGTTTCTGTTCTAGTAGGTCATTATTTATCAGTAAATGTCAGACTCTTACCAGAAATCACCCCAACCTCAACAAGGGTTTGGCATCAAAGTCAGGAGATTGGCCTCTCGTACTGTTTGTAGATAGGAAGGAATGTTTCCTAATGCATGTAGGTTCTTTTATTGTTTTTAACATTTTCTCTGTAATGCTTTCTCCTTAGGAATAAAAATGCTTGCTTGGAAAGAGCTGTATGGTAACTTCACTGCGGGAAATTACACTGTTTATAACCTCTGAGGAGAAGGCAACGCAGGCGTGTTTAGCAAGTCTGCCTTGCTGGGGAACTCACAGTGCAGGCACAGGAGTGTGTGGCCTGGAAATATCCTGGTCAGGTGGGAGAGAGATGCGGGTCTTCAGCCAAGAGAGGTGATGGCTGGGGAGCTGGAAGCCTGAGAGTAGGTGCCCATGCTGGACCATGGAGAGGGAATACAGGTGCAATTTTCCTGAGCTGTGACAATACCCAAAGCAAAAGGACGGGCAATGCTGTGATCCTTACCTGCAGGTCCCTGTTTTTGAGGATGCCCACCCAGAATGCTTCCTGGCAGTGGTTGAAGGCCAACATGGCTTTTACTCGGTATACAAATTGCTCCAGGGACTTTTTCAATAAAGGCACATGGTTGGTCAATCCTAGGTCTTGGTGAATCTAAATATGGGACACAAACACGATGAAATTACACCTAATTCTTGCTTATTTTTTTTTTAATGGAGATATCCTATCTCCTAGAACAGGAAGGGACCCTGAAAGATCATCGAGTCCAGCCCCCTGCCTTCACTAGCAAGACCAAGTACTGATTTTGCCCCAGATCCCTAAGTGGCCCCCTCAAGGATTGAACTCACAACAGGTTTAGCAGGCCAATGCTCAAACTACTGAGCTATCCCTCCCCCCGAAGGCTTCTCCTGTTATTTAAAATCTATGCAGTGAGGCATCTTGGTGTAAAGAAGAGATGCAAAAGCAACCAAGGATCTGGTGTGGCTGGAATAGTCCGAGGAGAATGCTGCCATCTCTAGCCCCAAACTCTTTTAAGCCGGATTTATATATATAAAAAAAAAAGATTAAAAATCTTTGCAAGCTTATTTTAGCCTTTTGTGCAAGAGGAGACAAAATTACTCCCCTGAGCAACCCAAAATTCCTATCCAATATGGAGAAAGGCCCAGTGAGCCCTAACGTCCCTGTCCAGCCCCACAATGACAGCTGGTAACTCCCACAGACAAATCCAACTCATTCCCCTTTAATCTGTTCAGTACTGTGGAGGGCCCAGTTTCTGCTGGAACCCATCTGCTCAGCCAGGGGCCTGTTCCAGCAGTTTAGCTCTGTACATCAGTGATATAAAACTCTTCTGAGTAGGTCACATCCTATTGTCTTTGCTCAAGGCTCCTTGTTTTACCAGTTTCCTCTCAGAAGGAATCAGTCACCCAGTGTCTACCATACACACATTTCCTCTCACTAAGATGTACCGTCCACCAGGTAGAGTGATAGAAGCTACATACTCTGCACACAGTGCTTTAGAAAGAGGGAGCACAAGATCCTAGGATTCAACTAAGAGGCTATAAATTCCTGCTCCTTGGCTGGCGGCCCTCCCAAGCTCCTCTCCCTTGGCAGTGCCCTTCCTCCCTGTCTCAATGACCTCTCCCGTCAGAGTTCCAAAGAGTCCCTACACAACACACAGGCTCCACTGGGATTCCTGGCTCCAAGCATTCTCACATGGGTTAAAAACCTAAGGAAATTTCCTGGTAAAACATTTTGCTAGGCTGGAGTTAAGCTTGTAACTGTCAGGTACCGAAGAGAAAAACTGAAGAGAATGCTGATGCTGTTGTTAGTTTCCTCAAAAGAGATTCAAACATGGTCTTGAAAGGCACAGTTAGGGCCATCCACTCTGCTGTTACTCTTCTTCCTTTGCTAAAATAGACTTTCCAAGCACCAGGCCTTCAAGCAGAACCTGCCAGGAGCCAGGGGACAGCCAGAGGAATGGGCAATGGGATTTTCCTGGGACAGGAACATCAACGTACCAGATCCTGGGCAGTCAGTCAGTCTGAGGCAATTGAACCTTCTCTGCTCCTCTGCCAGCATTGAGATAGGCAGAGGAGCTCTGCGTGGCAGTGTGGGGTAGAAGTCAAGACATGGATTGGTCTATTTGATGTGTAGTGAGGTGGAGTGGCCTCCCCCCATTTGAGAGCAAGGGACCACTATGGATGAGAAAAATGTCCTCTGCCCTACCTTGACCTCTCTGTGACGGCTGCAGAACTGATTCAGCTGAGAGCCAAGCTCTGCAATGAACAGAGGGCTGGGACGCCTTCCACTGAACAAATCAGGTGAATTACTTGCTTGAAGTGGAAGCATTCCCTGCAGGAGATCCTGCTGGTTGAGCTAGTCTGTCTCCTAAGCAAGATGCCAAGCAGGTGAGATTCTGCCCAGAGGAACAGGTTTTTTTGTCTCCTTGGCTGGAGATCTGCTTCTTGTGTTTCCTCTTGTTAATGTAGGCTAGAGCTGACATCATGATTTCTGTTCACAATTCCTGGCCCAAATGAGACAGGAAGGCTGCTCCTCATACTTTTCTACTAGTATCTACAGAGATAACCATGTGCTGGGATCTCTCGGGTCGCTCCTCTCCATCAGGGAGGGAGTGAGCGGTATTCCACCATCTCAGGGAAACATGAGGCTGCATCCAAAGCAATTCTGTTCTTGTAGTCACCTTCCTACAGGCTCCGTTGAGAGAACAGATATATCAGAGGAATAAATACCAGGGTGGGAGAGGAATTAATTAAGGTCAGTACCAATGTGGACACAAGAACAAATGGATATAAACTGGCCATCAGGAAGTTTAGACTTGAAATTAGACGAAGGTTTCTAACCATCAGAGGAATGAAGTTCTGGAACAGCCTTCCAAGGGAAGCAGTGGGGGCAAAAGACATATCTGGCTTCAAGACTAAGCTTGATAAGTTTATGGAGGGGATGGTATAATGAGATTGGTCTTTGACTATTAGTGGTAAATATGCCCAATGGCTTGTGGTGGGATGTTAGATGGGGTGGGATCTGAGTTACTACAGAGAATTCTTTCCTGGGTGTCTGGCTGGTGAGTCTTGCCCACATGCTCAGGGTTTAGCTGAGCGCCATATTTGGGGTCGGGAAGGAATTTTCCTCTAGGGCAGATTGGCAGAGGCCCTGGGGGTTTTTCGCCTTCCTCTGCAGCGTGGGGCACGGATCACTTTCTGGAAGATTCTCTGTATCTTGAAGTCTTTAAACCATGATTTGAAGACTTCAATGGCTCAGACACAGGTTTGATACAGGAGTGGGTGGGTGAGATTCTGTAGCCTGCGTTGTGCAGGAGGTCAGACTAGATGATCATAATGGTCCCTTCTGACCTTAAAGTCTATGATTCTATGAACAGGAAGAGCATAGAGGTCAAGCATGTTGCTATGCCCAGGGTCCTATAACCGAAGCCATAATTCCCACTGGCTGCAGGACTTCTGAGCTTAGTCCTCCTCACATCCTTAGCCTTTGACAGATGATGCTTTTTGGGGAGCACAATCGCTTCCTCCCTACTAAAGGAAGCCCCAGATGTGCCAGTTGCTGCGATGGGTCCGGCACTCTGCTCTTCACTGGTGACGAAGCCTGAGGAGGGAAGGCATTTGTGCCACAGTGTGGAGTCTCTTGTGCTACTCATGTGCAGCTGATCAATAACTGAGTTAGGGAGTGATCTGGATCTTTCAATGCTTGAGGGTGGCTGCTGCCACAATCCGCAGTTTGGAGGATACCTAGGAGGCTGTGCATAATGAATAAGCCTACAGTGAGAAGGAGGGGAGAAGTAGCTAGCCTAGGTCCTGGAGTCCCAGTGCAAAACCTCACGATGGTAGGCAATATAGTCTGCAAGCTTAATATACTAAAATCTCTTTCCAAGGCAAGTTAGTGATAGAAAGGTAAGGGAAGTGTCATTTGATTCATAAAAATCTACAGAATCATAATTTCAATAGTGCCATCCTCTGTGGCATGGCAGGGGGAACTTGCTGCCCCATCCACCTGGCTCCCAACTCCATGTCCTCCAGTTGGTTGAAATTTTGATAATACAATGTTGCTGGAAATGGGTCGAGTTGGGTATCATTGAAAGCTCCTTCTCCCATGAACATAATGGTACTAAACATGAGAAACCTAGAACAATTCTGTAGATAGATATTGGAGAAAATGTTTAAAAATCAACTTTTTTATGAAAGCATAGTTGAACACAGGCATGCCAAACATGCAGCCCTCGCAAGTTAAGTTGTGTCCCTTGGCTGCCAGTCTGTGTTATCAGTTAATGCTCAGAATAGGACACCTGATTAGTTTTTTTAACGTTACAGATTTCTATAAATGGAAGGAGTGCTTCAAGCTGATTTGCTATCATCAGCAAAAAAGTGGTTCAGTGATATTGCTTATCAGCTTTGTTTATTATGCCAAGAGTGGTAACAAGGCACTGGTTAAGACATCAGTATCGGGTCAGGAATTACTGGAATCTATCCCCAAACAGTATGCACACAGCTACATAACATACATTACATAACATAATTAATTACACTCCCAAACTAATTAATTACAAAATCCTTGTTTTTACTTTGGTCTTAATCATTTTTAGGCATCAATGGGGAGACAAAGAGTACCGACTAGCAGCTGAGTCTTTGGAGAATACCACTGCGGGGGACCTGGCTAAACACAACAGGGAGGGAACCCGGGTGGGGTTTGGGAGGAGGATCGGTGGGAAGGAAAAGGCCACTAAAAAAAGGTTAAAAAAATGACAGCCTTTTGCTTGGGCTGTCCACTGGGGTGGAATGGGAAGGTGTACGGAGCCTCCCCCCCCCGCGTTCTTACACGTCTGGGTGAGGAGGATATGGAACATGGGGAGGGGGGTACAGGGGCTGTAGCGGCACTCTGTTTTCCTGCAGCCGTTCCTGAAGCTCCACCAGACGCCGGAGCATGTCTGTTTGCTCACGCAGCAGCCCCAGCGTTGCATCCTGCCTCCTTTGATCTTCCTGCCGCCACCTCTCATCTCGAGCGTCTCTCCTCTCCTCACGTTGGTCCCTCATGTCCTCACATTGGTCCCTCATGTCCTCACGTTCACTGGCTTCTTTCCTATACTTTGAAACCGTGTCCTTCCACTCATTCAGATGAGCTCTGTCACTGCGGGTGGATTCCATGATTTCTGCAAACATCTCGTCTCACGTCTTCTTTCTCCGACGCCTTATCTGTGATACCCTTTGGGACGGAGGAGGGAGGCTTGAAGAATTTGCAGCTGCTGTAGGGAGGGGAAAAAAAAGAGAATTTTTTAAAAAGATACATTTTGCAGAACAATGCTTATACTCTTTCATGGTGACCAACACTATTCACATTACATAGCACATGTGATTTCTGTGCAAGGTCGCATTTTGCCTCTTAATACTGAGTGCCTGTGGCTTTGCTGCTAGAGATCACAGGTCCGGGCAACAGATTTCGGCTTGCATGCGGCCATGGTAAGCCATTGTCTTTCGGCTTCTGCGCCCTCCTTTCCCACATACCAAGCAAAGCCCGTTGAGTGCTGCGGTTTTTCTGTTAACATTCAGCAGCAGCAGAAAACAAACTAACCACCCCCCCATCCAATTCTCTGGATGATCGCTGTACCCCTCCCCCCACCGCGTGGCTGGTATCAGGGAAGATCCCTGCAGGAACCAAACTACCCCCCCCCTCCCTCCCCTCCCACCATGAATTCTCTGGGATGATCGCTGTACCCCTCCCCCCACCGCGTGGCTGGTAACAGAGAAGATCCCTGCTAGCCAAACGCGAAAAGCTCAGGGCCAATTTCCCCCCTTGCACTTGGCTAACTGCAGGGAAGGATTTCTTTTCAGCCACAGGCAAACAGCCCAGTAGAAACGCCACCTCTGTCCCCTCAATTAAGTTCCCGTATTTCAACCAGGTTACCATGAGCGATATCACTCTCCTGAGGATTACACAGCAAGATAAAGAATGGATGTTGCTTGAATGCCAGCAAATGCCGGGACCATACGCTGCCAGGCTTTGTCAGGCAATGATACCAGATTACTTGCTGCAAGCATGGCGTGGTCAAGTGTCCTACCATGGAGGACGGAATAAGGCTGCACTGCCCAGAAACCTTGTGGCAAGGCTTTTGGGGTACCTCCAGGAGAGCTTCATGGAGATGTCCCTGGAGGATTTCCGCTCCATACCCAGACACGTTAACAGACTTTTCCAGTAGCTGAACTGGCCGCGAATGCACCCCAAGTCCTCAGGGCAAAGTAATCATTAAAAAACACTTGCTTTTAAAACAAGTTTGATATTTTAAAAGGTAAACTCACCTGAGGTCCCTTCCATGGGGTCATGGTCTTGGATACTGGCTTGGGAGGGTTGGGAGAGTACTTCAGTCAGGCTGAGAAAAAGATCCTGGCTGTTGGGGAGAACGGAGTGCTGGGTGCTCTCTGCAAGCTCGTCCTCCTCCTCCTCTTCCCCATCCGCAGAATCCTCAAGTGTAGCTGATGAGACTATCCCCGACCTGCCATGGTCACAGGTGGGGTAGTGGTGACGGCCCCCCCTAGAATTGCATGCAGCTCGGCGTAGAAGTGGCATGTCCGTGGCTCTGACCCGGAGCGACCGTTTGCCTCCTTTGTTTTTTGATAGGCTTGTCTGAGCTCCTTGACTTTCACGCGGCACTGATCTGAGTCCCTATTGTGACCTCTCTCCATCATGCCCTTGGAGATTTTTTCAAAAGTTTTGGCATTTCATCTTTTCGAACGAAGTTCTGCTAGCACTGAATCCTCTCCCCATATAGCGATCAGATCCAGTACCTCCCGTACGGTCCATGCTGGTGCTCTTTTTCGATTATCGGCCTGCATGGTTACCTGTGCTGATGAGCTATCTGTGGTCACCTGTGCTCTCCACGCTGGGCAAACAGGAAATGAAATTCAAATATTCCCGGGGCTTTTCCTGTCTACCTGGCCAGTGCATCCGAGTTCAGATTGCTGTCCAGAGCGGTCACAATGGTGCACTGTGGGATAGCTCCCGGAGGCCAATACCATCGAATTGCGGCCACACTAACCCTAATTCGAAATGCTAAAATTGATTTAGGCGCTACTCCGCTCGTCGGGGTGGAGTACAGAAATCGATTTAAAGAGCCCTTTATTTCGAATTAAATGGCGTCGTTGTGTGGACGGGTGCAGGGTTAATTCGAATTAAGGCTGCTAAATCCGAATTAAAGTCGTAGTGTAGACCAGACCTTACCATTTGAAGACCAACATTACGACACTTGCAGAGCTACATTGGTGATGTTTGCCAAGAAGCAGACAACAGGAGAAAAATTGCCACCAAAAAGGGGTGCATTTATACCTGCTATTAAGAGGGCAAATTATCAAGCAGTGAAATGGCTCCAGGATAATCGAGTGCATCCAAAACTACCCTTCCTTGTCAGGAATGGATTGATCTTGGAGGATGGACTGATCACACTTGTGTGTGTGAAATACTGTGTGTGAAATACTATGTGCTCCCGAATCAATCCTTCAGCTAATCAAATGCTCGTGTGCAAAGACCAGATGCTCACCTCCCTGCAAATGTTTGGCCAGCAGCCTGCCATGTACCGAGATGTGCGAATGCGGCACTGACAAGGATCAGTGTGACACTGTATCTAGCAGTGGTGCCCTAGATGGAGACAACATTGATGATGACTTTGATGAATAAATGTTTTCAGTCCTAAATGTCTAACTTCCCTAGCATTACCAAAGAGCAGTGTCTTTTTTATGTAAGCCATGCATCCTTGTGTTAAAGTATAATTAAACAACTGCTGATTTTTAAACCTTTTCTTGAATATATATCTATAGAATTGTTTTAGATTTGTCATGTTTGGTACTATTGTGTTTGTGGGAGAAATGGCTTTTGAGTGATACCTAACTCAACCCATTTCTGACGACATTGTATCAGCAACATTTCTACCAATGGGAGGACCTGGAGCTGGGAAGGGCTGTAGGGGGGAGTGAGTCCCACTTGCCAGGCCACAGAGGATGAGACCATTGAATTTATGATTCTGTAGATTTTTATAAATCAAATGACCCTCCCCTACCTTTATATCATTAACTTGCCCATGGAATTGCATACTCGTCCAGACTAATGGGCCTGGACAACAGAGGAGACCGAGCAGATGAGTAAACCTGGGAAGTATATTCCCTGGGACAGCTACAAGGAAGTGCAGAACAATCTGTGCTTACTGAATCCAGAGCAGCATTGCTGTCGGGACACTTCAACCATGACGGGACCTTTATCCTGGTCAAATTTCTGTGAAGAAGAGTCCTGTGTGGGACCCCTGGAGACACCATGTGAGGAGACGGTGACAGACACACACAGAAATCAACATAGATTAGTAAGGCCTTGCAAATACAAGAGCTAGTGTAGACTCTAGAGTCTCCCTTACCTTTGAATGGCCACACATGTGATGAAGTTGTCTGGTGCTCAGCTGTAAAGTTTTCAGCAAACTCTGCACGTCTTCCTGTGATGAAAAGGACCCCTGAGTCACTGGTACTGAATTTTCAAATCTATAAGAATTTGCTATCCATCACAAAGGATAACTTGGAAGCAAGAATATCACCTCTCCTATTCATCCTACCAGTGCTGCAGAGATATTAAGACATATCTCTGCCCACTCCACAGAAAATACCCAACAAGTTAAGACACGGCAGCCATAAGGGAGCTGAACTCTGTGCATAGTCTCATAACCAACAAGAGAATGTGCTCACCAGATGTATCATGTTCCACAGCTCTGCAAAACAGCCAAGTAAAGCCAGACATTTTGAGCTGAATCTGTTCTCTATTCTCTAGCACAAAACCCGGCACCTATAGGATCAAGGTGCCTTAGGGGTGGGGAAATCAGCTTTTCACAAGCAACTTTACCCACTGGCTGAAATGCCATTGCAGTCACAGAGCAGCCAGCCCCACATTGCAGCCCAGGCAGCAATAACATGTAGTCTATAATGCCCCCACCAAGCTCAGAGACTGAGACCAACATCTTCAAAAGTTTGGGTAGCCACAAGTAGCAATTTGGGGCCTGTCTAGAGACTCTAGTGGGGACTATGCACCCTAAGGATCTTCAAAGCTGGCATTTGAGCACACTCACACTGTCCAAGTGCTCTGGGGCTTGAGCTCTTCAAAGGGGTAGGGTGGTCTCAGATATGGCAGCCTAGGAGAGAGCGAAGAGAGAGCATGCTCCTGCCTCCAGAAGCAAGGGGGCAGAGCTTCCTAGTTCTCTGCAGCCTGGGGAGGACACTCCAGGAGAAACGTTTAATCAGGCACAGACAGGCTGATGTCAGACGAGTCTGGTTCGTTAGCACTTACCATAAATGTGCTCCCTCCTTCCAAAGACTGCTCAGAGACTGGCAACTGAGACACCACATCCAGTGTGGCCACAGAAGCCCCTGGAAATGTCAATGTTTTGGTGCCCAAATTATTTTTTTATATGCATTTGGGCTGCATCTCAGTCCCAGTCATGATACCTCGAAAGCCTTAAATTCTAGGCAACTATGGAACTGTCAACATACTTTCTCCAGTGGGCCAGACAGTCATGGTGCAGACCACAGCATATGAACATGTCATTTTCAGCCAAACTCTCCACTACTCTGATGCACTCTCCTAGTTCAGCAAGAAACTCCAGCAAGGGGTGGCCAACCCTCTGCCATGTTGGGTACGACCCAATGGTCTTAGGGCATCAGCCACACCACTAAACCCCATGGTCACAGTCTGGGGATGGAGGCAAGAGAGAGGAGCAGCAGCAGGCAGGAGGTCTGCTGCCAGCATCCTAAGGCCAGCGGCCTAATGATCTCCCCCAGCAGAGCTGCTTAGTGATGCTGCTTGATGTGGTACAGAAGGAGCCAGCCAGGACTGATTGAGGAAGTGCTGGTTGTGGCTCTGCTGTTAGGTTTCTTTGGTGCCAAAACACTGCAAGCTCCAGCTGTTCCTGTGCTCTGCACATGTGGTGTTCCAGCAATCAGTTTCCAGGCCAGAGGATTCTGTGTGTGTGAAAAAGGGTCTGGCCTGGAGATTACTTTCCACTCTAGCAGACATAGGTCAAGTGACTGAGATCCATGCCATGAGATTTGTGACCTCCAGCTTCTAATATTGTAGTGCTCAGTACCGGAGAATGAAACCAGGCAGGAAAAACTCCACCTGGCACAGACCACAAAAAGCCACCTACTGACCTACCAACAGCACTCTGCTACCCTGTTCATATTAACTGTCTACTCACCAGCCTGCATGCATGTTTCCTAGCCCATCGTTTGATCTAATGGGCTGGAGGACATGAAATAGGTCATCTCAAAACTGCCAAAGTTCACAAACGAGGGGCTTGCTTTAATCCCAGTTGTGTTTAGATGACTACACAGCTGAAGTGATGAAGATGGCTATTCTCAAGTCTGCATTGGCCAGGAGGCTGCAAACATTATTTTTGGATGTAGACTATGTAAGTATGATCCACGCTTTTGTCCTCTCAAGACTGGTCTACTGCAATGCACTCAAGAAGCCAGTTGCTGCATTCTGCTCTTACTTCAGCTTCCAAATGGATTTCAGACAAATCTCTGTGCCTCTGAAATTCTTACCCTGTGCTTTTTAAAGCTATAATCCAAGAGAGGCATGGCAAGCTTCAGGAAGGCTTCCACAAAGAGGCGGCCGTACTGTGAATGCAGAAAGATGATAAATAAATACATCACACACTTTTTCTTATTGCATTTGGCTATTCCACCAACCAAACTTTAAATTCCTCTTTGAGTGAGCCAAGGGCAATTCCACATTAGCAAGGAGTTCAGGTAAACAGGAAAAGGTTCCTCTCTTTTAGGGCAATCTCTTCTAAAGGTCCATCACAGATCTCTCCTGCTTAAGGGCTAGATTTGGATCTCCATTTCCTGTGAGGAGTCACACTGAAATCCAACTGCAAACAAGTCTGGTAGCTTTAGAGGGACATTTCCTTTTGCTAGTGATTAAAGTTCCTGTTATGCACAGGGGCTATATCATATCACTAGGAATACAAAATGAAACAATAATAATAAGCAATGAAGCAGCCAGTGTGTGAGGTCCCAGCTGGAAAGGGGAGGGCCATGGAGGGACACACACTGCTGCCTTCTGGGCTCAGCATGAAAACTGCCTGTGGCTGCTCTGTGAGCCCTCACTGTAGTTGTTGTGTGTGTAGGATTCCATAGGCAGCAGAGGCCGGGGAAGTACCAGCAGTGGAGCTCCAATGGAGTCCTGCTGTTAGGCAGTCTGGGTACAAATGAGGGCAGAGTGTCCAAGAGCCAGTGCATTTGGGCATGAGATAGAGGCAGATCTGCTGCCTGACCTAATAGAGAAGAGGAATTCTGTAACCGCTGCCCACCCCACCGAGGGAACAATTCCTGAAAGACCACAATCAGGCTGCCATTCTCTGCAATCTTGAGTTCTCACTTACCTTCAGGCAAATGCTGAGCACGGGCCTGCTGTCAAACACCTGCTCAGAGAAAATGAGAGAGTCCGTTTAGCCCCACCCGGATGGGGGAAGGAACAGTGGGAACAAGAGCAAGCAGGTAAACTAGCACTTAGCTGATGGCATCCCCAGTGTTAGGGGTAGCAGTGGGAAGCCAGGCTCAGCTGGAACCCATTCCCCGATCTAAGCAGGGGGGGAGGGGAGGTTTGTGTGAATAGTGTGGGGAGCTGGATGCTTATCCATGTGGATAGGAAAGAGCGGGGTGTGCAAGGTACTGTGGATGTGTAGGGGGTACATCAGTGTGGCAGAAAAGAGGAAGAGAGAATGATATTGTAACCAAACCTAAATAAACTAAATCGTCATTGGATGAAAAGTGCTGTCCAAGGGTCAGAAACTGGCTAGGAAATGAAAAGTTTCAGTGGTCAGTTTTCATCATGGTGAAAAGGTTAATCAGGAGTCCCAAGGTATGGTGCTAAGAGGGATGTTTAATAATCTACAAAGGGAGGGAAGTAGGGAGGTGGTGACGTTGGCAGATGACAAAATTATTTAGGCAAGTCTGCAGTTCCTCACAGTTTTCTCCAGTCCTGAAAGACCTAACCCAGCTAGGGGACTGGGCAACAGAACAACATACAACATTCAGTATTGACAAGTGCAAGGAAATGCACTTTGGAAGGAATAATTTTAAACTACTCATATACCTTGCAGGATTTTAAATTAACCACATCCATTCTTCTCAATGTGCAACTGCAATCAAAAATCAAACAAAATGTTGGGATGCATAAGGAATGGGACAGGGAATGACTGGCAAGCTTGCAAAGGTTGTAAACTCAACGGCATTTCTGTGTCTGTCAATAACATAATAACTTCTGAATGATGCACTGGCTCAAAATTCCAGGGAACGTTGTAGGAGTCAATGACCAGAACCCTACTGATTTAGGGGAAAAATGGAGGAACACACCACACCCCTGGCATCTGTTTAGCACAGCCACAGCTTCAATTCTCTATCAAACAACTAGTTGATGGTACGACTAACACCAATACCCTTACTCACCCTCCCAATAGAGTTCAACATGTTGATACACTGACAATTTTATCTCCCAGGCAAATAACAGTGTTGGTGAGGAAGGGGACATGAGGGGACTGGGAGCGTGCACACACAGCCCCTGGCATGGGGGAAAGAATGGAGGAGATGGAATGGGAGCAGACAGAATCTCTGGCAGAGAGGGAGACTGGGGAACCCTGGTATGGGGGAAAGAGGAGGTTACTCACCCTGTGCAGTAACTGACATTCTTCGAGATGGGTGTCCCTGTGGGTGCTCCACTCCAGGGGTTGGTGCGTCCCTGCACCTTTGCTCGGAGATTTTTGTAGCAGTACTCGTACCGGCCACGCATGCGCACAGGCTGCCCCCCCGTTGTGAGTCTAGCTTAATAGTACGCATGCCTGGCCGGTCTCCTCAGTTCCTTCTCTACAACGGAGGCTACCCCAACTCCGAAGTAGAGGCAAGGAGGGTGTGTAGTGGAGCACCCACTGGGACACCCATCTCGAAGAACGTCAGTTACTGCACAGGGTAAATAACCTCCTCTTCTTCTTCGAGAGATGTCCCTGTGGGTGCTCCACTCCAGGTGACTTAAAAGCAGTGTGTCTCAAGGAGGTAGGGACTTCGGATCTGATAGGAATGCCGCAGATAGTACAGCCCTGCCCAAACATATATCAGAGAGAGGGCCTTGAGTAAGGGCATAGTGTTTAACAAATGTGTGTTCAGAGGACCAAGTGGCTGCTTTACAGATATCAGCCAGGGGAACTTTGTGTAAGAATGCTACAGAGGCAGCCAGAGATCTAGTGGAGTGCGTTCTGATGCCATCTGGAGGTGTAACCTTCTTCATCTGATAGCACAACCGGATGCATTGAAAAATCCAGTTTGAAAGTCTCTGGGTAGAAATAGGAGAACCTTTGGAACGCTCCGCGATGGAGACAAAAAATCTAGAAGAGTTTCTAAAAGGTTTGGTTCTATCCAAATAGAAGGACAAGGCCCTGCGTACATCTAATGTATGCATTGTGGCTTCGAATGAGTTCGCATGTGGTTTCGGAAAAAAGGTTGGTAGGTATATCGGCTCATTAATGTCGAATGACGAATGCACCTTTGGAAGAAATTTGGGGTGTAATCTGAGGGTAACCTTGTCTTTGAAAAATAGCGTATATGGTGGGTCTGCCATAAGAGCTGCTATTTCTCCTGCCCGTCTGGCAGAGGTAATTCCCACTAAAAATGCTGTTTTCATTGAAAGGTGTAAAAGGGAGCACGTGGCTAGGGGTTCAAATGGTTGTTGAGTTAGGCAAGATAGTACTAAATGAAGGTCCCACGGGGTGGTAGGTGGTTTAATGTCTGGGTATAGGGCTTGGAGTCCCTTGAAAAAATGCTTGGTGATTGGATGAGCAAAAACAGAAGTATCATCAATTTTGTCATGAAAAGTTGTAATAGCAGCTAAATGGACTCTGATTGAGCTGAAAGAAAGGCCGGATCGCTTAAGGTCCAATAGATAGTCAAGTATGAATGAGAGAGATACCGACGTGGCACAAAGTTGTTTAGCTGAACACCAATGTGTGAATCATTTCCACTTTTGTAGATAGGTGGTGCAAGTAGATTGTGTTCTGCTATGTAGGAGCACTCTTTGAACTTGTTCAGAGCAATCTAGTTCGCTTTGGGAGAACCATGTAGGAACCAGGCTTTGAGGTGAAGCATGGACAGGTTGGGGTGGAGAAATTGGCCGTGTTGTTGTGATAGGAGGTTCGGGATGAGAGGCAACGAGATTGGTGGTCGAATCGACATTCTGGTGAGGAATGGAAACCACGGTTGTCTGGGCCACCACAGGGCAATTAGGATCACCTTGGCACGGTCTGTTCGTATTTTTATCAGGACCCTGTTGAGAACCGGTATCGGGGGAAACGCATAGAGTAAGTTTCAGTGCCATGGGATCATGAATGTGTCTCCCAGGGAATGTTTGCCCAGTCCCGCTCTGGAGCAAAAGTCGGACCATTTCTTGTTTTTTGCAGTTGCAAAAAGGTCTATGGTTGGGTGACCCCAAATGCAGAATATGTTGTGAATGGTTTTCTTGTCTATCTCCCATTCGTGATCCCAGGGAAAGCGTCTGCTTAGTTCGTCCGCTGTGGTGTTCATCACTCCGGGAAGATAGGCAGCTGATACCCGGATGTTGTTCGCAATGCACCAATTCCAGAGCTTCATAGCCTCTGTGCAAAGCGAGTGGGATCGAGCTCCTCCCTGCCTGTTTACATAGAACATGCATGCAATGTTGTCTGTCATTATGCGTACATGGTGATTCCTGATTAGTGGAAGAAAGTGATGGCACGCATTGCGAATGGCTCAAAGTTCTAGGACATTTATATGCAGAGAGGTCTCAGTTGAAGACCGTAGCCCCTGGACTGTGTGGTGAGACATGTGTGCACCCCAGCCTGTCAGAGATGCATCAGTAGTCAGTATGAGGGATGGAGTCTCCTGAAGAAAGGGGACTCCAGAGCAGACATTGGAGTGAACTGTCCACCACAGTAGAGAATCTTTGACTCAGAAAGGTATGGAGAGATTCTTGTTTGGAGAGTGCACATTCGGTCTGTAAACCGTGGCCAACCACGCTTGGAAGCACCTCATGTAGAGGCGTGCATTTTGGATGATGAAAGTGCACGAGACCATGTGACCTAGTGTTTGTAGACAGTCTCGGACAGTCACCTGGGGACTGTTGAGAATTTTTGTGGCCAGTCGGCTTATGGAGTTGAAGCAGTCGGGTGGAAGAGATGCCAATCCCGTCCGGGAGTCGAGGTATGCCCCTATGAACTCCAGATGGGTGGGGCATAACGTGGATTTGTTTTTGTTTATTTGCAGGCCTAGAGATAGGAAACAATCGACGGTAAGCCGCATGGATTGGAGAGCTTCGTCGAACGTTGAAGCTTTGAGGAGGCAATTGTCGAGGTAAGGAAATATTACGACCCCTTGTTTTCTGAGGTAGGCAGTAACTACGGCTAGGATCTTGGAAAAAACACAGGGGGCCGTGGACAGTCTGAAGGGGAGAATCCTGTATTGAAAATGTGTTGAGCCAAGAGTAAAACGTAGGAAGCGTCTGTGGGCCGGGTGTATAGTTGCATGAAAATAGGGGTCCTGTAGGTCGAGGGCTGAAAACCAATCGCCCTGCTCCAGTGCTGGGATTATGGTGGTGAGAGTAACCATCTTGAACTTTTGCTTTTTGACAAATTTGTTGAGCAGCCTGAGGTCGAGGATTGGTCACCATCCCCCAGTTTTCTTTTCTGTTAAGAAATAATGGGAGTAAAAACCCTTCCCTTTGTGTCGTTCTGGCACAATTTCTATTGCTCCCAGTTGAAGGAGTTGTTGCACTTCTTGGAGGAGTAGTCGCTTGTGAGAAGGGTCCCTGAAGAGGGACGGGGAGGGTGGGTGGGTGGGAGGCAAGGAGAGGAAGGGATGGCGTATCCAATTGTAACCACCTCTGTAAGCCACTTGTCGGAGGTAATGTTCTGCCATTGGTGGGAGAATGGTCGTAGGCGGTGTCCAAAGATGTGTGTGCTGGCTGAAGTGGGAACGCTGTTTTCTAAACCCTCGACCAAGGCTTCAAATCTGCCTATTTGTTGGAGGGGGTTGAGGCACCCCCGCAGAATTGGGAAGACGACACTGGAATCTTGGTCTCTGGCGTTGTTGTTGCTCCTGTGGTCTATGGGCATGTTGTGTATATGTGGGGTAGCGTGGACGTTGGTAAGGTTGGGATCTATATTGCCGTCTTCTGGTCGTAGGTGTCTGGAGACCTAAGGACCGGAGGGTTGCCCTTGAGTCCTTCATTGAGTGAAGCACGTTGTTCGTGGCGGAAGCAAAACGTTTTTTACTGTCAAAGGGAAGATCTTCAATGGTGCTTTGGACCTCTCGAGGAAAGAAAGAGGAGGAGAGCCATGAACCACGGCGCATGACCACTGCTGTGGCGGTCGATCTTGCTGCAGTGTTGGCTACATCGAGGTCCGCTTGAAGAGCGGTACGTGATATGATTTCTCCCTCGGAAACCAGAGCTGTGAATTGTTGTTTTTTCTGTTCTGGGATGTCGTCAATAAAGTCCATGAATTTATTATAGTTTCTGTGGTCATATTTTGCAAGAACTGCAGTATAATTAGCTATATGAAATTGTAACGTCGAGGATGCATATACTTTGTGACCAAAGAGGTCCAAGTGTTTACTTTCCTTGTTGGCTGGGGTGGAGCAGGAATACTGTTGTTTGGCCCTTTGGTTCGCTGCATCTACTACTAACGAGTTTGGCGCCGGATGGGTAAAAAGGAATTCAGAGCCCTTAGAAGGGATGAAGTACTTCTGGTCTGCTTGTTTACAGGTAGGTAGGCTTGTAGCTGGAGTCTGCCAGATGGACTTAGCAGGTTCTAAAAGGGCTACGTTGATTGGTAATGCAACCCTAGAGGAAGAAGAGGGCTGTAGGATGTCCGTTAACTCATGCTGTTGTTCAGGGACTTCCTCCAAGTTAATTCTCAAGTCACTGGCAACTCTTTTAAAGAGGTCTTGGAATTTTGCGTAGTCATCCGACGGAGTTGGAGGAGGGGGAAGTAAGGCTTCTTCAGGCGTTACCTCTGGCTCTACTGGAATAGGAGCAGGACTTGGTTGATCCTGCAAGTGTACGGTGCTGCCTGGTGTCTTGTGTCATTGGCAGGTTCGTCAGGTGGTGGTGCTAGACCTGTGTTGCGCCTGGTTGAAGTGGCGTAGCGCGTGTGTTCTCGAGGGTACGATGCCCATGGTGCCCAATATTGCCATGGTGGTGGGTAGGGCATAGGTGGTGCCATCCAGGGGTTCACCCCCCAGGGGGCAGGATCCTGAGAATAGGATGAGATAATTTTTCTCAAACCTCTGTTGACTGGGGTCTGGGGATGGGAGTGTTGATACGGAGAAAAACCCTCCTGTGGTCCAGTTTCCTCCTCACTGGAGGAAGGCTGTTCAGACCCTGACTCTGCCATTGAAGAGAAACAGGCATTCAGCAGGGGAGACTGCAGGACAGGTGACACCAGCAGATCTCTTGCTTGAGTAAATTGAAGTGGTGAGGCTCCTGCGTGAGGTGAAGGCTGTGCAGGAGGGAGTTGCAATGAGGGAACACTCCTCTGAGCCGGGGTTTTGCTTCTTGGCTCCCTGCCAATCAGTTCCACGGGTGCCGGTGCCGGTGCTGTGGCCGGTGCCGGGAGGGCAGCATCAGCCTGCAGGGGGTCAGGCAGGGTGTGGAAGGTTGGCACCGCGTCCGTTGAGGTGCTGAACGGTGCCAGAAGAGAGGCAGGCAGCTGAAAGCCTGAAGCCTCGGCACCGGAGCTTTGTGCCGCTGCCGCAGGCTCAGGCGGTTTTCGTGCTGTGCCGGAGGAGCCCGGCTTGTCAAATGTGCTCAAGCGGGGGAGCACAGGCAGGGAATCATAGAATCATAGAATATCAGGGTTGGAAAGTACCTCAGGAGGTCATCTAGTCCAACCCCCTGCTCAAAGCAGGACCAATTCCCAACTAAATCATCCCAGCCAGGGCTTTGTCAAGCCAGGCCTTAAAAACCTCAAAGGAAGGAGATTCCACCACCTCCCTAGGTAACGCATTCCAGTGCTTCACCACCCTCCTAGTGAAATAGTGTTTCCTAATATCCAACCTAGACCTCCCCCACTGCAACTTGAGACCATTGCTCCTTGTTCTGTCATCTGCCACCACTGAGAACAGCCGAGCTCCATCCTCTTTTGAACCCCCTTTCAGATAGTTGAAGGCTGCTATCAAATCCCCCCTCACTCTGCTCTTCTGCAGACTAAATTAGCCCAGTTCCCTCAACTGCTCCTCATAAATCATGTGCTCCAACCCTCAAATCATTTTTGTTGCCCTCCGCTGGACTCTTTCCAATTTTCCCACATCCTTCTTGTGGTGTGGGGCCCAAAACTGAACACAGTACTCCAGATGAGGCCTCACCAATGTCGAATAAAGGGGGGACGATCACGTTCCTCGATCTGCTGGCAATGCCCCTACTTATACAGCCCAAAATGCCGTTAGCACACTGTTGACTCATATCCAGCTTCTCGTCCACTGTACCCCTAGGTCCTTTTCTGCAGAACTGCTACCTAGCCATTCGGTCCCTAGTCTGTAGCAGTGCATGGGATTCTTCCGTCCTAAGTGCAGGACTCTGCACTTGTCCTTGTTGAACCTCATCAGGTTTTTTTCGGCCCAATCCTCTAATTTGTCTAGGTCCCTCTGTATCCGATCCCTACCCTCTAGTGTATCTACCACGACTCCTAGTTTAGTGTCATCTGCAAACTTGCTGAGAGTGCAGTCCACACCATCCTCCAGATCATTAATAAAGATATTAAACAAAACCGGCCCCAGGACCGACCCTTGGGGCACTCCGCTTGAAACCGGCGTGTCAGTGTCAGGAGCAAATGTTAAATCTCTGGAAGATCTGCTTTCCCTAGTAAAAATGGAGCAGTTTTTAGAGGGTGTTCCTGAGGAAATAGAAAGGTACATCTTAGATAGGAAGCCCAAAACTGTAACTGAGGCGGGGGAGATTGGAGCCAAATGGGTGGAGGTGGCAGAAAAGAAAAAAACTAGTAGCAGTTGGAGCGAATATCAGAAGGGGCAAGCTGAAACAAAACCTTACCACCGGGGACAACCCAAGGCCCCACCCACATCCCAAGGGAAACCCCAGACGCCTTCTCACCCCACCACACCAGTCTTCACCAACCAACATCGTCCCGGTGATACCTTAGCAGGGCGATGTTTTAAATGTAATGAACTGGGACATATAAAGGCTCACTGCCCCAAGAACCCCAACCGATTACAGTTCATTACACCCCAATCACACCAAAGATTCCCAAACCCAGATGCCTCTCTCATACCCTCGGAGCGAAGGGAAACCTTGAGAGTGGGCGGAAAGAAGGTTATCGCTTGGAGGGACACTGGGGCACAAGTGTCAACTATCCACCAATCCCTAGTGGACCCCAAACTCATCAACCCGGAGGCTACAGTGACAATTCAACCCTTCGTGTCACAGTCTGTAACCTTGCCTACAGCCACGTTGCATGTCCAGTACAAGGGCTGGTCAGGAATGTGGACTTTTGCAGTCTATGACAATTATCCCATTCCCATGCTGCTGGGGGAAGACTTGGCCAACCATGTGAAGCTAGCCAAGAGGGTGGGAATAGTCACCCGCAGCCAGGCTAAGCAAGCTTTCACCCCTATCCCTGTTCCTGAGCCGTCCACCAGGGCCCCGTCTGTGTTACCAGAGACCCAAACAAAGGTGGTGGAACAGGATCCCCTGCCAACGACTGCAACAGCCGTAGTGGATCCAATCCCAGAGACCCAACCAAAGCCAGTCCCAGAACCGGAACTGGCAACGCAACCAGCACCAGAACCATTGCCAGCACTGAGTCCAGCGCTTGCAAACCCGTCTACAACTCCAATGCCAGAGGGCACCAGCGAGCCTGACCTGGCGGAAGCAGCAGATAACCCTACCCAAGAGGCTCAGCCAGAGCCTGAGATACCACATAGTGCACCAGCGGACAGTGGATCACAGTCAATGGAAACAGCCCCAGCACCTGCATCGCTTCCAGAGGGACCAAGCCCCAGTCCACAGTCCAAGGAAGAACTGATGTCTCCAGCATCAATGGAACAGTTCCAGGCTGAGCAGGAAGCAGATGACAGCCTTCAGAAAGCTTGGGCAGCGGCGCGGAGCACCCCACCGCCTCTCAGCTCTTCGAATCGATCCTGGTTTGTTGTAGAACAAGGACTTTTATACAAGGAGACTCTTTCTGGTGGGCACCAGGAAGATTGGCATCCTCAAAGACAGTTGGTAGTTCCCACTAAGTATCGGGTAAAGCTCTTGAGCTTAGCCCATGATCATCCCAGTGGCCATTCTGGGGTGAACAGAACCAAAGACCGGTTCAGGAAGTCCTTCCACTGGGAGGGAATGGGCAAGGACGTTGCTAATTATGTCCGGTCTTGTGAGGTGTGCCAACGAGTGGGAAAGCCCCAAGACCAAGTTAAAGCCCCTCTCCAGCCACTACCCATAATTGAAGTCCCATTTCAGCGAGTAGCTGTGGATATTCTGGGTCCTTTCCCAAAGAAAACACCCAGAGGAAAGCAGTACGTACTGACTTTCATGGATTTTGCTACCCGATGGCCGGAAGCAGTACCCTTAAGCAACACCAAGGCTAAAAGTGTGTGCCAAGCATTAGCAGACATTTTTGCCAGGGTAGGTTGGCCCTCCGTCATCCTTACAGATTCGGGAACTAATTTCCTGGCAGGGACCATGGAAAACCTGTGGGAAGCTCATGGGGTGAATCACTTGGTTGCCACCCCTTACCACCATGAAACCAATGGCCTGTTGGAGAGGTTTAATGGAACTTTGGGGGCCATGATACGTAAATTTGTAAATGAACACTCCAATGATTGGGACCTAGTGTTGCAGCAGTTGCTTTTTGCCTACAGGGCTGTACCACATCCCAGTTTAGGGTTTTCACCATTTGAACTTGTGTATGGCCGCGAGGTTAAGGGGCTATTACAGTTGGTGAAGCAGCAATGGGAGGGGTTTACGCCTTCTCCAGGAACTAACATTCTAGACTTTGTAAGCAACCTACAAAGCACCCTCCGACACTCTTTAGCCCTTGCTAAAGAAAACCTAAAGAATGCTCAGGAAGAGCAAAAGGCCTGGTATGATAAACATTCCAGAGAACGGTCCTTCAAAGTAGGAGACCAAGTCATGGTCTTAAAGGCGCTCCAGGCCCATAAAATGGAAGCGTCATGGGAAGGACCATTCACGGTCCAGGAGCGCCTAGGAGCTGTTAACTATCTCATAGCCTCCCCCACCTCCAACATAAAGCCTAAGGTATACCATGTTAATTCTCTTAAGCCCTTTTATTCCAGAGAATTAAACGTTTGCCAGTTTACAGCCCAGGAAACAGATGACGCGGAGTGGCCTGAAGGTGTCTACTACGAAGGAAAAAAGGATGGTGGCGTGGAAGAGGTGAACCTCTCCACGACCCTTGGACGTCTGCAGCGATAGCAGATCAAGGAGCTGTGCACAAGCTTTGCACCAATTTTCTCAGCCACTCCAGGACGGACCGAACGGGCATACCACTCCATTGACACAGGTAATGCTCACCCTATTAGAACCCCACCCTACCGGGAGTCACCTCATGCCAAAACTGCTATACAAAGGGAGATCCAGGACATGCTACAGATGGGTATAATCCGCTCCTCTAATAGTGCATGAGCATCTCCAGTGGTTCTAGTTCCCAAACCAGATGGGGAAATACGCTTTTGCGTGGACTACCGTAAGCTAAATGCTGTAACTCGTCCTGACAACTATTCAATGCCACACACAGATGAGCTATTGGAGAAATTGGGACATGCCCAATTCATCTCTACTTTAGACTTAACCAAGGGGTACTGGCAAGTACCACTAGATGAACCTGCTAAGGAAAGGTCAGCCTTCGTCACCCAGGCAGGGGTGTATGAATTCAATGTACTCCCTTTTGGGTTGCGAAATGCACCCGCCACCTTCCAAAGACTTGTAGATGGTCTCCTAGCGGGATTGGGAGAATCTGCAGTTGCCTACCTCGATGATGTGGCCATTTTTTCTGATTCATGGGCAGAGCACCTGGAGCACCTGGAAAAAGTTTTCGAGCGCCTCCAGCAGGCAGGACTAACTGTTAAGGCTAAAAAGTGTCAAATAGGCCAAAACAGAGTGACTTACCTGGGGCACCGGGTGGGTCAAGGAACTATAAATCCCCTACAGGCCAAAGTGGATGCTATCCAAAAGTGGCCGGTTCCAAAGTCTAAGAAACAGGTCCAATCCTTCTTAGGCTTGGCTGGATATTATAGGCGATTTGTACCCCACTACAGCCAAATCGCCGCCCCACTGACAGACCTAACCAGAAAGAAACAGCCAAATGCAGTTCAGTGGACTGATGAGTGTCAAAAGGCCTTTAACCAGCTTAAGGCAACACTCATGTCTGACCCTGTGCTAAGGGCCCCAGACTTTGACAAACCGTTCCTAGTAACCACAGATGTGTCCGAGCGAGGCGTGGGAGCAGTTTTAATGCAGGAAGGACCGGATCAAGAATTCCATCCTGTCGTGTTTCTCAGTAAGAAACTGTCTGAGAGGGAAAGCCATTGGTCAATCAGCGAAAAGGAATGCTATGCCATTGTATACGCGCTGGAAAAGCTACGCCCATATGTTTGGGGACGGCGTTTCCAACTACAAACAGACCATGCTGAGCTACAGTGGCTTCATACCGCCAAGGGAAATAACAAAAAACTTCTTCGGTGGAGTTTAGCTCTCCAAGATTTTGATTTTGAAATACAACACATTTCGGGAGCTTCTAACAAAGTGGCTGATGCACTCTCCCGGGAAAGTTTCCCAGAGTTAACTGGTTAACAATTGTTCTTGGAATGAAACATATTGTTAGTTTTTATATAATCAGTAGTATGTCTAAAGGTACATGTGTCTTATTAACTCTGTTTTCTCCTAGAACTCCAGGAAAAAATCACAGCCAGTGTGGAACTGAACATCCAACACTATCTGTGATTTGGGGGGCGTGTCATAACTATAAAGGGAAGGGTAACAGCTGTCCTGTGAACAGTACTATAAAATCCCTCCTGGCCAGAGACTCCAAAATCCTTTTCCCTGTAAAGGGTTAAGAAGCTCAGGTAATCTGGCTGGCATCTGACCTAAAGGACCAATAAGGGGACAAGATACTTTCAAATCTTGGGGGGGGGGAGGGGGGAAAGGCTGTTGTTTGTGTTCTTTGTTTGGGAGTGTGTTCGTTCTCGGGATTGAGAGGGACCAGACATCAATCCAGGTTCTCCACATCTTTCTAAACAAGTCTCTCCTATTTCAAACTTGTAAGTAAATAGCCAGGCAAGGCGTGTTAGTTTTCCTTTGTTTTCTCAACTTGTAAATGTACCTTTTACTAGAGTGTTTATCTTTGTTTGCTGTACTTTGAACCTAAGACTAGAGAGGAGTCCTCTGAGCTCTTTAAGTTTGATTACCCTGTAAGGTTAATTTCCATACTGATTTTACAGAGATGATTTTTACTTTTTTCTTTAATTAAAAGCCTTCTTTTTAAGAACCTGATTGATTTTTCCTTGTTTTTAAGATCCAAGGGGTTTGGATCTTGATTCACCAGGAGTTGGTGGGAGGAAGGAGGGGGGATGGTTAATTTCTCCTTGTTTTAGATCCCAAGGGGATTGGATCTGTGTTCACCAGGAGTGGGTGGGAGGAAGGAGGGGGGGTGGTTAATTTCTCCTTGTTTTAGATCCCACGGGGATTGGATCTGTGTTCACCAGGAGTTGGTGGGAGGAAGGAGGGGGGATGGTTAATTTCTCCTTGTTTTAGATCCCAAGGGGATTGGATCTGTGTTCACCAGGAGTGGGTGGGAGGAAGGAGGGGGGGTGGTTAATTTCTCCTTGTTTTAGATCCCACGGGGATTGGATCTGTGTTCACCAGGAGTTGGTGGGAGGAAGGAGGGGGGATAGTTAATTTCTCCTTGTTTTAAGATCCAAGGGGTTTGGATCTGTATTCACCAGGGAATTGGTGAAAGGTTTCTCAGGGCTTCCCAGGGAGGGAATCTAATTGGGAAATGGTGGCAGCGGAACCAGAGCTAAGCTGGTAGTTAAGCTTAGAAGTTTTCATGCAGGCCCCTACATTTGTACCCTAAAGTTCAAAGTGGGGATACAGCCTTGACACCATCGCTTGCTCAGAGCACAGCTCAACTTAAATGAAAAGGTGGAGAAGAGAGCACTACAGATGGCAAATCAGAGATAGCAGCCAAAAATATTCGATGACGCAATCTTGAAAGTGAACATTTCCAAGGAAGACTGGAGTCTTATAGATAACTGCAATGAGGATTATAAAAACTTCACTGATAAATTGAGGCAATGCATGAAATTAGCCAAGAAAGGAAGACCGAAAAGGGCGAAGAGAAGAATCTCGGAGGAAACACAGAACTTGCTAGAGAAGCAGAGGAATATGAAGCGAAATGATGGTGACAAACTTGAGTACTCCCTGCTCTGCAAGTTGATAAGAAGAAGACTAAAGGAGGACTTTGAGAAGTACCGAAATGAAAGGCTCTTAAAGACGGCTGAAGATCGCAGAAGCCTCAAAAAATGCAAAAGGAAATTGACATTGTACAGGTCAACAATAATGGTGCTGAAGAACTGGAAGGAAAACTAGCAATTGACAGAACAGGGATGGAAGCAGTCTGCAAAGATTTCTACATGGAACTGTCTCAGATAAATGTCCCAGTACCAACACTGCAACAGACAAAGAGCATTTACTACCAGTCCTTGTCAGCGAAGTTCGATATGCAGTTCACCAAATAAAGGAAGGAAAAGCCCCAGGGTAAAGATGGACTGACAATTGAAAGAGCTGGAGGCCAAGATCTCTGGGAAACCCTTGCTCAGAGGTTTAGCCGTTACTTGGAAATGCAGAAGATACCATCTGGCTGGGAGGAGTCCAACACCATTCTGCGGTACAAGAAGGGCGATTGTGAAGATCTAAAGAACTATTGTCCAATATGCCAGCTCGCACATGTCTACAAGCAGTTCACCAAAATAATAACAAACTGACTCTCACAGAGTCTGGATGAGCAGCAGCGGAGAGAGCAGGCAAGCTTTCGAAGGAATTTCAATACAATGGACCATATTTTGACTATAAACCAGCTATTGGAATGCTCAAGGGAATACAAATTCCCTTTATGTATTGCCTTCATTGACTATGAAAAAGCTTTAGACAGTATAGAGATCAATGCAGTGTTTAAAGTTCTTGCAGAGCAGGGCAACGACACAAACTATTAAAGGAAGCAAATTAGACTGCACTATAGATATAACTTTATTTGATACTCCCCTTCACATCCCAGTTAAGAAATGTGTGAAACAAGGAGACAGTTTCACCAAAACTCTTCACAGCCTGCCTCAAAATGGTAATGAGGCGGATGACTTGGAAGGGTGGAATCAATATCAACGGAGAGCAGTTAAACCATCTAAGCTTTGCGGGCAATATCGTGTTGATTGCCGAAAATACTGTCAAACTGCAGAAAATGCTGTGAAAACTCAACACAAAAAGCAGCCAAGTCGGACTGAAAATTAACCGCTTCAAAACGAAATGTATGTAGTCTGATAGCTTGCCAAAAGTCCAAATAACAATCAAGGGAGAACAAATAGAAGAAGTTGAGCAATATGTCTATTTGGGCCAAGAAATTAACATGCACCACAATCAGGAAGGTGAACTCTCACGAAGAAAGAAAACAGGTTGGTGCACATTCAATTCTATCAAGGACATCCTCCAAGGAAAAAATCAATAAAGCAACCCATGCCAGCCTCTTCAAATCAACAGTACTGCCAACAATGTTGTACGGCAGCGAAACATGGGCACTGACGAAGACAGAGGAGCAACAACTGTCTGTCACAGAAAGGGCAATGGAAAGAATTCTGGGAATTTCAATCCACGACTTCATCCCCAATGAAGTGATCAGACAGCAGAGTGGAGTGCAGGATATCGTTGTTGAGAGCAGGCATAGTAAAATGTGATGGGCCGGGCATATAGTGAGGCTCACTGACAATCGATGGACTGCAGCTGTCACCGAGTGGCACCCATGGGAACTGAAATGACTACTCGGCCGACCTCCAAAGAAATGGGAAGATTTTATTGTGAAAAGACATGGCCACACATGGAAAAGGAAGGCCAGGATACGAGAAGAATGGAAGACGTATTGTGATCGGCGCAATCTATATGAGGGCTGAAGGACCGATCGATCAAGGTGTGATCAAGGTGATGTAACAACAACAAAAAATATCTACATTTGTAAGTTGCACTTTCATGACAAAGAGATTGCACTACAGTACTTGTATGAGGTGAACTGAAAAATACAATTTCTTTTATCATTTTTACAGTGCAAATATTTGTAATAAAAAATAATATACACTTTGATTTCAATTACAACACAGAATACTATATATATAAAAATGTAGAAAAACATCCAAAATATTTAATAAATTTCAATTGGTATTCTATTATTTAGCAGTGTGATTCATCACGATTAATTTTTTTGAGTTAACTGTGATTAATCAACAACCCTAAAATTAAGCATTGTGTGCAAAAACAATGGGAGCTACATTTTCATCTAAAGTCAACAGGAAAAACAGGTTGTGGGGTGATATGAACCCAAGATGGCGCCACCACACTGAAGAACAAACTACAGGAATGCCTTTCAAAAGTCTACTGGACTATAATAGGGGGTGCAAAATCAAGATCCTGTTATCCATTTCACTGCGGACCACCCTTGGAGGAGTGGGATGATTCATGAAGGAATGGATCCTGGATTGACTGAAAACCAGCAAGCTCTGTAGAAAGACTTCGTGGGTGAGAAAATGCTTTAGTCACTTGTAACTTGGTAAGTTTTAGTCTCCAGAAAGCATGTCATTCTCTTATTTTATTTATAACCATTTCTGTTTCCATTATTCTTATTCAATACTTATTTGAATCTGTGAATCTGTTCTTTGTTAATAAATTTATATTTGTTTTCACCATAGATTGATTACAGTGCTGTGTTGCGATAAAGGATCTGATCCTGAATTGGAACCTTCTAGCTATGTGTTCACTGTCTGTTTGGGGACAACTCACCTGGTAATTACTGTGAGTGTCCAGTGACTGGGGTTGGATACTACAGAGGGATGCTTCTCAGGAGTTTGGGGACTGGGGTACACTAAGTGTTAGTGTAAGGCAAAGTGAGGGCTGGCAAAGTCCTGAGGAGTGTATCTGGGTGGTGAACTGGCGCACAGTTTAACACCAGCAAGTCTCTCTCTTGCTGAAATAGGGGGGTAGCACAGTGATCTACACAGTGGACACCCCAAGAAAGTGTCACAGAAGGATTGGAAGGATTTTGTTTTCTCTTTAATGCTTTCACTTTAAAAATAAATTTGCTTGTTTAGAAAGAACTGGATGGTAACTTATAACTGCGGGCAATTACACTGTTTATAGCCTCTGAGGAGAAAGCAAAGTGCAGATGCTGTCCAGTTTAGGCAGTCTGGCTTGCTGAGGAATTCACAGTGTAGGCAGGGATCTGTGCAGCCTGAAAAGCCCCAGTCAGGATGGAGAGAGATGTGGGTCTCAGCCCAAGAAAGGTGACAGTTGAGGAGCCAGGAGCCTAAAAATGGTTGCCCTTGCTGGACCACAGAGGAGGAATACAGGTGCAATTCTCATGAACTGTGACAATTAGCAGGAAGTGTCCCTGGGGTCAGGTTATCCTAGAATTGCCTACTGTAGGTTTCTGGATCTGCCTCTGAAGCAGCTGGCACTGGCCTCTGTCCGAGATAGAAGACTGCACTGACTGGACGAAGAGTCTGATACAGTTGGATAATTCCTGTGTTCCTGTCCTTCAGGGCCTCTCTGCTTCCTCCTGCCTTTGTCTGTATTATTTGTCCATACAAAAAACTATGCTACTAGAATGCTAAGGCTACAAGAGTGAGGATGTGCCAAAGTAAAGGTTGAATGTGCCACCCCCATGAGTACACATTGCAGTTGGCTCTGATTACATGATCACAGACCATTTCTCCAACATAGTGTAAGTCACATTGTTTTCCTTGCATACTCAGGTATGGATGAGTGGGGACTCTGCTGGGAAGGTGAAAGGAAGGAAAGATGAATGTGCTTACCTTGACCAAGTTAACAAGAATATGGAAATCCCGCACAGTCATGTTCCAGTGCAGCAGCTTCTCTAGCTGTACCTGGGGAGTGACAACACAATAATCCAGTCCCATTATCCACACAGCCATTGCATTTCCCTTCATATTACTGGGTGCTACTACAGTACCCACGGTGCCTGCACAGAGAGGGTAAAGAGTCCAGATCCTGCCAGAGCCCAAGGCATCACTGCTGTCAAAGGGGAAAGGACATGTTCTTAAACAGAAACACAGTGTTTGAGATCCTACATCTTAAAAGACTCCGTAAACATTTACCCTTGAAAGTCAAAATCATTCAGTAGCAATTCCAGCTTTCCTCACCTGTCAGATTTATACTCTCTCCATATGATAAATGTATCTTTCCATTCACCCTGGAAACAGCTGGGGAGAAACCACTTTTCTGCTCAGGAGCAGAGTCCACAGTCACACATTCAGCCACATGGCCATTCAGACACAAAACACAACCCTCCCTCATGCCATTTGCTAGAACTGCTAGATAAGTTTGTTGCCCATGAAAACACAGAAGACAATGTCTGGAAAGAAGCAAGCTCTGCCAGTGCCCAGGCCCATAAAATCACTGGGAATTAATCATGTACAATCCACCTACCAGTAGTTGATCATAACAAATGCTCCCTATTCAATAATTCCTTCTTACTCCTAGGTGGGTGCAGGACCTACCTATTCCACTTAATTTAAGTTTAGTCCTGTTTTCTGGCAATGCATGTTTTCAAAGATTCTGAGGCCAGAAGGGACACTGTGATTATCCAGTCTGACCTCCTGTATAATACAGGCCAGAGAACTGCCCCAAAATAATTCCTAGAGCAGAGATTTCAGAAAAACAGTCAATCTAGATTTAAAAATTATTATATAAATTCCATGGTTAATTACTCTCACTTAAAAATTTATGCCTTATTTCAAGTCTGAATTTGTCTAGTTTCAACTTCCAGCCATTGGATTGTGTTATATCTTTCTCTGACTGATTGACGAGCCCATTATTAAATATTTGTTTCCCCATGTACATACTTATGGATTGTAATGCAGTTACCCCTTAGCCTTCTCTTTGTTACGCTAAATATATTGAGCTCCTTGAGTCTATCATAATAAGGCAGGTTTTCTAACCCTTTAATCATTCCTGTGACTCTTCTCTGAACTCTCTCTAATTTATCAACAACATTATTGAAATGTGGGTACCAGAACTGGCTGCAGTATTCCAGGAATGGTTTGCACCAATACCAAAGAGAAAGGTAAAATAACCTCTCTACTCCTACTCACGATTCCCCTATTTCTGCATCCTAGGATTACATTAGCTCACAGTGGACCTCATGTTCACCTGATTATCCACCACAACCCCTAAATTCTTTTCAGAGTCACTGCTTCCCAGTATATAGTCCCCTACCCTGTAAGTATGGCCTATATTCTTTGTTGCTGGATTAATGGGGAATTTGGCCAGGGTGCCAGCTAGCTAATAGGCAGTTTGGCAGACTGCCATACTCAAAAGGTTATTTTGTGTGTCAGTGTTTTGGCTGCCTGCCAGCACATCATTATTAAGCTGCTACTACTGTAGTATTTTCCTGCCTTGGGTTTTGTAAATCCCTGCTGGAGATCTCAGATGCATTTGCTGGCCTACCTCACTTGAGTCCGATGGTTTCCCAGCAGAAATGCTTCTCGCTGAATTCTCCAGCTGAGCCATCATCACTTGGAAGAAAACCGGAAATGTCTGCCTGGAGAGAAAAAAGCCAAGAGCCCATTAAAGACTGATGGGCAGCTGTTTCTGCATCTGATTGGGGTGCTTATCCCCTGAGTAGTTTGAAAACTCAAGAGGCCAGCAGGATTGGACAAACCATTTGTAATGCAACAGCAGTGGGGTAGTCACTTAGGCACACTGAATCACTGCAACTCATCCAGAGCAGGTCTGAGTTCTGGGTACTGCTAGAAGTTCTTAACAACTTTACCCAACTGAAAGTTGGCAGTGTTTATAATCTGTTTAGCATCTAAACAACTAAATACGATGGGAGCAAGGCCTGGCATAAGACTCACCAGGACAAATATCTACATTCAATGGCAAAATACATTAATGCAGAGTTATGGCTGCTTGCAGAATGGTGAGCTGAGCAAAACTTAAACTTCTGAAAACCAAGAAATGCAGAGCTAAAGTTGTCCATTCAACCTTAACTCTGCCCTTGTTCAGCAGTGTCCCAATGTGCTTCATTAATGTTCATTTTCAATAAGAACACCGAAAAAGCTCCAGAAGACTGGAAGAAAGCTAATATTGTGCCAGTGTTTGAAAAGGGTCAATGGGATTACCCAGGTCAGTAAGTCTCACATTGATCCCATGCCCAATAATGGAGCAGCTGGTATGGGATTTGATTAATAAAGAATTAAAAGAGGGTAATATAATTAATGCTATTCAGCATGGGTTTAGGGAAATAGATCCTGTCAAACTAATTTGAAATCTTTTTTGGTAATTTTAAGTTTGTTTGATAAAGGTAATAGTGTTGATGTAATATCCTTAGACTTCTGTAAGGCACTGAGTTGGTACCATATGATATTTTGATTAAAAACCTAAAAATATATAAAATTAACATGGCACATATTAAATGGATTAAAAGCTGCCATACTGATGTGTTTCAAAATCTAATTGTAAGTGGAGAATAATCACCAAACAGGTGTTTTTCTAGTGGGGTCCTGCAGGGATTGGTTCTTGGCCCTTCTCTATTTAACATTTTTATTTATGACTTGGAAGAAAATGTAAAATCATTACTGACCAAGTTTGCAGATGACACAAAAATTGGGGGAGTAGTAAATAATGACACAGAGTGATCTGGATCACTTGGTAAGCTGAGCACAAGAAAACATTATGTGTTTTAATATAGCAAAATGTAAATGTATACATCTAGGAACAAAGAATGTAGGCTGTACTTACAGAACGGGGAACTCTACCCTGAGAAGCAGTGGCTCTGAAAAAGATTTGGGGGTCATGGTGGATAATCAACTGAACATGAGCTCCCAGTGTGATGCTATTGCCAAAGGGTTATTTGGCACTGGTACTGCCGCTGATGGAATAACGTATTAAGTTCTGTTGCCCACCATTCAAGAAGAATGTTGATAAATTGGAGAGGGTTCTGAGACGAGCCACAGGAAGCATTAAAGGATTAGAAAACATTGTTATACTGAGAGACTCAAGGAGATCAATCTATTAGCTTAATAAAGAGAAGGTTAAGGGGTGACTTCACAATTTTAAAATCTAGATTGGCTGTTTTTCTAGAAGATCTGCTCTAGGAATTATTTTGGGAAGTTCTCTGGTCTGTGTTATACAGGAGGTCAGACTAGATGATCACCATGGTACCTTCTGGCCTTGGAATCTATGAACACACATACCTTTATTCTTCCAAGCTCACAGTTCACCTCCTTTTACAACCCATTCACTCTCACCCACCGGATTCCATCTTACACTATTAAAGGACAAAAAAGCATATATTCGAACTTACCATAGTCCCCAGAAATATAACATGTACAGATTTAAGAACCACTTCACAACTTCTTAAAATTCCCTTACATTTGCCCACAAGATACCATCTCTACATACACCATCACTTAACTATCATTAAACTGTTGGAATCCTGTCATATTCCACCTTACTGCTGACGGTACCTGTTCTATTGAAAGCCTCATGCCCAGCTACGGACATAGTGTACACAAATTCTCCATAGAAATGTGGTATACCACATGCACCTTTTCCCTTTCCTCACACACATTAAAGGGTGAAAAACATACATCTGATCATATCACAAAGACAGCTCCATCACACACCTCAAACTAATCCATAGATCTCCCAAACACACCTCTACCAAGCAAAGCTAACTACTGCCTCCACCATTCAGAGAGACAAGGTGGGTGAGGTAATATCTTTTATTGGACCAACTTCTGTGCAATAAAAGGTATTACTTTCCCCACCTTGTCTCTCTAGCATCCTGGGATCAACACAAAAACACTGCATCTACCATTAAGGACAGCTACACTTGACACTGACCACACTCACTTTACCTGGAGTACATGCAGATAATAAATGCATAGACTGCTCTGGTACCTCAGCTTATTACTGACAATAGTCTTTGTAATGAAACCCCGTGCCCTGCTAATTATATCATGTACACAATTCTATAATGAAATGCTGCATAGTAGTACTCCTGGGGGAATTCTGTGCCAAAAAATAAAAAATTCTGCGCACATTTTAAAATTCTGCAAAATTCTGCATATTTTGTCAAAATAACACAATATAATCACACCAGTTTCAATTATTTTTTGGTCATTTATTTCAAAATACCTGTCAGCACGTATGTCTGTAACAATACAGACAATAAAGATTCAGGAAATGTTTTTTGACAAACAGATTCCTTAGTAGGCATATGATTGTGGTACATGTAGGGAAGGATAGGAGAGAGGTTCTGGAGGCCAAATGTAGGCTGCTATGTAAGAGATTGAAGTCCAGGACCTCCATGGTAGCATTCTCTGAGATGCTCCCAGTTCCACATGCAGGGCCAGTTAGACAGGCAGAACTGCAGGGTCTCAATGCCTGGATGAGACGATGGTGTAGAGAGGAGGGATTTATTAGGAACTGGGGAAACTTTTGGGAAAGGGGGAGCCTATACAGGAAGGATGGGCTCCACCTAAACCAAAATGGAACCAGATTGTGGGTACTTAACATTAAAAAGGTTGTAGAGCAGTTTTTAAACTGAGGGCTGGGGGAAAGCTGACAGGTGTGGAGGAGCACATGGTTAGGACATCCCTTAGGGGAAGATCTATTAATAGAGAATCTCTATGTCCTAGTGAGGACCAGAGGATGGAAAATAATAAAATACAGGCAGGGTCTGATCAGAAACAGTCAAATAAAAAAAGAGTCCCATTCAATTACATTGTGCAATGGCAGACAGCTAAAAGGAGACAAGTTTTTAAAGTGCTTATATACCAATGCTAGAAGTCTAAATAATAAGATGGGTGAACTAGAGTGCCTTGTATTAAATGAGGATATTAATATAATAGGCATCACAGAAACTTGGTGGAATAAGGATAATCAATGGGATACAGTAATACCAGGGTACAAAATATATCGGAAGGACAGAACAGGTTGTGCTGGTGGGGGAGTGGCATTATATGTGAAAGACAGTGTAGAATCAAATGAAGTAAAAATCATAAATGAATCAAACTGTACCATAGACTCTCTATGGATAGAAATTCCATGCTCTAATAATAAGAATATAGTAGTAGGGATATATTACCGACCATCTGACCAGGATGGTGATAATGACTGTGAAATGCTCAGGGAGATTAGAAAGGCTATTAAAATAAAAAACTCAATAATAATAATGGGTGGTTTCAATTATCCCCATATTGACTGGGTACATGTCACCTCAGGACGGGATGCAGAGAGAAAGTTTCTTGACACCTTAAATGACTGCTTCTTGTAGCAGCTGGTCCTGGAACCCACCAGAGGAGAGGCAATTCTTGATTTAGTCCTAAGTGGAGCACAGGATCTGGTCGAAGAGGTGACCATAGCTGGACTGCTTGGTAATAGTGGAGCATAATATAATTAAATTTAATATTCCTGTGGCAGGAAAAACACCACAGTGGCCCAACACTGTACCATTTAATTTCAGAAAGGGGAACTACACAAAAGTGAGGAGGTTAAAATTAAACAGAAATTAAAGGGTACAGTGCCAAAAATGAAATCTCTCCAAGTTGTGTGGAAACTTTTTAAAGACACCATAATCGAGGCTCAACTTAAATGTATACTCCAAATTAAAAAACATAGCAAGAGAACCAAAAAAGAGCCACCATGGCTAAACAACAAAAGTAAAAGAATCAGTGAGAGGCAAAAAGGCATCCTTTAAAAAGTGGAAGTTAAATCCTAGTGAGGAAAATAGAAAGGAGCAATGAAGTGTAAAAATACAATTAGGAAGGCCAAAAAAGAATTTGAGGAACAGTTAGCCAAAGATTCAAAAAGTAATAGCAATTTTTTTTTTTTAAGTACATCAGAAACAGGAAGCCTGCTAAACAACCAGTGGGGCCACTGGACGATCGAGGTGCCACGGGAGCACTCAAGGATGATAAGGCCATTGTGGAGAAACTAAATGAATTCTTTGCATCGGTCTTCACAGCTGAGGATGTGAGGGAGATTCCCAAACCTGAGCCATTCCTTTTAGGGGACAGATCTGAGGAACTGTCCCAGATTGAGGTATCATTAGAGGAGGTTTTGGAACAAGTTGATAAATTAAACAGCAATAAGTCACCAGAACCAGATGGTATTCACCCAAGAGTTCTGAAGGAACTCAAATGTGAAATTGCGGAACTACTAACTGTAGTCTGTCCTCCAGTTTTAAGAACACTTTCACAGTATATTTGACAAAACGCAAAGAAGGTACCAACGTGAGATTTCTAAAGATAGCTACAGCTCTCACCCCAAGGTTTACGAATCTGAAGTGCCTTTCAAAATCTGAGAGGGACGAGGTGTGGAGCATGCTTTCAGAAGTCTTAAAAGAACAACACTCCGATGTGGAAACTACAGAACCCGAACCACCAAAAAAGAAAATCAACCTTCTTCTGGCGGCATTGGACTCAGATGATGAAAATGAACATGCATCGGTCCGCTCTGCTTTTGATCATTAACAAGCAGAACCTGTCATCAGCATGGACGCATGTCCCTGGAACGGTGGTTGAAGATGAAGGGACATATGAATCATTAGTGCATCTGGCTCGTAAGTATCTTGTGATCCCAGCTACAACAGTGCCATGCGAACGCCTGTTCTCACTTTTAGGAGACACTGTACACCATTACCTCCTGCAAATTGTAACCAAACTTGTTTGTCTGGCTGAAGTAGGACTGAGTGGACTTGTAGGCTCTAAAGTTTTACATTGTTTTATTTTTGAATGCAGTTATTTTTTTGTACATAATTATAAAGGACTTGTATGAGGTGCATTGAAAAATACTATTTTTTGTTTTTTACAGTGCAAATATTTGTAATAAATATAAAGTGAGCACTGTACACTTTGTGTTCTGTGATGTAATTAAAATCAATATACTTGAAAATGTAGAAAACATCAAAAAGTATTTAAATGGTATTCAATTATTGTTTAACAGTGTGATTAATCGTGTGATTAATCGCAATTAATTTTTTTAATCACACGATTAATTTTTTAAATCACTTGACAGCCCTAGTGGAAGCACATTGTAATCCTTCCAGATTGGCAAGGGAAGAAGTGAACATGTTCTTAAATGCCATTCACAATTCGGGTCCCCCAAAGACTTAGTGGATGCCATGCACTACCCCGGGTAAACACTGACAGACTGAGACCATTTTGACTCACATCACAGCAATAGTTTTATCTCTAGCTCTGCAGGGGAAAAAACGGGCTAGGAACTTTTTGAAAGAAAGTTATTTTTTTCAGGGCTATGAACTCCAGGAACCCCGACTCAGATTAAACTAAATGTGGGTCACTGTAGCAAGGGGGCATGGCCGCCCTCCTTGACAGATGGGTAGAGATCCACGATTGCCTTACACATGGTGGAGAATTCAGGCATCACCCGCCCCCTGAAACAGAGAGGGGGACTGCCCTTGTGCCTAGAAAACAACCCGCCTGAGTGCAGCCATGGAGCTCGAGCAATTGATGAAATGGGGGCCAAAACCCAACAGCAACAGCAGGCTGCCCAACTCCAGCAATAGCAGCAATTACTTCAGAAGCTGGGAACCCAGCAGCAGCAACTGCTCCAGAAGTTGAGGTACCAGCAGCAGGACCAGCAGAGGCAATGTTTTCAACAACTGGCTGCCCTGCCACCTCACTCCCCCGGCTGGAGGAGCAGCAACCCCGGTGGCCCCCATGCTGCCACTACACCTCACAAAAATGGGTCCGGAAGATGACCCTGAAGCGTTTTTGATTACTTTTGAGAGAGTTGCCTTTGCAGCTGGGTGGGCCCTAGAACAATGGGACACGCTCTTGGCCCCATATCTCACAGGAGCCGCCCAGGCTGCCTATCAGGGTCTTCCTAATGAGGAGGCCCGCGACTATAGAGCAGTCAAGATTGCTATCTTGGACACTCTGGACATCACCCCCCGAAAACCGTCGGCATAGGTTTTGGGGAAAGACATATCTGCTGGGGGTGCAACCTGGCATCATAGCCCAGGAGCTTATGGATGTCTGCTGGCGATGGCTCCAACCGAAGTGGCACACAGCCACCGAACTCACCAACCAGGTGGTGGTCGAACAATTCATACACATCCTCCCACCCTGAGGGAGGGCATGGGTTCTGTGGCACCGGCTCATTACCCTGAAGGTGGCCATCAGCCTCATGGAGGACTTCTTAGCCGCCGAGGCCCTCCTGACCGTGGGAAAACCCGACCGCAACCCACAACCCTCCCAGCACTGGGCCACAAAGATAGCCACCATCACAATGGTTTATCTGGTTCTACCCTGAAGCCCCACGGTACACCTACCAACTCTGATGGGGAATGAAGGACCTCACCGAGATAACCCCCTGAGCACCCTCAGAACCCCGAGGTCTGAAGAGATGAGACTTTGTGCAGTAACTGAGGTTCTTTGAGATGTAAGTCCTTGTGGGTGCTCCACTTTAGGTGATTGTGCGCCCCTGTGCCTCTAGTCAGAGAATTTCAACAGCAGTACCTGGCTGGGCCACACCTGCGCTCTCCCAGTCTCACACCTGCAGCAGTGATTAATTAGCACTGTGGGCCCTCACCCCCCAGTTCCTTCTCTACCACAAAGGACTAAATTAGAACTCTGAAGTAGAGGGGAGGAGGTGGGTAATGGAGCACCTACAGGGACTCACATCTTGAAGAACCTCAGTTACTGCACAAGGTGAGTAAGAGAAAGTTACTCACCTTGCAGTAACTGAGGTTCTTTGAGACGAGTGTCCCTGTGGGTGCTCCACTCCAGGAGATGGTGCGTCCCGGCGCCGTTGATCAGAGATCTTTGGTAGCACTGCCTGGTTGGGACGCATGCCCTCAGCTGCTGTCCTGCAGCACCGTTAGGGTCTGCCTGAATGCACGCGTCCCACACCCCCTCAGTTCCTTCTCTACCGTAGAGTTGTCTGATTAGTACTCCAAAGTAGAGGGGAGGAGGGTGGGTAGTGGAGCACTCATAGGGACACACATCTCAAAGAACCTCAGTTACTGCAAGGTGAGTAACTTTCTCTTCTTTTTCGAGTGCTGTCCCTACGGGTGCTCCACTCCAGGTGAATGTGAAGCAGTACCCACTATGGTTGGTGGGATTTTGGAGTTGCGGCAGTAATAATGGTAGACAGTACCTTATGGTCCACTATGGCATCTGCCATGGTGTCCCGTGTGATAGCATGTTTGGCGAATGTGTGGTCAGACGTCCACGTGGCCACCTTGCATATGTCTGTAATAGGTACGTTGTGGAGGAAGACAACGGATGTTGACTTTGCTTGAGTAGAATGAGTTCTGACACTCTCTGGTGGTTGAACATTCTGGGTCTGGTAGCAGGATCTGATGCAGTCTGAGATCCACTTGGAGAGTCATTGCTTAGAGATAGCATCACCCTTTGATCTCTCGGTAGTAAAAACAAATAGCCTAGGGGATTTACGAAATGGCTTAGTTCTGTCAAGATAGAATGCAAGAGCCCATCGAACATCGAGGGAATTGTGACAGACCCAGACCAGTGGGGTACAGGAGTCTGGTAGAGGGCAAATATACTGGTCACTGGATGAGTAGTTTTCTGTTCCCTGAGTGACCAAAGCAGAGGCTGCACTAGAGTAATCAGGAACCTGCTAGAACCAGTTAAGGCAGGCAGGCTAATTAGGACACCTGGAGCCAATTAAGAAGAAGCTGCTAGAATCAATTAAGGCAGGCTAATCAGGGCACCTGGGTTTTAAAAAGGAGCTCACTTCAGTTTGTGGTGCGAGTATGAGGAGCTGGGAGCAAGAGGCACAAGGAGCTGAGAGTGAGAGGGTGTGCTTCTGGAGGACTGAGAAGCACAAGCATTATCAGACACCAGGAGGAAGGTCCTGTGGTGAGAATAAGGAAGGTGTTTGGAGGAGGCCATGGGGAAGTAGCCCAGGGAGTTGTAGCTGTCATGCAGCTGTTACAGGAGGCACTATAGACAGCTGCAGTCCACAGGGCCCTGGGCTGGAACCTGGAGTAGAGGGCGGGCCCGGGTTCCCCCCAAACCTCCCAATTGACCTGGACTGTGGGTTCTCCCAGAGGGGAAGGTCTCTGGGCTGTTCCCCAACTCACATGGTGAATCTCTGAGGCAAGAAAATCCGCCAATAAGCGGAGGACCCACCAAGATAGAGGAGGAACTTTGTCACAGTATGTAATGTCCACTTCCTGCGGGGTCGTATGAGGCTTGGGATAGAATGCAGGTAAGTGTATTGGCTGGTTAAAGGTGGAAGGTAGACACCACCTTGGGAAGGAATTTGGGGTGGGGTCGCTAGTAACCTGGTCTTTGGAGAAAATGGTGTAGGGAGGGTAGGCCATCAGGGCACTTATTTCACCAACCCTTCTCGTTGACGCTGGCTAGATCGTCGGGCTCAATGGGTAGTGATCAATGGGTCCATGTCTAGTTGGCAGCCGGTATCAAGCGGATTGCCCCAAGGGTCAGTCCTGGGGCCGATTTTGTTAAATATCTTCATTAATGATCTGGAGGATGGCATGGACTGCACCCTCAGCAAGTTTGCAGATGACACTAAACTGGGAGGAGTGGTAGATACTCTGGAGAATAGGGATAGGATGCAGAGGGACCTAGACAAATTAGAGGATTGGGCCAAAAGAAATCTGATGAGGTTCAACAAGGACCAGTGCAGAATCCTGCACTTAGGACGGAAGAATCACATGCACTGCTACAGACTAGGGACCGAGTGGCTAGGCAGCAGTTCTGCAGAAAAGGACCTAGGGGTTACGGTGGACAAGAAGCTGGATATGAGTCAACCGTGTGCCCTTGTTGCCAAGAAGGCTAACGGCATTTTGGGCTGTATAAGTAGGGGTATTGCCAGCACATCAAGGGACATGATCATTCCCCTCTATTCCACATTGGTGAGGCCTCATCTGGAATACTGTGTCCAGTTTTGGGCCCCACACTACAAGAAGGATGTGGAAAAATTGGAAAGAGTCCAGCGGAGGGCAACAAAAATGATTAGGGGGCTGGAGCACATGACTTATGAGGAGAGGTTGAGGGAACTGGGAGTGTTTAGTCTGCAGAAGAGAAGAATGAGGGGGGATTTGATAGCTGCTTTCAACTACCTGAAAGGGGGTTCCAAAGAGGATGGATCTAGACTGTTCTCAGTGGTACCAGATGACAGAACAAGGAGTAATAGTCTCAAGTTGCAGTGGGGGAGGTCCAGGTTGGATATCAGGAAAAACTATTTCACTAGGAGGGTGGTGAAACACTGGAATGCGTTACCTAGGGAGGTGGTGGAGTCTCCTTCCTTGGAGGTTTTTAAGGCCCGGCTTGACAAAGCCCTGGCTGGGATGATTTAGCTGGGAATTGGTCCTGCTTTGAGCAGGGGGTTGGACTAGATGACCTCTTGAGGTCCCTTCCAACTCTGATATTCTATGATTCTATGATTGTAACAGGGAAACTCAAAGAGGCTCGGGGACTGGGGGTGCATCTATTGTTACCTGCAAGGCAAAGTAGGGGCTGGCATAGCCCAGAGGTGATTGTCTAGGTGGCTGACAGACTGGAGACATCAGGGAGCTGACTCCCAGTGAAGCACAAGCAAGTCTCCCTCTCACTGGAGGTAGAAGGTAACACGGTGACTCAGACTTAGGCACCCTGAGAACCATCACAACCGTATACCACCACAACCTTCCAGACTGGCCATCAGCACCCAAGGATTGACTGCTGTATGTTCATCTATTAGCATTGGTTCAGGAATAATAAACTTAACCCTGCTCCGAAGCATGGTGGAATTTTGTCACTGGCTAAAGCTGACTTTGTACAGATTTAATGTGAACTGCTAAGAAAATGCCTAGCAGTTCCCAGATGTATCAACATTACTAGCATAAAACCTTAACATAAAACAAGACAGATCAGACAATAAGATATCTGAATGTTGGAAGCCAGTGATTGCTATTGTGGAGCACATGAGATTCAAGGTCTTTGTTGATGTTATTACCTGGTCAGCGTGGGGTAAGTAGAAGAATATCCATCATTAGCAGAATTAATCAGCTCTGGGACCCCAACACTGGAGATGTCTTCCACAGCTTTCAAGATGTTGTCTGTGTGCTCCATATATACACTGAACCCAAACATCAGGATAGCAAGTCAGTACATGTTATGCAGGGGCAGAACAGTAGCTTCCATTACAAAGCCCATTCCTGATCTCCCTCTATCTTGTAACTTTGGCGTAGAAAACTGGTTGGGCCTGAAGATTGCAAGATTTATTCTGATTGCAGAGGAGAATGTTCCTGTAAAGTCTGAGGAAAATTCATCAAACTGTCCCTAAGTTACATGTCATTGAAAATCATTGATTTGAACCTGTACCTTTCTCCCTAGCTCATCAACGGCTAGTTATAGTCTCCCCTGCCACCACCTTCCAGAGAGTTAGAACTCCTTAAACTGACATGGCAGCTACACCTGAAGAAATAGGTTGCAATTAAACAAAAATATTAACAACTATTTGTTGTGGTTAGTTTTGGATCAGTCCTGCTCCCACTGATCTCAATTAGAGCTTTTTACCATTGTCTTTAATAGAAGCAGAATCAGACACTACACTACAGCCCATTTACACTGCAGAATGCATATACACACATGCACACGCTCACACACACATGCATGTGTATGTGTGTTGGACTGTACTGACAAATTCAGTGTAGAAAAAACAAGGCTTGGGGGTCTTTCTATAGCTGAGGTCTAACAGAGTTCTTCCTTTAACTCAAGTGTTAGAGGTCTGTGTTTCTGGAACTATAGGTTCAGCGTTCTAGGCCTGGTTCTGCAGGTGTATGGTTTAATGCAGAGAGGTGGATGCCTCTCCATAGTTAAGGTTTCAACCATGGCATCAATATAAGGCTGCTTTTGATCCCCTACTAACTAAAAATAAAATTCTTCATACTTTCAGATTTGTAGGTCCAGTTTCAGAGACACCTTGAGAAAGTTTTGATGATATTGATAAAATTTTACTTTCAAAAGGATGTTAAAAATGGCTGCTTTTGAAACTGCATTTTCCAATAAGCAGTTGCACAAACATCAGTCTCCAGACACAGTTTGCACATGCTGTAGGATTATTGTTTGCTTCCTGTCTTATTTGTCTTAGGGGGGGAAAACAGGTTATGAAAACTGTTCCAATCTGTTTTTCAAGAACTTTTTATATTCTTTCCTGTCCCCTCAGGCCTGACAAGGCTTCCTGGAAAAGCATTTCAGCACATTGCGCACTAAAACAGGGGTGGGCAAACTTTGCAGCCTGAGTGTCACATCTGGGTGTGGAAATTGCATGCAGGGCCATGAATGTAGGGCTGGAGCAGGGGGATGGGGTGCGGGACGGAGTGCGGGGTATGGGAGGTGGTGTGATGTGCAGGAAGGGGCTCAGGGCAAGGGGTTGGGGCGGAGGGTTGCGGGGTGTATGAAGGGGCTCAGGGAAGGGGATTGGGGTGCAGGAGGGGTGCGAGGTGCAGCAGGGGGCTCAGGGCAGGGGGTTGGGGTGCGGGGTGCAGGAGGGGGTTGGAGTGCTGGCTCTGGCCCAGCGCTGCTTACCTGGAGCGGCTCCAGGGTGGCAGCGGTGCACGCCAGGGCAGCGCCGTTCCTAGAAGCAACCGGCACCATGCCCCTGCAGCCCCTGGGGGAGGGGGAGGGCAGAGGGCTCCGCGCACTGCCCTCGCCTACGGGTACCTCCCCCGAAGCTCATATTGGCCGCGGGAGGCGGTGCCTGCAGGCGAGGGCAGCACACAGAGTCGTCTGCCCACCCTCCCCCCCCTGGGGCCGCAGGGACCTGGTGCCGACCGCTTCTGGGAGTGGTGCGGGGCCCGCAGCGCCATAGGGGTGGCAATCCTGCTGGCCGGATCCAAAGCCCTGACGGGCCGGATCCAGCCCGTGGGCTGTAGTTTGCCCACCCCGCTCTAAAAGAACTCCTTCGCTTGATCTAGCCAGAATACCTGAATAGACACGGAGAGTAAAACTGTTTATGAAGAGAGTTTGCTCTCAGAAACCAAGTTACTGCACAGAAGCAAAGAATGCTTACCAGAGCAAAGTGTGCAGCGCATCACTGAACTGGCTACCCTTCTCTCGCGTGCCACTGAGCTGCATCCATGACTGGCAGAGGAACTGTTTAGCAAGTGAAGCTGTCAAAGATAAGCAATAAGTTGAGGAGGGACCTGGATGTGTTTTGTCTCACTGAGAATACAAGCGTCCAAAATTTTCTTCTCCCTCATACAAATGCAGGATAGCTGAATGCTTCTGGCTAATTACAATGTAATTCCATTTCAAGCAGATCCTATGTTCTCCATACAGGTGCCTGCCAAAGTGCTAAAGCTCAAGGAGTTGGGAAAGGCATATTCCTTAGAGATCATTACCACACTAATGAGATTTATACACAAGTCTAGTGAGCTCTTGGCCTGGCACAGTGATTCTTATCGGAGTCTCTCTCTCTTTGTCCATTCATGTCTGACAGTGCTACAACAGGTTTCCTTTCCTCCCTCTGGTTTGTGAAGCCAGAGATCAGTTTTTCCCTGCTGCTGGGCTAAGTGTCACCCCCCGGGAAACCAAAAATTAGGTTTTCCAATGCTGACATATGAGTATTAACTCAAATATTAGTTTACCAGTGACTGGTGAACTCTCTCTTTGGATACAGCCTTTTAATGTTAATTTGAACTGGCAAATTTACAGTTTAGAATTTTGTGATCAGAAATAATTGTCTTTCTCCAAAGGCTGCATCTGCTTCTCTGACATAAATGGCCAAAGAAAGGAAATGATCAGATAAGAGTAAATTTTTCGTTAGGGGACTACAGAGCCCAGACACAGGCTGCACCCTAAGATGCTCCCGTGTCTCTGGGGTGAGCCACCTTTACCCTTTCTTGTTTTTAATGTTTATCTTTTAGTATGTGTTCACGTTTTCCAGCAGTAAGGGGAGCCATGGTTAGGGCACGTCTGGACACTCTGGGTATGTGCCTGTCACAGGACGCATGCGTAGCCTAGAGTATATATGAGTGTGTTAAGAGCTTCCCTGTGTGGCGTGTAGTGTACTGGTGACATACTCTAGACAGAGAAACAGATTCATCCGACTGCAGCTGGTACGCCTGGCTGGACCACCCAGCAGGGAGTGAGATTTTACTTACTTGCAGTATTGTAGCCTAGGATCATATAGTTAGGTTTTATTGTTATTTTCAATAACTTGTTAAAACCCGCTGGGTCTCTCTCAAACTTGACTGAATTGCTCTGGGGGAAGGGCAGTTTGTAACACTATCCAGGGCAGACAGTTCATCCCTACTTTATCCCAGGGAGAGGATGTAACTGTGTACAATTCTGAATAGCTTTGTGGATCTGAGACACTGCTAGAATGCAACACTTTACAGCTGAGAGAGGAGCCTGCAAACTTGCATGCTTAGCTTTAGCAGTATCTGGTGAACATGGGAAATGAAGGCCAGCAAGCTTCCTTGCATAGTCCTTGAAAGAAGATCTCTCAGCCCATGTGGCTGCAGTCCCCATTAGCAAGTGAACTCTAATCAGCTTGCAAGAGCTGCTCCTCTTGCTTTATTAGGGCTTGTCTATAGTTTTTCTATCACTTTACTGTATAGTGTCAGGAACAGAAATAGTTAAGGTGGAACAGTCCCCTAATTGGGATGCAGTTATACCACTATAGTTTATTCTCGTTAATTTATGTGAATAAGCTATACTGTTACAAGCACCTTTATAGTGGTACAATTGTGCCAACACTAGTGGTTGTACCAATTTACTTTTATCAGTAAAATTACCCCCCTAACCAAAATAGTTCAGTCAGGACTAAAACTTTGTGTAGAATACGCTTAAGTTAAACTTGTTAAATACTTCTTCTCAGCCATCTTGCCTTTGAGCCGTCATTTCTCCTGACTGAAGAATTATTTAAAAAAAAACAAAAAAAACCCCACTAATGCACCTGTACACTGTTTTCTTGTGTGACTGACATAACAAAGCAGGTGGTAAAGAGTTTCCAATACATTTAGTGTTATTCATGTTAGTGAGTTTTCTAGACTGCCTGGTGAGAAGCCAAAGCATTACAGATAAAGGACAGCATGAGAACCTGTCCAGGAAAAGAGGTTCTGCACATATTACCTATTTTATCTTTTTTCCAGCTGGCCACAGGTTTTTCAGCAATGACAATCAGGAGCTGAGTGAGGGTGAGTGCACACTGGAAATTGGGAACGCTGTGCTGGAAATTCAGCAAGTAGTGAAAACTCTCGCTGTGGGTGACAGGAAAGAAAAGGGATGAAGACATTGCAGATATGTCACATATATAGAGAGAAAGAGAAGAAGTGCCAGCCCAGATCAGACCCTGAGATCCTGCTAGCCTGGCATCCTGTCTTCAATGGTGATCAGCACCAGATGCTTCAATACAGAAACTCCTCGCTTAAGTTGTAGTTATTTTCCTGAAAAATGCTATTTTAAGCAAAACAATGTTAAGCAAATCCAATTTCACCATAAGAATTAATGTAAATTGGGGCGGGGGGGTAGGTTCCAGGGAATTTTTTTTCGCCAGACAAAAGTGTGTATATACATACATACATACACACACACACACAATACATTTTAAACAAACAATTTAATACTGTACACAGCAATGATGATTGTAAAGCTTGGTTGAGGTGGTGAAGTCAGAGGGTGGAAGAGGGTGGGATATTTCCCAGGGAATGCCTTACTGCTAAATGATGAACTAGCACTCAGCTGAGCTCTCAAGGGTTAACACATTGTTGTTAATGTAGCCTCACACTCTACAAGGCAGCATGAAGGGAGGGAGGGGAGACAGCATGGCAGAGAGAGACAGAGACACACACAGTGTGTCTGTGAGAGAAACAGAGACACACACCGTGTGTGTGTGTGTGTGTGTGTGTGTGTGTGTGAATGAGAGAGAGAGACACACACACACCATGTGTGTGAGAGAGACACACATTGCCCCTTTAAATACGCTGATCCCACTCTAAGTACACTGCCTTTTTAAGTAGATCAGCAAGCGGAGAAAGCAGCTGCTGCCAGCAAGCTCCCTCCGTCCTGAGCCCTCTTGAGTGTCCCCCGCTCTGTGGAGAGGTAAAGGAGCGGGGGGTAGGGAGACACCCTGACATTAGCACCACTCGTCCCCTCATTGCACAGCAAGCAGGAGGCTCCTGGGAGCAGCTCCAAGGCAGAGGGCAGGAGCAGCACACGGCAGTGGGGGGGGGGGGAGGGACAACTGAACTCCCTAGCAATTGATAGCCTGCTGGGCAGCTGCCGCACAGGGAACTTAGGGGAGATGATGGGGGGCTGCTGGCCCACCCTGGTTCCAAGCCTCCACCAGCTAGCTCCACTGCTTGCAGAAAGAGCAGCTCATTGGACAAAGCAGGGGGCTGCCAAACAACATTATAAGGGAGCACTGTGCAACTTTAAACGAGCATGTTCTCTAATTGATCAGCAACGTAACAATGAAACGTTAACCAGGACAACATTAAGTGAGGAGTTACTATGCTGGAAAAACCTGCCCATAAAGGAAGCTTCTGTCTAACCTCAGCCAGTTTGAGGTTGGCTTGGGCATGGGGATTAGGACTATTTTTATCTTATGTTACTGTGGATGTTCTCCCATATAAATGTTTATTCCTTTTGCTGAATCCTACTACACTCCTGGTCAAAATGGTATCCAGTGACAATGAGTTCCACAAGCAAATGATGTCATGTAAAACATACTTACTATTTATCAATTACAAATGTGTTGACTTTTAAATTAATTGAATGTCCCCCTTGTTCTTGTATTATAAGAACTGGTAAGTAGTAGCACCTGATCTACCTTCCCATCTCTATCCCATATTTCTATCATGGTCTCTCTCTTTCATCTCATTGCTAAGAGACCAAGCCTTCTCAATATCACCAGATTCTAATCATTCTCATGACCTGCTTCTGAACTCCTTCTATTTCTGATAAGATATAGGGAGAGTTATGAAACAAGAGTTTGGCAGAAAAGACGTACCCTCTTTTTATGAGCTCACTCAAAGGTCTATATTAGTTCTAGGCCACTGCCTGTAGCATCTTCCTGCCAAAGGAGGCCTCTGCATAAGACAGAAAATCCATCTTGTAGTGCTTAATGAAGGTGTTAGCTGTACACCAAGTGACTGCCTTGCAAATTTCTGAAGTGGATGCTGTGACAGAATATACCCTTGTGTTCACACCCTACACAGTATTGTAATGTTGTTTGTACAAGGTATGCCTTGTGAGGTCTCATTTGAAAACTCATAACTTGTTCAAACAACGGCAAACTGCACATAGCAACATTATATGTAAAGTTTGAGTATAAACTGAAATCATGACTGAAATATATTTCCAATATAAGTCTAGGGAGTGGCTAAACCAGTTCCTCAGAGACAAAGGGCAAGCTGACGCCTCAACCTGATCAGCTCAGTCAACAAACCCAATGGACCATTACCTGGTAAGTGGCCATTCTTTGGCAAGGGAGGGAGCAGGGACAAAAATCTACATCTTAACAAAGAAACAACATGGAGTTTCCTTTCTTCACCAGCCTGCCTGTCGCCTTGCTCCCAGCTGGAAATGTTTCTCAAATGGGGATAGGACTATAAAAAGAAGGGGCAGACACCCCCAAAAGACCCTTCTCTCTCTCCCTGTCTGTCTCTGGCATCGTCCCTAAGAAGACAAAGGAAAACATCCATTGGATTCTGGGAGTGGGTCAGTATCTGCTGGAGTATGTGGTAAAAAACTTTGCTTGAATCTAATACAGTTTGTTAAGTTAAGCATTAGTAAACATTTTTTTTTTTTTTGGTAACCATTTCTGACTTGTATGCCTCATTACTTATACTCACTTAAAATCTCTCTCTCTGTATTTAATAAACTTGTTTTACTGTTTTCTCCAATCCAGTGTGTTTCATTTGGAGCGTCTGGGTACTCTATTTAAAATAAACTAGTATGTTATTCCCTTAAAGGAATAAGGGACTTAATATATTTGTACTGTTCAGGAGGGGGCTGGGCAGCGCAGGACATAAACTTCTGGGGAAAGATCTGGGACTGGGGGTGTGTTGGGGTCACCCTGCAGCATAACTCAGGCTGGTAAGGGCCAAGTTGTGGCTGGCTGGCTGCAGCACACAGACATGGCTGGGAGTGACTTACATGGGGGAGACTGTTTGTGAGCAGTCCAGGTTGGAGGCTACAGCAGCAAGGCATTGCAAAGGGCATCCCAGGTTACAGGGCAGTGGTGACACAGCTACTCATTAGTCTGGACTGTGCCCTGGTAAGTCATGGATGCTAATGAGGATGCTAAGGATCTCATGGAGTGCACCTTGATCCCTTATGAAACAGGAACTTTTCATGATTTGTAGGCTTCCATAATACATAGTCTAATCTACCTATCAGTGGAAGCATTTTGGATGGGAAGACATGAATAGAGAGCCTGATCTTCTCGAGGATTCTGTATGCTTTAGATAGATTTTAACGTTCTTCTGACATGTAAGGTTGGCCATGTCTTTTCTGTTGGATGTTGTGGTTTTGGACAGAACGAAGGAAGCATAACCTCTTGGGAAACATGGAGGGAGAAATTTATCTTAAGAAGAAGGGATTTTGGTGTCTGAGCACCACCCTAATCACATGAAACGCACAATAGGGCTCATGTATGGATAAGGCTGCCAGCTCCGACACTAGCCTAGAAGACATGGCAGCTACTAAGACACAAAGCATAAATAAAAGGCCAACACTGAAGTCAGAGGATCGAAGGGAGTCCTTGGTCCCTGGACCAGACAGAGGAGTACACTTTTAGTATCAATGCTCTCCTAGATTAAAGCAATTACTTAATGTCTCTGGAGGACAGACAGAGACCTTCTAGACCACACCAGGGCCCCCTAGTAAGCAGGCTGATAATCAATCCCACTCGGGCATGGTCAATGGGATTCAGTTGTGGGCATAGCAGAAACAGGAGCTTATCCTGATTTAGGAACCCATAACATTTTTTGCCAACACCATTGAACTTGTCAGGCAGAGGGAACTTGGGCTCGCGAGAAGCAGGGAGTGGAGCAAACGGGGTGGCAGCTTGAGCTTGCGGGACTGCATTCTGTGCCGCTAGGATGACAGCCTGGGCCTGCAAGGTCTGTAGGATTCCCACTATCTCCATCAGAGAGATACTGACCTTTGTAGAATCCATACTCACCATATAAGCTCTTATTGTTTGTGTTGTGGGCTGCTCAAACTGTCACATGGCTGGGATGTGGGAGGTCATGCCTAGTGGTCGGAACAGGAGTCAGGCCTACTGTTCAGAACAGGAGTTGATAGACTGGAATCTGAGAGCAGGGTCAGAACCAGAGTCAGAGGCCAGACGTCAGAGCCAAGGGTCAGAGCTCAGGAATTGGAGCAGAGGGTCAGAACTGGGTTACCTGGAATGAGGCAAGGCAGGGACAAGACTGGGTCCAAGGCAGGAACAAGGCAGGGGCAGGACTGGAACAAGGAGGGAACAAGACTGGGAATAGCTGGTGAAGAAGCTATTGCAGCCATGAGCAAATGCTTTGAGGTGGTGCCTGGCAGCTTAGCCGGAAGCCATGGCTCATTCTTGGAACTTCGATCACCCTAACATCTGCTGGGAGAGCAATACAGCAATGCACAAACAATCCAGGAAGTTTTTGGAGAGTGTTGGGGACAACTTCCTGGTACAAGTGCAGGAGCAACCAACTAGGGGCAGTGCTCCTCTTGACCTGCTGCTTACAAACAGGGAAGAATTGGTAGGGAAAGTAGAAGTGTGTGGCAACCTAGGCAGCAGTGACCAAGAGATGGTCAAGTTCAGGATCCTCACCAAAGGAAGAAAGGAGAGTAGCAAAATACGGACCCTGGACTTCAGAAAAGCAGACTTTGACTCCCTTAGGGAACTGATGGGCAGGATCCCCTGGGAAGCTAATATGCGGGGGCAAGGAGTCCAGAAGAGCTGGCTGTATTTTAAAAAAGCCTTATTGAGGGCTCAGGAACAAACCATCCCAAAGTGCAGAAAGAATAGCAAATATGGCAGGCGACCAGCTTGGCTTAACAGTGAAATCTTCAGTGAGCTTAAACTCAAACAGGAAGCTTACAAGAAGTGGAAATTTGGACAGATGACTAGGGAGGAGTATAAAAATACACTCCTGAATGCTCTAGCAATAAATCAGGAAGGCCAAAGCACAACTGGAGTTGCAGCTAGCAAGGGATGTGAAGGGAAACAAGAAGGGTTTCTACAGGTATGTTAGCAACAAGAAGGTGGTCAGGGAAAATGTGGGACCCTTACTGAATGGGGGGAGGCAACATAGTGACAAATGATGTGGAAAAAGCTGAAGTACTCAATGCTTTTTTTGCCTCGGTCTTCACAGACAAGGTCAGCTCCCAGACTGCTGCACTGGGCAACACAGCATGGGGAGGAGGTGAGCAGCCCTCAGTGGGGAAAGAACAGGTTAAGGACTATTTAGAAAAGCTGGATGTGCATAAGTCCATGGGTCCAGATCTAATGCATCCAAGGGTGCTGAGGGAGTTGGCTGATGTGATTCCAGAGCCATTATCTTTGAAAATTTGTGGCGATTGGGGGAGGTCCTGGACGATTGGAAAAAGGCAAATATAGTGCCCATCTTTAAAAAAGGGAAGAAAGAGAATCCGGGGAACTAGGCAGCAGTGACCAAGAGATGCTGGTCAGCCTCACTTCAGTCCCCAGCAAAATCATGGAGCAGGTCCTCAAGGAATCCATTTTGAAGGTGATCAGGAACAGTCAACATGGATTCACCAATGGCAAGTCATACCTGACCAACCTGATTGCCTTCTGTGATGAGATAACTGTCTCTGTGGATATGGGAAAAGCGATGGATGTGATATAGCTTGACTTTAGCAAAGCTTTTGATACAGTCTCCCATATTATTCTTACCAGCAAGTTAAAAACATATGGATTGGATGAATGGACTATAAGGTGGATAGAAAGCTGGCTAGATTGTCAGGCTCAACAGGTGGCAATCAACGGCTCGATGTCTAGTTGGCAGCCAGTATCAAGTGGAGTACCCCAGGAGTCGGTCCTGGGGCCGGTTTTGTTCAACATCTTTATCAATGATCTGGATGATGGGATGAATTGCACCCTCAGCAAGTTCGCAAATGACACTGAGCTGGGGGGAGAGGTAGATATGCTGGAGGGTAGGGATAGGGTCCACAGGGACCTAGACAAATTGGATGATTGGGCCAAAAAGAAATCTGATGAGGTTCAACAAGGACAAGTGTAGAGTCTTGCACTTAGAATTGAAGAATCCCATGCACCGCTAGAGACTGGGGACCGACTGGCTAAGCAGCAGTTCTGCAGAAAAGGACCTTGGGATTGCAGTGGACGAGAAGCTGGATATGAGTTAGCAGTGTGCCCTCATTGCAAAGAAGGCCAACGGCATATTGGGCTGTATTAGTAGGAGCATTGCCAGCAGATTGAGGGAAGTGATTATTTCCCTCTATTCGGCTCTGGTGAGGCCACACCTGGAGTACTGCGTCCAGTTTTGGTCCCCCCACTACAGAAGGGATGTGGACAAATTGGACAGAGTCCAGCAGAGGGCAATGAAAACGATTAGGGGGCTGGGGCACATGACTTACGAGGAGAGGCTGAGGGAACTGGGATTATTTAGTCTGCAGAAGAGAAGAGTGAGGGGGGATTTGATAGCAGCCTTCAACTACCTGAAGGGGGGTTCCAAAGAGGATGGAGCTAGGCTGTTCTCAGTGGTGGCAGATGACAGAACAAGTTGCAGTGGGGGAGGTCTAGGCTGGATATTAGGAAATACTATTTCACTAGGAGGGTGGTGAAGCACTGGAATGGGTTATCTAGGGAGGTGGTGGAATCTCAATCCTTAGAGGTTTTTAAGGCCTGGCTGGGATGATTTAGTTGGCGTTGGTCCTGCTTTGAGCAGGGGATTGGACTAGATAACCTCCTGAGGTCTCTTCCAACCCTAATCTTCTATGATTCTACTATTCTGAGAACCTCATTGCATCCATTGAGGTGTCAGCTACAAACACTGTTGCTAGGGAGATATTCATTAAAATGGAGCCAAAGTCAGGGTGATTTCTCTCCTTAAGGGCTTTGTGATCTCCCAGCCAGGAGAGATGCTCTTGCAAAGCAGGCAGCTGCTCCCAGGGACGCTTGGAAGGTGGCAGAGGAGGCTTCAAAGTCTTGTTTGAGAATGGCCTCCATCTTCCTATCTGTGAAGTCCGGAGGGTAGAAATCCCCTTCTGAGGGGCTAACTGTATCCCTGGGGAGGGACACTAAAGCAGCGTCAGCCTTTGGTATCTCAGCAATGGAGCCCTTTGGGTCTGGAATGTTATGGAAGTCGCTCTTGTCAACGTGCTGGCCCTTACCTAGCTTACTCCACTCATCCTACTCACCTCCTGGAAGGAAAAATGAAGTGGTATCATCGCCACTGGGGAGGGATTTGAGGGAAGAAATTGACTCCAATACTCACTCTCAGGAGCCTGCTGAGGTTGGGTTCAAATCGTGCAGATAACCTTGCTGCACATGGCTTGACATTTCTCCAGGAGAAAAAGCTTTTGCTGAGTTTTCCCCCGAGCCTGGTTGGATTCAGAGCCAGACAGCTCGCCTTCCGCAGGGGAGCAGGGGGAGGAGTGGGAGGATTTGGATCTCCTGAATTTTTTGTGCCTTTTCTTTCCCCTTTCAAATTTTTTAATTTATTATTTTTTTGCGCACTTTGGGAGCATATAAGCTCTGCTGCGGCTTTGGGGAGGCCGCCTACGGCTTGTCTTCCTTACAGCCTGGAGCCCTCTTGAAAGGTCTGGCTCTGAATCCTCCCCACTGGGTCCCACTCCCCCTGGGGGTGGGGGAACCCATCAGACCCATCTGGACAGCTTGGGAGGGGCTGATTAGAAGTCCTGCTTCGCTCCCCAGGGCACTCTGGACCCACTTTACGACTTTCTCTGCAAGAGGCACCTGGGACTTATCCCCTTAGTCAAGTGGTCAGGGTTCACTTCGTTTTTGGAACCTCTCCCTGTTCTGCACTGGGGTTCCTGGTCCATTTTTTCCTCATTTGAGTCACAGCCTCCTTGGTGGGTAGGGATCCCACTTGCCTGCCCGACTCATGGCCCCAGGACCTAACAGAATTAGGGATGGAAGGATGGGTGCAGGCTGAGCACAACTCATCATCTGCCAAGCCTGGGAAGGCAGCCTCACAAATCAAGCACTGCTTGGATTTGATCCAGTGCTCTTTTGGCTGCTCGGCCATGCCTGTAAGGGGCAGAGGAGACAGCAGGGAAACGGAGGCTCAGGGAGGGTTAGAACTCCAAAGGGTTAATCAACCAGAGAGGAGGAGGAGAAACAGAGGAGGGAGAACCCTGCTCCCCACTGCCCAAAAACTGAGCAGAAAAATTTAAAAAACAGAAAAGAGTAAGAGCAGGAGCAATAGAAATCACCACTGTCCGCTGCCACAGAGGCAGAGAATCCGGCAGCAAGCAGCAGCAGAGGTGGGGTGGCCAGAGCATGTGGCACCAAAACACTGATCTACCTCCACGAACCTGCAGAGGAAAGAGCAGCCCAGACGTCCAGAATTGAGAGAGTCCTTGGACTGCAGAATTATAATAATTGTCAAAATCATTTTCCAACCCATTCCTTGTACTCCCTCAGTTTGTTTTTGACCAACAGTACACACCCAGAAGAGATTTTCTCTCTCTCTCTCACACACACACACACACAGTCGCTTTCTCCTGCTCTACCCAGGGAACCCCTCACTGTCCCTCTCAGAATATTTTAGATATACTGGTACCCCCTGCTCTATTTCCAAGTATTTCACAGACCTCAAATGCCTCCACTTTCCAAGAGCTGTGTATATATTTATGCTGTCCCTGAGCATCAAGCCCTATGTTCTAAAACCTGAATGATTTTATCTGTCACATTTCTGCAGAACACCCACAGGAAATATAGAAAAATTTTTGAATGTTTTTCCTGTTAAAGTTCTGGGGATGCAGCACTGTTGCCTTCATTTATCCTACCTGATTAGGTCCTCAAGAAGAAGAAATCCTGTCTCTCCAGGCTTTAGTCTGTCTGCAAGGACCTTGAGGGCTGACCTCAGCAAGTCACTATTTTCACGTTGAGAAAATCCACTCCTGGGGAAAAAGAGAAGAGCCGCAGATCATCATCAATATGAAAATTGGAGGAGGGGAAGAAATTAATGCCAGCTACACAATGGCTAAGAGTCTTTTAAATCGGTCTTCAAGAAGAAAAATAAAAGAAGTTTGGACAATTAGAACAGCTCTGTCCTGGCTAAGGGAAAAGTGGAGATCAGAGAATTCTTTGAAAAATGAAAATTTGGGTCACATAGAATCATAGAATAATAGGGTTGGAAGGGACCTCAGGAGGTCATCTAGTCCAACCCCCTGCTCAAAGCAGGACCAATCCCCAACTAAATCATCCCAGCCAGGGCTTTGTCAAGCCAGGCCTTAAAAACCTCCAAGGAAGGAGATTCCATCACCTCCCTAGGTGAGGCATTCCAGTGCTTCACCACCCTCCTAGTGAAATAGTGCTTCCTAATATCCAACCTGGACCTCCCACACTGCAACTTGAGACCATTGCTCGTTGTTCTGTCATCTGCCACCACTGAGAACAGCCGAGCTCCATCCTCTTTGGAACCCCGCTTCAGGTAGTTGAAGGCTGCTATTAAATCCCCCCTCATTCTTCTCTTCTGGAGACTAAACAATCCCAGTTCCCTCAGCCTCTCCTCATAAGTCATGTGCTCCAGACCCCTAATCATTTTTGTTGCCCTCCGTTGGACTCTTTCCAATTTTTCCACATCCTTCTTGTAGTGTGGGGACCAAAACTGGACACAGTATTCCAGATGAGGCCTCACCAATGTCGAATAAAGGGGAACGATCACGTTCCTCGATCTGCTGGCAATGCCCCCCCCTACTTATACAGCCCAAAATACTGTTAGCCTTCTTGGCAACAAGAGCACACTGTTGACTCATATCCAGCTTCTGGTCCACTGTGACCCCTAGGTCCTTTTCTGCAGAACTGCTACCTAGCCATTCGGTCCCTAGTCTGTAGCAGTGCATGGGATTCTTCTGTCCTAAGTGCAGGACTCTGCACTTGTCCTTGTTGAACCTCATCAGGTTTTTTTTGGCCCAATCCTCTAATTTGTCTAGGTCCCTCTGTATCCGATCCCTACCCTCTAGTGTATCTACCACGCCTCCTAGTTTAGTGTCATCTGCAAACTTGCTGAGAGTGCAGTCCACACCATCCTCCAGATCATTAATAAAGATATTAAACAAAACCGGCCCCAGGACCGACCCTTGGAGCACTCCATTTGAAACCGGCTGCCAACTAGACATGGAGCCATTGATCACTACCCGTTGAGCCAGACGATCTAGCCAGCTTTCTATCCACCTTACAGTCCATTCATCCAGCCCATACTTCTTTAACTTGGCGGCAGGAATACTGTGGGAGACCGTATCAAAAGCTTTGCTAAAGTCAAGGAATAACACATCCACTGCTTTCCCCTCATCCACAGAGCCAGTTATCTCATCATATGAAATTGCTTTAGCTTTTTTAGGCCATTAAAAGCATTATGCACACTGAACACAAAACAGGGCAGTGAAAGTTCATATCCTTGCTTCAGTGAGTGTGGTAAGTATTCAGTGAGCACTCCTATACTCCTTGCATGACAAAAGGTATTCCTATTGGGGCTTAGCCAAAAAGCTTCAGAGGATGGAATTTCTTAAAAATAAACAACCACCCCTTGGAAATTTCATTCAAATATTTTAGGGGAATGTTAAGGTTCATCATTAAGCACTTAAACTTTAGTGGATGCCAAAGTTAGGGTTAGCAGTATGCCCGTAATTCTGCCCCCTTCTGTGTACGCGTTGAATGACGCATACTATTTTTCAAATACTACAACATCACACTTTTCCCCCAATTACCTAAGATACATACATATCATCTTCCACCACTGCATATTACTCTATGTATGCCCGACAAACATAGCCCATGAAAAATTTATATATAGAATGATCAGCAGAGCCATATCTTATTCACTGTATTCATTAAAAGATACTAGGCTGCAGAAAAAAAGTTTCTATGTTATTATATTGTATTATCTGAGCAATTGTAGAGGTCAAGTTTGGGCTGCATGTGCAACCGTAACTTTGGCATCTCTGGCTTGAGTGCTTAACCGTGCAAGTGAGTTTTTGTTGTTATAGTAAGGAATATGTATTTCTAATATAGCCATCATTGTAGTATCTGTGGATCAATTTTTCTCTCTTGTTGCCTGAATGCTGAGTTGTGGAGAGAAGGACTTACTGTTTTAGCTATTCCCAGATGTCTAGACAGACTGGAAAGCACAAAGATAGGTGTCTTACCGTATATACTCATTCATAAGCTGAATTTTTTTAGTAAAAAAGGGAAGCACCAGAGAAGGGGGTTGGCTTATGAACGGGTATAGAGAGGGAGAGGTGGGACACAGCCCCTCCCCTCAACAGAGGGAGCAAGAAGAGGCAGCACAGCCAGCAGAGTCAGAAGATAAGAGGTGGGACCAGAGTCTCTCCGCTTCTGGCCACGCTGCTCGCCTCCGAAGCAGCTGCAGCTCCAGGGCTGGCAGGCTGCAGCTGTGCTGCTTGGCCCCTCCCCCCAGAGCAGGCTATGGTCGCGCTGCCTGGCCTGCCAGAACACGATGCGGCCGTGCCACCCGGCCCAGCCCGCTGGAACATGCTGCAGCCGCACCGCCCGGTCTGGCCCGCCAGAGCAGGCTGCGGCCATGCTGCCCAGCCTGCCGCAGCAGCTCCAGCCAGACCAGAGACATCCTCCCCTGGCCCTCCCCAGATAAGGTGGGATGGGGAGAGTGTGTGGGTCCCGGGCTAGGGGTGGGGTCACGTGGGGGTTGGTCACAGGGGTTACTCCCCTGACCCCCAGCTTCTCCCCCCGAAAAAATTTCCCCACCAGTTGCTGTCCCGGCCCATCAGGGTAAGCAGCTGGCGCGCCGGGACACTTTGTTTACTTAGGTTTACCTCCGTGTCTGCGGACGCTCGAGGTAAACAAACCATCTTAGCCCACTGGCTTATCCTGATGGCCCAGGAGCCAAAGTTTGCTGACCCCTGAATTACTTATCCATCTTAGGGGGGGTCGGCTTATAAACGAACTGGCTTATGATCAAGTATATACGGGACTTCTGCTGGCTTTAATCCAAGATCACATGATCTGTTAAAACCAGGTAATTTCCTTGGGACCCATTTGCAGCATGGAATCTTAAATTACTGTAACCAGGGTTAATCATCTATAGTTTCAATTCTTTATAGTTTGACTGAATTTACAGCAATTGTAATACAATATATAACATTTTCTTAAAAGCCTGTATCACTGCAATTTGATGTTCTGCATGTGCTATTTGCTACATATGAGCCCTTCAATGAAGAGGAACCCCCACAAAAAGCAATAAACAGGCTTTGTTTACATATACCTATGAACATGCCACTCCTTACACTCACCAAGCAAACAGAAAGCGAAAGGCCTGCAGCAGCTGCTGGTAACAAGAAGACATAAGCTGGTGCTCCTGAATGTCCACTCTTGGTCCATCCACCACTCCCTGGTTTTCTGTCATTAGTGCCTTAAACACAGAACTATTAATTAAATATATTTCAAGAATTATCGTATGTCATTGCCCCTTCATTTCCATAAATAAAATGATATAAATCAAAAAACCCTTGGCAATTGTTAAGAATAAAGTTGCTGCCTTCTGACCTGGAAGTAATTGTGCATGTTCTCCATATGATTACACAGTGGTTTCAGCAACTCAACTGCACACTGGGCAACTTCTTGAGACGATCTCTGACATAGATGGGAGAATCCAATCTTCCTACAGGCTTTCCCCTGCTGTGAACCCAAATATTTAAAATCACTTCTTCATTCTTAATTTACAGGAGCTCAAAGATACAAGCACACCATCTGATGGAGAGAATAAAACTAACTCAGCTTGTGCAGTCCTGTTCAGTTTCACTCATTGGCAGCTACCAAGTATAAGCAGGTACATCCTCCAATTAGTGCTGCTGATTAACTGGAGTTCTAAGATAAGGCTGAATTCCCCACCCCCACTTGCTTCCACTTTATAATGTATCATGAGTAGAAATCTTGCCTTCGCTCCAACCAAGAGAAGGTGACAATGGTCTGTCTGGCCAGAGCTCTGGGATCTTTGATTCAAGGGCCTATCGCTGTGACAGGGTGGAGGAAAGGGGACAAGTCTACAGCCTGGAAGGCCAAGGGGTGGGACCAAAAAATGAATTCAAAAGTGTAAAGTTTTCTTATTATTTCTAGATAATACAAGCCTTTGTGAAGCAGGGATTCCTTCTGCCAAACAGTTCTGGAATAGGGAAGCCTGGAGGCTGGTCTGGCACTCCTCCAGAAACCATTTACTGGAGAAGAGACTCCAGTAGAGACCTAGGGGGAGGACTCACTGCTTGAATCTTCCTTGCTTCCTTACAAAAGGAAATTCTACTCCAAACAGAAGCTGCTGCTCCAGCAAACAACTTCTTATTATTATTTGTTCTATTGTAGAGTCTAGAGGCCCCATCTGAGATGATGGCCCATTGTGATAGGCGCTATACAAAATGTAGTGCCTCAGACCCTGTCCTAAAGAGCAAACAGACTAAACAGACAAAGGTTGGGAGAAAGGAAGGATTATTATCCCCATGTGACAGATGGAGAGGCGAGTCACAGAGGGATGATGTCCCATGCTGGAGCTGGGAATTGAACCCAGCTCTCCTAAGTCTCAATCCAGTGCCTGAGTCTCAGCACAAGGCCAGTTTGCCTCTCTAAAGGTGGTGCTACAGCTGGAAAACAGAAAAAAGGCACAATGGAAAAAGAGTGTAGTTTTCATTCTCATCATACTCCAAAACAACTGGACTCAAAACTTCCAACAACAAAATATTCACCCTCAGGCAGACCTGAAAAATATCAGTCCTAAAAGATGCAAGTTTGAGACAGTTATGAGCAAGTGAAAAGCGGGGGTTGTAGTGGAAATGCTCAGGCAGCCTTGATTCGGGGTGTCATTAACCCTTCTAAGTAACACAGCTCAGCACATCCTGATGGATGGGACCTCCAGGCAGGTGAGCTCAAGCAGCAGGCACATTCCAGGGAAAAGCCAGCTCCCCACACCAGAGCAACTTTGTAGCCAGCAGAGCAGACACAGAAGCAGCCTCAGCAGGTTCTGCAGCAGGGACCTAGGGACACTGACACTAATGATGCTCCAAGTCCTTTTTGCCCCGTCCCTCAGTCTCTTCACCTCAGGCTCACTCCAGCTGCCCATCATCCTTTCCTCCCCTCTCTCATCTCCTGCACCCCTTCCCATCTATGTCCTCCATTCTTGTGTCTTTCTGTTTAGCAAATCCCCTGCTAAAAAAACGTCAACCGCAACATTAAAAACAAAAACCAATTAAAAATGGCAGCATTGCCATGCCCTTTGCTGCCCAGCCCTTGGCTCACACTGCTGGCATGTTCTATCCCTTTGCCCTGTCCTGTGTCGGTCTTGCTATTTAGATTGTAAGCTTTTGCGGCAAGGACTGTGCACCACTGGTATCCCGAGCCTCAATCTAGCACAGAAGCCTCCTGCAGGCTCTCTACCTGAGGGTGAATTTCATTCTCCGTGTCTCTAGCTAGTAAACACTTTGCCCCACCTCTCCCTTTTGTACATACCTTTAAGAAAGGGGCTCTCTTTGCAGCAGGTGGTATCAGTATGTGCTCCAACTTTTGGCAAAGATCATCCAGAAGGAACACAAGCTCTGCTGGCCCTAACTGTACAATTTCTCTGGCCTACAATTTCAAGGAAGAAAATAATTCAGTATGTTCATCTGCATTATCCATCCTCAAAAGTAGGCACACAGGATCTTGGGTTATACACAGGATAGATTACCTAAACTTGTCAAGTATCAGAGGGGTAGCCATGTTAGTCTCAATCTGTAAAAAGCAACAGAGGGTCCTATGGCACCTTTAAGACTAACAGAAGTATTGGGAGCATAAGCTTTCGTGGGTAAGAACCTCACTTCTTCAGATGCAAGTAATGGAAATACATTTCCTGTAAATACTTGGTGATTTAGGGTAACGCTGATGCCCAAAATTCCCTATTACACATTCAGCTAAGATGGTTTGCATTAGAAGAGCTAATGGAAAACTGTGGAAGGATGGCTGTGAACAGCCTCCGACTTTTCCATGGACTGAGCAATATAAATCCCAGTGACCTAAAATCAACTCTGTATGTCTTTGGTCAGTTTTGTGTATGTCCTTTTCTATGCCTTCTTTTATTTTTCAATCCAAGTTATGGGTGTGGGGCCTATCGAACCTCAAGGTCCTGGTTTCACAGGTATTACCCTAACACCCTAACTGGTCCAGGACTTGGTTCTGCCTACTCATCTGATGTTGGTTACTGCGCTGTGGATGAGGGGTAAAACTCCATGCAGCAGTGGGAATGCACCTCCAATCCAGTCTTTCCCATCTGCCCTCTCATGGACATGAGACATTGCCTACCCAAGGAAAGAGCCTTCTCTCTTTTTCTTCTCATGTGCCCTGTCTGCGTGTGTCCTGTCTGGTTGGGAAAGTGACTGGAGTGAACATGATGTTCTGACAGTAGCTGAGAACGGTTTGGCTGTGACATCAGTAATGTGCCATCACTAAAACATATGTGGTTTGTGACTTGCAATCCCCATTAGCTCCAAAGGGTTTAACATGTCCCATGTGGTTAGTAAGAGAGATCAAAGCCTGAGACTGATAGAAGCTGAAAGAGCCCCAAGATGGAGCATCAGCTTGAGGTGCATAAGTAACATCTATTTGTCACAGCTATAGTGTTACTATCTGTCATAGGACCTTCTAAGGCACCTGTCTTCTCCTGTGTGTACATGGATACCTTCCCCTGAAGCAGCATACCGACTTTCTGCAGTTGGGCATAGGCCATGATGAGATTGGATTTCCTCCATTTTAGTTAAGCAGCAGAGGCTAAGTCTTCCAAACCCTCAGTGAGAATGAACCAGTTACAGCTCTGCAGCAACCTTCTGGCCCTTCTTGGTACAAGTTTACTCTGTTACACTTACCTCTGTGTGCATCTCCGAGTCCAAAATAGATTTGGTCAGCAGCCCACAGTGCAGGATGGTGAACACCTCAAGGTCTAGCTCTCGGAAGAATGCACGGTAACTCTGCAGCTGCACCAAAGGGATCCCTGACTTTTTTTCAGTGGTGTCCTGAAATGAAAATGGCAATGTTAATAGCAGAATAAAACCAATGGTCACATCTGCACTCTGGTAAAGAATACTGCATGTAAAAAATATTGGTCCTACAATATAGGCCCCTACATTATTTGGTACAACGTGTGAAAACAGCCAAGGGGCACCGGCTCCCTTGAGTGCATGATTTTCTCCAGCACAAACCTCAATTCCCTTCTGCTTCCCCTAAACTATCCCAGCTCAATAAAGACACTTCTCCCACATTCCGTCTTCCACATTTTTTCCCAAGTTGAGCAACAGGAAAGTCTTCTTGGTAGTGAAGGCGTGGAATTGTCTCCTAAGAAAGTGGTGAAATCACCACCACTTTGGACTGAATAAAGCACTAGAAAATGTGCTCGAGACCAATCCTACCTTCACCCCAGGAAGGTTGACAAAATGATCTAAGAGAGCTTTGACATCTCCAGCTTCTATGAATCTATGGTCAGAGCAAAACTCACAGTGGACTCAATGGAAGATGACATTGTGTGACAAGTGATGTGAAAGAGGAGGAAGACTGTTCAGGAAATGATTACGTCTTAGATATGAGTGTCAGATCTGGTCTTCCTCCTCAAATGAATACTACTGGTCATCCTATGTATCAAACAAGAAAGTTTCACTCTCCAGTGCTGGAATATCTTCCACCAGAACCTGCAGATCTGAGACATCCGAATCTGAGGCAAGACACTCTCTTTGATTAATCAAAGAGATCTGATCTTACAATAACTAGTGTAAAAGTAAAAAGACACCGCAGAGGTTCATGTTCTTTTGCTGCTGTGGTTAGAAGGAACAGCCATGCACCCTTCTATAGCCACACCTTTAGAATCTGCTCAAACACTACCAGAAGGTTCCACTGTATCAGCTGCATTGGTCAGTGCATCGCAAGAGCAGAACTATGCAGAGGACACTCAAAGAAGAACTAACTTTCCAAGCTCAGATGTGAGGATCATGTCAGAAAGCAGCACTGAGCTCTTGACCTGAGATTTTATCACTGTTAAGAGTCCCTCTCCTAGCTTTCTGTTTTACACACCCCTTTCTTATCCCGCACAAACCCCTTTTACCAATAGCGCCTTCTCTAGCTGTGTGGTCTCAGCTTCAGGCTGATTTCCCTCAGGATTCTCCTCCATTTGTGAGTGGTCTGCAGAGGAGTCTTTGCTGCCTTCAGATTTTTGTTTTTTTTCTCCTGGAAGAGAAATAGTTTTACAAACATAGGCCATGCCAGAATCCGAGCCTCTGCGAGGGGTCAGCCAGGCTACTGATAGGGGAATGCTCATGCTGTAATCTAGTCAGACTTAGGAAAGCATCTGACAAAGCACTACACAAAGGCTATATTGGAGATAGCCAGGGTCACAGCCTGAAATTGCAGGGCCCAGGACATTTGGGGTCCCTTCTCCACCACTCTTTTTTTCCCCTTAAACTAGTTTGCCTAATTGGGCCCCATGTTTTTACTATTATCTATATACAAGTATGTTATAATGCAGTCCTATAAATCAATAGAAATGCCCTCATTTAGAATGCTGGGGTCAAGACTAGTCACCCTATCTCAGAAACAATACTGCACAAGAAAAAAGGGTTCAGAGAAAGTTGATGAGAATAATTAGGAGCTTGGTAAAATTCTCATCTGCACAGAAACAGAAAAGATTGGGAAGGTCACCTTAAAGAGCCCAAGATAAAAGTCTTTTATGTTTGTACAGCACCTAGCACAATGGAGTCCTGGTTCATGACTAGGGCTCCTAGGTGCTATGGTAATACAAATAATAATAATTATAGTAAGTCCATACAATAATGCATGGTTGTGACATGCTATACCTCAAAATAGCATCCTGTAACCCCCATATTCATGATTGGTATATGGTTGTAATATTTCAAACAAAGCTTGCCTTGCAAGTTATCATATGAAAGCTCATGATCTGCTGAAAACCACTGTTCTGTCAAAATATGTATACTGTTAGTGTGTATGAGATTTGCTATATGGTTGTTATTAAACTATGTTGTGAGTTTGGGAGATGCCCACTGCTAGCTCTCCACTGACTAAAGGGTGGTGACCCAGACCCAGGCAAGCGTTAAATGACCATTGATCAGTAGGGGAATTGTAAACAAGGGATTTACAATTCTGCAAGAGACAGTTGTGTAAGCATCACACAATAAGAATTGCTCAACTCTATAACTCAGTTGCACAAGCACCACACAATGGGAGATTGCTCAACTCTGTGACTCAGCAAGGCCAACCAGGACCTGTCTGGGACATGACTTGAGAATATAAAATAAGGGACAGTGGTGTGGCATCATGATTCCACCTCCTGCCCTACCTATACTGAAGGCAACAAGAATGATAGGAAGACAAAGGCTTTGAACTGAAGAGACTGTCCCAAGCAGAGAAGGAAATTCAGCCTGTGTATTAAGAACTATAACCTGCCTCCGACATCCAGTTGGGTTAGAAAAGCTGTTTGATTCAAATCTTACTTAGTCTATAAGTTTAGGATTTAAAATGCCCATTCACTTTTTGTTTTCGTAGGTAACTATCTCTGACCTTTATGCCTATCACTTAAAATCTCTCTTTCTGTAGTTGTTAAACTTATTTTAATGTTTTATCCTTACCAGTGAGTTTGTCTAAAGTGCATGGGGAATCAGCTCAGGTTACAAAGGCTGGTGCATGTCCACTATCCTTTGACGAAGTGGCGAACTAATTAACGAGCTTGCACTGTTCTAGAAAAGGTCTTGAGCAGTGTAAGATGGTATATTCCTGGGGGGGAAGGCTGGGGATATTTGCTGGTGTTTACCTGTGTATAGTTCATGAGTGCCTTGGAGAGCATTCATGCAAGGTAACAGCACCTGGAAGGATTTGCTGCTTGTCACTGGCAAAGCATTGTGAGAGAAAATCCAGGCTGGAGAGTAAGGAGAGCACAGCAGACCCACAATTCTAGGTTATACCCCAGGGATCCCATCACAATGGTCTAGAGAGATTAGATGGGAAGCTTCTATTCTCCGTCTCTTACCACAAAAACAAGGGGACATTCAATTAAATCAAAAAGGGGCAAATTCAAAACTAACAAAAGAAAATACTTTTTCACACAATGTTTGATGTGGACTCTGTGATGCTATATGGAATATGGGAGACACTTTATGATATTGTTGATACCAATATTATAAAATTACAAGGAATCTGACAGATATGGCATGTAAGATATCTGTGAAAATGTTATGATTGCCAAATATCATTATCTTGTTTATATATTTGTATCACCTTTGTATTGTGAGTTATAGATATGCATGATATATCTGTGTTTCAAAACTTATGTTATGTTTCTGGGTGACACCCCCAGACAGATGGGCATCACTGCTTAGCCTGTTTGATGGCCCACCAAGGGTCATCAGCTATATAATGAACCCATTGAAAAAGCTAGGGACTACACCTTATGAGTCAGCAAGTCATGTAGGGGCATGCCTATGGACAGAACTCTAAGGCTTTTCAATGCCATGTGCTGTGAAGCTTGTGTTTGGGACACAGGAAGTACAAGCCACATGGCAAAGGATATAAAAAGGCAGCTGCATCATCTCCTTTTTGTTTTCATTCCTGCTTTTAACCTTTGGAGTAACTTTTCTACAAACTGAAGCTCTCAACAAAGGACTGAATGACCCATCCAAGCTGTGGATGTGTTCCAGAGTTCTTTCAAGCCAGCAAACTCACCAATACAGCTAAGAACCTGATACATGGACTCTGAAGTCTCGGTATGTATCTGACTGCTTCACCATTTAACACTCTCTTCTTATTCTTTATTTTTTCTTTATAATAATTTTTATAGTTTTACACTCTAAAGGATTGATTGGCAGTGTGGTATTTTGGGTAAGATCCAAACTAATATCGACTTGGTACTGTGGCTGGCCCTTTGGTGTCAGAAGAACATTTTGTATATGTGAGCAGAGTTTTTAAATAACTTCTCCCTTTACTGGACCTAGGTGCTGATTGAAGGCCAGAGAACTGGAATGCAATAAAGGTGGCTGTGTGATTTCTTTTTTTTGCTTCTCGATAACTAGCAGTCCTGCTAGTGAAGGCAGGGGCCTGGACTCGATGACCTTTCAGGGTCCCTTTCAGCTCTATGAGATAGGTAACCAGTGTGGGGGATCAGAAGCATAGTTTGTGACTGTTGGCAAGTTTAACTTCAGTTTTAACCACCACTTTGGGAGTGTCTACTCTCCTTTTTGCAGTCTGCCCTCACCTTGGCATTTTCAGTGCGGGCTACCCCAGGCACACAGAGGCACAGATTCCTTGCCCGAGGATGTCATTGTGGAGAAAACATGAAACATTTCTCTGGGTAAAAAGAAGATCCAGAATTATAAAGAGAGGCTATCTAACAGTAACTTCTTCTTCAAAAGTTGCCTCTGTACATTTGTGGGATATGGCACCCCTAATGTCGAGCTACAGAAATTCATTAAAAAGCTTTGTCCATCAGGGAATGCAGGAGTGTTCTTGAGTGAAGATGATATCACCCTACTCTGTATCAGGAAGTGGACCTCTCCAATGGCTTTATAGACAGGGCCGGCTCCAGGCACCCAAGCACATGCTTGGGGTGGCACCTGGTAAGGGGCGGCGGGGGGAGCGCGGCGCGGCATTCCGCGGGGGGGGGGGCGCTCCGGCGGCGCGGCGCAGCCCGGCGCTCAGCGGGGGAGCGGCGCGGGGGGGGGGTTCCGGCGGCGCTCGGCGGGCTCCGGCGGCGCGGAGCTCGGCGGGGGCGGGGGGCAGCACGGGGCTCGGGGGGGGTTGTTCCACGCGCAGGGCCAGGAAGGCAGGCAGAGCTTCAGAGTCTCAATGCGTGGATGAGATGTAGAGAGGAGGGGTTTACATTCATTAGGAACTGGGGAAACTTCTGGAATGGGGGGAACCTATACAGGAAGGATGGGCTCCACCTAAACCAAAGTGGAACCAGACTGCTGGCAATAAACATTAAAAAGGTTGTAGAGCAGTTTTTAAACTAGGAGATGGGGGAAAGCCGACTGCTGCAGAGGAGCATGTGGATCGGACAGAGACTTCTCTCTTAGGGGAGAGTCTAATGATAGAGAATCTCCAGGTTATAGTCAGGAGCAGAGGATGGAAGAGGATAAAGTAGGGGCCAGATCAGATGATAAACATTCACATAAAAAAGAATCTGATACATCAGAAAAGGGCAGACAAATAAACAGTGACAAGTTTTTAAAGTGCTTGTACACAAATGCTAGAAGTCTAAATAATAAGATGCGTGAACTAGAGTGCCTTGTTTTAAAGGAGGATATTGATATAATAGGCATCACAGAAACCTGGTGGACTGAGAGCAATCAATGGGACACAATCATTCCGGCGTACAAAATACATCGGAAGGACAGAACAGGTCGTGCGGGGGAGGGAGGGGAGAGAGTAGTGGCACTATATGTGAAAGAAAATGTACAATCCAATGAAGTAAAAATCTTAAGCAAATCCGTATGTTCCATACAATCTCCATGGATAGAAATTTCATGCTCTAATAAGAATATAACATTAGGGATCTATTATCGACCACCTGACCAGGACTGTGATGATGATGATGAAATGCTAAGGGAAATTAGAGAGGCTATCAAAATTAAGAACTCAATAATCGTGGGGGATTTCAATTATCCCCATATTGACTGGAACATTTCACTTCAGGACGAAATGCAGAGATAAAATTTCTCGATACTTTAAATGATTGCTTCATGGAGCAGCTGGTATAGGAACCCACAAGGGGAGAGGCAACTCTAGATTTAGTCCTGAGTGGAGCGCAGGAGCTGGTCCAAGAGGTAACTATAGCAGGACCACTTGGAAATAGTGACCATAATACAATAGCATTCAACATCCCTGTGGTGGGAAGAACATCTCAACAGCCCAACACTGTGGCATTTAATTTCAAAAGGGGGAACTATGCAAAAATGAGGGGTTAGTTAAACAGAAGTTAAAAGGTACAGTGACTAAAATGAAATCCCTGCAAGCTGCATGGGCGCTTTTTAAAGACACCATAATGGAGGCCCAACTTCAATGTATACCCCAAATTAAGAAACACAGTAAAAGAACTAAAAAAGAGCCACCGCAGCTTAACAACCATGTAAAAGAAGCAGTGAGAGATGAAAAGACTTCCTTTAAGAAGTGGAAGTCAAATCCTAGTGAGGCAAATAGAAAGGAGCATAAACACTGCCAAATTAAGTGCAAGAATGTAATAAGAAAAGCCAAAGAGGAGTTTGAAGAACGGCTAGCCAAAAACTCCAAAGGTAATAACAAAATATTTTTTAAGTACATCAGAAGCAGGAAGCCTGCTAAACAACCAGTGGGGCCCCTTGATGATCGAGATACAAAAGGAGCGCTTAAAGACGATAAAGTCATTGCGGAGAAACTAAATGGATTCTTTGCTTCAGTCTTCACGGCTGAGAATGTTAGGGAGATTCCCAAACCTGAGCTGGCTTTTGTAGGTGACAAATCCGAGGAACTGTCACAGATTGAAGTGTCACGAGAGGGCGTTTTGGAATTAATTGATAAACTTAACATTAACAAGTCACCGGGACCAGATGGCATTCACCCAAGAGGTCTGAAAGAACTCAAATGTGAAGTTGCAGAACTGTTAACTAAGGTTTGTAACCTGTCCTTTAAATCAGCTTCTGTACCCAATGACTGGAAGTTAGCTAATGTAACGCCAATATCTAAAAAGGGCTCTAGAGGTGATCCTGGCAATTACAGACCAGTAAGTCTAACATCTGTACCGGGCAAATTAGTCGAAACAATAGTTAAGAATAAAATTGTCCGACACATAGAAAAACAAACTGTTGAGCAATAATCAACATGGTTTCTGTAAAGGGAAATCGTGTCTTACTAATCTATTAGAATTCTTTGAAGGGGTCAACAAACATGTGGACAAGGGGGATCCAGTGGACATAGCGTACTTAGATTTCCAGAAAGCCTCTGACAAGGTCCCTCACCAAAGGCTCTTATGTAAATTAAGCTGCCATGGGATAGAAGGGAAGGCCCTTTCATGGATTGAGAACTGGTTAAAAGACAGGGAACAAAGGGTAGGAATTAATGGTAAATTCTCAGAATGGAGAGGGGTAACTAGAGGTGTTACCCCTCCTCGGACTGATCCTATTCAACTTATTCATAAATGATCTGGAGAAAGGGGTAAACAGTGAGGTGGCAAAGTTTGCAGATGATACTAAACTGCTAAAGATAGTTAAGTCCAATGCAGACTGTGAAGAACTTCAAAAAGATCTCACAAAACTAAGTGATTGGGCAACAAAATGGCAAATGAAATTTAATGTGGATAAATGTAAAGTAATGCAGATTGGAAAAAATAACCCCAACTAGACATACAATATGATGGGGGCTAATTTAGCTACAACAAGTCAGGAAAAAGATCTTGGAGTCATCTTGGATAGTTCTCTGAAAATGTTCACGCAGTGTGCAGAGGCGGTCAAAAAAGCAAACAGGATGTCAGGAATCATTAAAAAGGGGATAGAGAATAAGACTGAGAATATATTATTGCCCTTATATAAATCGATGGTACGCCCTCATCTCGAATACTGCGTACAGATGTGGTCTCCTCATCTCAAAAGAGATATACTGGCACTAGAAAAGGTTCAGAAAAGGGCAACTAAAATGATTAAGGGTTTGGAACGGGTCCCATATGAGGAGAGATTAAAGAGGCTAGGACTCTTCAGCTTGGAAAAGAGGAGACTAAGGGGGGATATGATAGAGGTATATAAAATCATGAGTGATGTGGAGAAAGTGGATAAGGAAAAGTTATTTACTTATTCCCATAATACAAGAACTAGGGGTCATCAAATGAAATTAATAGGCAGCAGGTTTAAAACAAATAAAAGGAAGTTCTTCTTCACACAGCGCACAGTCAACTTGTGGAACTCCTTACCTGAGGAGGTTGTGAAGGCTAGGACTATAACAGAGTTTAAAAGAGAACTGGATAAATTCATGGTGGTTAAGTCCATTAATGGCTATTAGCCAGGACGGGTAAGGAATGGTGTCCCTAGCCTCTGTCTGTCAGAGGGTGGAGATGGATGGCAGGAGAGAGATCACTTGATCATTGCCTGTTAGGTTCACTCCCTCTGGGGCACCTGGCATTGGCCACTGTCGGTAGACAGGATACTGGGCTAGATGAACCTTTGGTCTGACCCGGTACGGCCTTTCTTATGTTCACTACTGTGGCTCTGGTGAGGTGTGTCTTCAAGCCAGGAGGTACTGGTTTTCTGGCTAAGGTGTAACAATGCCCTATACAGCTCTTAATCCACTGAGAAAGAGTTTGTTTATTAATAGGTTCCCCCTTTAAATCTCTCCCCATTAGCAACAACCAAATACATAAGAAAACCACCAAATCCATGAGAAAATAAAATAGATTATTTCTCACTTTCAGCTGACATTGTAAATAAGAAGCCAGCAGCATTATCTCCTGTAAATGTAAACAAACTTGTTTTTCTTAGTGATTGGCTGAATAAGATTGGCTCTGAAGTTTTACATGGTTTTGTTTTTGAGTGTAGTTATGTAACAAAAAAAGTCTACATTTATAAGTTGCACTTTCACAATAAAGAGATTGCATTATGGTACTTGTATGAGGTGAACTGAAAAATACTATTTCTTTTGTTTATCATTTTTACAGTGCAAATACCCTACTACTGCAGCATTTCCTGCACCTTCCCCTGAAGCATCTTGTGCTGGCCACTGTCAGAGACCAGATACTGGGCTGTACAGACCCTGGGTCTGATCCCTGTTTCTAAGGTTGCACTGATGTGGCTACAACTGTGGAATTCTACTGAATCCTTGACTACAAACTGTTTGCATAAGTATTTGGGGGGAATTTTCTCTACCTGTTTTCTTCTTTTTAACTAGACCAACAGCATTGATAGTTGGTGCTGCTTCCAGGGCTTCACAGTCGAAGATAGCGCGGGGAGGTACATAACCAGGGCTTGCTGAAAGAGCCAGAGGACAGCAAGTCAGTGAGTTCAGTTCTTCACACAAACAATAAAATATGAGCAAGCTAGACTTTCACAGGGGATGCCCCCCTGATCCTGGTCACCTCCTCCTCTACTTCTATGCAGGGCCGGCTTTAGGCCGATTCACCCGAATTGGGCCCTGCGCCTAAGAGGGCCCCGCACCTGCGCCTAAGAGGGCCCCATGCCCTAAAGAAGAGTGCCTAACTTAGGCACCTTTTTAATTTTTACTCACCCGGCGGCGATCCAGGTCTTCGGCGGCGGGTCCTTCACTCGCTCCGGGTCCTTCAGTGCCGCAGAAGACCCGGAGCGAGTGAAGGACCCGCCGCCGAAGTGCTGCCGAAGACCCAGACCACCGCTGGGTACTCAAATCGGGCCCCGCACTTCCTAAAGCCAGCCCTGCTCCTATGCTTAGTGTCTTAAGTTACCTTTGATCCCTCCATAGTGTCTAGAAGGTAGAGCACCATCAAGGTTATTCTAACTTATGTTCTGGCGGAAATGGCTCTCTTTCTGCTATGTGCCAAACAAGAATGACCAGGACACAGTGCTCTCTAGCCTCACCTCCTGTATGCCCCTTACACTGGGGGCTGGTAGGGAGGCCAGCACAGAGCCATTCCAGAAACTCTAGGCCAGCCAGGGAACAAACATTCTTACTTCAGGGTATTCCCCTGGGGCCATTGCTGCCCTCTTTATGTTGCTGCAGCAGTTTAAAGGGCTAGGGCTTGCTTACTACTCCCAGACCACAGTTTGTCCAAAGATTTTAAAATGGGGCTTATAATTAGGGCCCTATCAAATTTACGGTCATTAAAAATGCATCACGGACCATGAAATATGGTCTCCCTCTGTGAAATCTGGTCTTTTGTGTGCTTTTACCCTCTACTATACAGATTTCACAGGGGGAGGAGGGGGGGCACGGTTGTGACATTGCACTCCATATGATTTTATGAAAATATGCTAATGAGTGTGAATATAATGTAACTGGAATATGCTTCATGCAAAAGGTCTCTTAAGGTATCATTACAAAGTTTATAATCTACTGAGTATGGTTATCCTATTTGTATAAATGTATCATTCTTGTATCTGAAACTAGAAATATGAAGTACAACTCTGAGGTCCTATTGTAATTCTGCAAAGTGTGGGCCATTAATGGTGGTTTGGAATCTTGATGGCTCCCATCAACTAGGACAATTGATTGTAAATGGCTCTGTTTACTTGTAAGCCTTCCTGTGAGTCAGGCCAGGAAGAATGAAGGCTTAGAGTCTCACAGGACATGTGACCATGTCACCTGGTACTGCAATCCATCTTAAACCTGATGCTTTTCCATTTAGAAGGAGGGGTGGGGACCCAGAGACACAAAAGATTCCCACCTTATGCCAAACCTATATAAGGGGGTGGAACAGAACAAAGGAGGTTCCAGTCATGAGAAATCCCCTAGTTACCACCTAAGCTGGAATTAACAAGAACTGTACCAGGGAAAGGATTGGGCCCGGACTAGAAAGGAGTCCAGTCTGTGAAAGAAGCTTATTGGAACATCTCTGAAGGTGAGATTTTATCTGTAATCAGTTTCTTAATGAATTAGGCTTAGACTTGCGTGTTTTGTTTTATTTTGCTTGGTAACTTACTTTGTTCTGTCTGTTATTACTGGGAACAACTTAAATCCTACTTTTTATATTTAATAAAATCACTTTTGCTTATTAATTAACCCAGAGTAAGTAATTAATACCTGGGGGAGCAAACAGCTGTGCATCTCTCTCTATCAGTGTTATAGAGGGCGGACAACTTATCAGTTTACCCTGTATAAGCTTTATACAGAGCAAAACGGATTTATTTGGGGTTTGGATCCCATTGGGAACTGGGTGTCTGGGTGCTAGAGACAGGAGCACTTGCTAAACCATTTTCAGTTAAGTCTGCAGCTTTGGGGGCATGGATCGGACCCTGGGTTTGTGTTGCAGCAGATTAGCGTATCTAGCTCAACAAGACAGGATTCTGGAGTCCCAAGCTGGCAGGGAAAACGGGTGACAGTCCCAAGGGGGTCTCTGTGACCAAACCCGTCACAAAGGTATTGCCACCCTTATTTCTGCGCAGCCTTCAGAGCTGGGAGGCCAGAAAGCAGCGGCTATTGGCCTGGCACCCAGCTCTGAAGGCAGCGCCCTGCCAGCAGCAGCAAAGAAGTAAGGGTGGCAATATCATACCATACCAGCTCTAAAGGCAGAGCCGCCTCCAGCAGCAGCACAGAAGTAAGGATGGCATGGTATGGTATTGCCACCCTTATTTCTAGGCTGCTGCATGTAGAGCTGGACGGCCAGAGAATGGTGACTGTTGACTGAGGGCCCAGCATAATTCAGAGAATAACTATACAAGGCACTTAGCCATGCAGAATTCCCGGGAGCGAATTCTCACTCGGACTCTGGATCCTGTATTCTGCACAGCTCACCTGCTAAGCACTTTCCGAGCATGTTCTGTAGCTCAGTGATGTTCTGTAATCGAGTCAAAACTTTCCCTTTCATCTCAAGGTCCTGTTGCTGACAGAAGGCATTCACGACCTATAGATACAAACCATACTCATTAGCAACAAAAGGGGCACTATTCAGTAATTAATTTCTCCTGCCTGAGTAACATCTACTAGTCCTGAACATCTGGGTGACTCCATTCACACAGGCAGTTTGTATCTCTGAATCCAGGCTGCACAGAAAAACCCATCTCTTCAGAATTCCACCAGAAAAAAACTACCAAAGCAGCAATGCCCATGTCACAGAAGCAACTACTGGACAGCCTTTTAGACATGTTTACAAAGAGGGACTGGTGGACATGTTAATTAGGGGAGAGAAATTAACGCAGGATGCATTTGTCTATCCCAAAGGACTGGGACAAGTGACAACCAGGAAGCCATCCACCAGGAAGGGACATGAATTGTAAACAGCGCTCCCTGTGAAACTAACTTACATCTGGTCTTCACTACAGAATCCCTGAAATCTGAAAGAGTGTGCCTAGGGCATGGGGGTCTGTGCCCACCAACTCCCTTCTGCCCTGGGGGGCGAGCAGGGAGGAGATGCAGGGATTTGTGCCCACCCAACTGCCCCCCCTGCATTGGAGGGGCTGGGCAGGTTCATGGGGACCTGGGCCTGCCAACTCCCCCACTGCACAGATGGCATGTTACAAGCCTGTTAGAAGGTGATTACAATACAAAATTCTGTAGCACAGTGAGGTATGAAGTGAGCACTGGAAGGCCCAGCCTCTTTCTGCAGCTCCACTCACCTCACGGAACCAATTAAGTGAATGGAACAAGAGCGAGCACAGGAATTCCCTTTCCTGCTTGGCTAAGGAGTCCAACTTCCCTTCTATCTCCAAGTCAGTCAGGTGTAGGGGACAGCCTGTAACAGAGCAGGAATAGGGCTGCTTGAACTCTGCTTGCCAGGCTCAGTTAGCATGACACCCAGCTCTGGCACTCTCACTCACTCGGCTTCCCTTTGTGTGGAGAATGCTTTATTCCCATTTCATTTACTGTACCAACCACCGCACTGAGCACTGTTGAACTCAACCTCCCACCTGAGGAAATCGAGCCCAGCCAACCACCTCCCTCAGGTAAGAGAGCAGCCCACCATGTTCAGGGGGGGTAACAACACCACAATCTCTCCTGCACCAGTCCTGGGGGGGCCCTGCCAAGACTGCAGAGATTGTTGGCAGAACTAGGGCAGGTAGGCTGGCTCAGACAGGTAGAGCTCAATGGCTATTCCCTATACCTAGCAAGGCATCGATCTCCTCCATGCTCCCATTGTGTTGCTCCGTCGTGTAAAGCCTCAGCAATCGGAAAGAGGGAGACAGACACTCTGGAGACACTATCCTGGGAAAAGAAGAGATAGAATGCAGAAAACAGCCTACCACCCACCAGGGGAACCTCAAGAAAGAAAAACATTTCCTGTCCCTCTGAAGCCACTTTGCCCATTTGTAATATTCTGCCCCTGCGAGTTTGCAGGGCAGAAAAGCACCAATGTCACAATCACAGTAAAAGTGCCCCCAATGCGGTCCCTCGGGGTAAGAAGTTTAGCATTGAAAGTTGCTAGCATTTGTATACGTAGTGGAGTGTATTGTGGGAAGGGTTGAAAGTGTGAGTGTGGAGTGAAAGATTCCTTTGCAGGTTGCGAGAAGCCGAAGGGGGAGGAAGGGAGAAGGGAACGGGTTAACCCGATGCTCCAGCTAGGTCTGAAGATAAGATGCTAACTCCAGCCCAAGGCCACGGCACACAACCCACTCTCGGCTGCCTGCCAAGAAAGACGGGGGCCTGGATTCCAACCCCAACCAGCCATAAAAAAGAAAAATTCGGCTGAACAGAACTGCAGGGGCTGCAAAAACTAGTGAGACAGTGAAGGCCAGCAAGGGGAAAAACAACAGTGTCATGTCCCTAAAGCCGGTGTGTTTTAAAAAAGCTAAAAAAGCCACAAAAGGCCAGTTTAAACTGGTGCAAAAAGCAAGGGGAACAAAGGTCCCTAAACAAAATGCCCCCCAAAAACCCCAAAACTTAAAACCCTCCTAAAAGCTGAAGCAAATCGGAAATCAACAGCGGACCCTGAACGGCCTGTGCACAGGACAGAACTCTCGTCCACCCTTCCCCCTCTTCTTCTTATGTTACACCCAGGTTTGGCCAGCCGTGGGTTGTGCGTGTGCCAGTATGAAAGTGGGTTAGGGCACGGGCACTAACGCTTTCTTCCTTCCTCCAAGTAACACGGAAAGCACCCAACACTCACCGCTGTTATTTAATTAATAAAGCTTTAAAATTAGTCACTTGGTGTGCTCCTTCATCTCCTCCCCTAACAATCCTGTGGCCTCACCCTAATCACCTGACGCCCCAGGCAGATTGATGATAAAAATCTGTCACACCATGGTTAACTTTTCTCCCTCAGCTTCGCTCCCAAATAAAGTCCTTGATCTCAAATGTTTAGGATAAAGTTCCACAGGTAGAAAAGAAGCTGTACTTGAACAGATCAAATCAGACCAGGGTCCATCTAATCCAGCATCTGGGCAATACCAAATGAGTCAGAGGAAGGTGTGAGAAGCTGTGAAGTGTGGAGGAGAAATTTCCTCCCAACTCCCTCAGTCACTGGTTGCTTTTGCCCTGAGGGAGGAGGGCTTATGTACCTCCTAAAAGTGTTTTTTACACTAATATAACTCTGGATTTTCTGGTTATTCATGTCAAAATGTCAAATTCTCTTTTGAACCCAAAAAAATTCCTGGCCTCAACGATCTCTTGGGGCAGTAAGTTCCCATGCTGAATATAGGTTGGTAAAAATTAATTCCTTTTATCAGGATTAACTTTGCTGTCTTTCTGTTTCAGTGGATGTCTTGTTGTGTTAGGAGAAGGAATAAAAAAGGAGCACTCAATTATATACCTCTATCACACTTCCTCCAGCTCCTCTCTAAATTAAATCTATCTATGGTACTTAATATCAACCCCAATTCTACAGTACACAATCTTTGTTATATTTATTATTACAACATCTCCAGGAGGCAGGGAAGTGCCATTTTCCCCATTGTACAAATGGGGAACTGAGGCAAAGGGAGACTAAGCAGCTTGCCAAAGGTAGCACAGGGAGTCTGTGGCAGAGCAGGGAATAGCACCCAGGTCTCCTGAGTCCCAGGCTAGCACTCAAACCACTGTATCATCCTGCCTCTCCCACACCACACAGTCCCAGACATCTTCAACGACAAGAAATGGACAAGAATACAGGCTCCTACCTAACTTTTCTGTATATTTATTTGATAGGCATTTAGGGAGGCAGAGCTGTGACCAGAATTTATGGTGCATGGCCCTAAGAGGAAAGAACATCACTGCAATTTATTGGACAGTGAAATGATTTTAAAAGGAAGGCATCACTTACTTTTTACCCTGGTTCCTAGTTGTATTTTCATCAACACTCTTGCCAAGCCAGTTCTGTGACAGCAGTGGCAATAGGTTGATAACAATTGTTCCCTGACTCTCATCTTCATCCAGGTTATACAAGGACTTCACTGGGAACAGGTGAACACTGCAGAGAAACCAGTTGTCAGTCGCGCTCATCATCATGTTAGCAAATTCAGCTATTGACAATAAATACTATTAGCATTAACACTTAGCACTTCTCTAGCATACCCATCAACTGCAGGAGTGAGATCTACAACAAAGTCATTGGAAAAGTCCTCCACCACACTCTTCCCAATCCGTTCCTGGAAGAAAGAGAACCACAGCTTAGCATGGGGGCTAGTGAAAGGAGCTGCACAGGGAGTACAGAAAGGAGCGGTGTGATAAATAGTGGTGGGGTAGCTCCCTTTCATGGATACCCAGCCAGCCAGCTAACTGTAAAATCCCTCTTGGTAGCTGTTCTCTGCTTGCTTTACCTGTAAAGGGTTAAAAGTCGCCCAGGTAAAGAAAAGAAAGTGGGAACCTGACCAAAAGAGCCAATGGGAAGGTAGAACTTTTTAAAATTGGGGGAGAAAAATCTTTCCCTTTGTCTGTTGTTCTCTGGGCTGCAGGGACAAACAGCAGCAATGCTATAAGCAGAAATGCTGTGTAAGGTTTGAACCAGGTATGAAAAAATATTTTCCATACCTAGAAGAAATAATTTAGATAAGGAATGTTTAGTTAGGTTTATTTCTTATTTTGGCTTGTGGATCTCCTCTGTGTTAACCCCAGATGCTTTTGTTTGCTTGTAACCTTTAAGCTGAACCCTCAAAAAAAGCTATTTTGCGTACTTAATTTTTGTAATTGTTTCTTTTAAGATCTAGCAAAAAGCCCAAGTTCCAGATGTATTTTTTCCCCCTTTTTGTTTTTAATAAAATTTACCCTTTTTAAGAACAGGATTGGATTTTTGGTGTCATAAGAGGTTTGTGCATGTTGTTTGATTAGCTGATCACCACAGCTAGTCTCTTTTGTTTTCTTTCTCAGCTCTTCCCCTGAGGGGTGTGTGTGTGAAAGGGCTTGAGGGTACCCCACAGGGAGGAATTCCCAAGTGCTCCTTCCTGGGTTCAAAGGGGGTTTTTTGCATTTGGGTGGCGTTTACCAGGCCAAGGTCAGAGAGAAGCTGTAACCTTGGCAGTTTAATACAAGCCTGGAGTTGCAAGTATTAATTTTTAAAATCCTTGCAGGGCCCCACTTCCTGCACTCGAGGGGCCAGAAGGGGGATTCAGCCTTGACATGGTGGCAGAGCAGTGGGATCACTTTGAACCAGAAGCACAGACCTCAGGATTTTAAAAGGACACATTTTTCCTTTTGGCGGCTTGAAAGCCAGGGAGTTTTCTTTTTTTCTCTCTTTACTTTTCTTTGCTGCCTGGGGGGGAACAGGCAGGCAGAGGGTTCTGCCTGCCAAGCCAGGCAGTCCAACAAGCAGTTTATTTTTTTTTTCTTTTCTAACTTTGTGGCAACGAAATAGTTAGGCTAGAGTAGGACAGCCTGTGCATGAGGTTGAGGTCAGGCACTGAAATCCTAGAAAAACCAGTCTTCTCAAAGCGGCACACCATGGAGAATACAGACCCAGATCAAGCCCAGACATCCAGCTTCATGACAGAAATGCAGGGAGCGGATGGGGGAAAGGGGACTTCCCAGGGGGGAAGGGTCAGCCCTCCCCAATCCAAGATCCAGGTGCCAAGCTGGAGGGATGCCCTTAACCCAGACCAAGTTCTGACTGCAGAAGACAAGGATTTCTTCCTACAGATGATGTGCTTGGAAGCGGAGGACAAAAGAGAGGCGAAGCGCTTGGAGTTGGAAGCGCAGGAGAGGAGAGAGGCAAAGCGCTTGGAGGTGGAAATGCAGGCAATGCGCTTGGAGGCGGAGTTAGAGCTCAAGCGCTTAGAGCTGGAAAGGGCTAAGCTGGGTCTAACAGGTAACAGTCCTTCTCCAGGTACCGCTCCCCATTTCAAGAAATTCCCCACATACAAGATAGGCGATAATACAGAAGCCTTCTTAGAAAGTTTCAAAAGGGCCTCCCTTGGGTACAACACCCCATAGACCAGTATGTGGTGGAGCTGAGGCCGCAACTCAGTGGCCAGTTAGCAGAGGTGGCAGCTGAAATGCCTAAAGAACACTTGAACGAATATGAACTTTTTAAACAAAAGGCCAAAATTAGAATGGGGCTAACACCCGAGCATGCCCATTGGCGGTTTGAAGCCCTAAAGTGGAAACCAAACGTGGCATTTTCCCAACATGCCTACCACATTGTAAAAAAATTGGGATGCCTGGATATCAGGAGCAAATGTTAAATCTTGGGAAGATCTGTCTCTCCTAATGCAAATGGAGCAGTTCTTAGAGGGTGTTCCTGAGGAAATAGAAAGGTACATCCTAGATGGGAAGCCCAAAACTGTAATTGAGGTGCGGGAGATCGGAACCAAATGAGTGGAGGTGGCGGAGAAGAAGAAAGCTAGTTCCAGTTGGATCGGATACAAGAAGGGGCAACCCAAGACGACACCTCACCATCGGGGTCAGCCCAAAGCCCCATCTCGCCAGGAGGCGCCCTCCACACAGCCAGCGAGACCCCAGATGCCCTCTCACCCAACCATCCCACTCTCCAACCACCCACCTCGCCCCAGCCCCCAGTCTGCTGGGCGATGCTTCAAATGTAATGAACTGGGGCACGTGAAGGCCAACTGCTCCAAGAGCACCAGCCAACTACAACTCATCACCCCAGAGTCCCACCAAGAGCCTTCAAGCCCAGATGTTTCGCAAATACCCCCAGAGTGAAGGGAAACTGAGTGTGAGCAGGAGGAAGATTACTGCGTGGAGAGACACTGGAGCACAAGTGTCAGCTATCCACCAATCCCTGGTGGACCCCAAATTCATCAACCCAGAGGCCCAAGCGACGGCATAACCCCTTACAGCCAACTCTTTTAACTTGCCTAGAGCCAGGTTGCCTGTCCAGTACAAGGGCTGGTCAGGAATATGGACTTTTGCAGTCTATGATGATTATCCCATTCCCATGCTGCTGGGAGAAGACTTAGCCAACCATGTGAGGCTAACAAAAAGGGTGGGGATGGTCACCCACAGCCAGGCTAAGCAAGCCTAAGTCCATTCCTGAGCCTCCTACAGTGACCCAGCCAGGGTGGTGGAACCAAACCCCAAACCAGAGTCTATGGCAGCAGTTGTAAATCCAGTTCTTGGTACCCAGCCAGAACCAGCCCAAGAATTGGAACTGGGGGAGCAGTCAGCACCAGAGCCCGTGCTTGCAACCCCACCAAAGTCTGGGGAGTCAGAACCAAAGGGCGGCACTGAGCCTGCACCTACAACAGCAGCTAAACCAGCGCAAGAGGCTCAATCAGAGCCTGAAATACCACCTAGTGAACCAGCGGAGAGCGGTTCACAGTCAACGGAAACAACCCCATCACCTGCATCGCTTCCAATGGGACCAAGCCCAAGATCACAACCTAGCAAGGAACTAACATCTCCAGCATCAAGGGAGCAGTTCCAGGCAGAGCAGGAAGCAGATGAGAGACTCAAGGGAGCTTGGACAGCGGCATGGAGCGACCCGCCTCTCAGCTCTTCTAATAGGTCCCGGTTTATTATAGGAGGAGGACTCTTATACAAGGAGACCCTTTCTGGTGGGCACAAGGAGGACTGGCATCCTCAGAAACAGTTGATAGTTCCAACTAAGTATAGGGAAAAGCTCTTGATCTTAGCCCACCATCACCCTAGTGGCCATGCTGGGGTGAATAGGACCAAAGAATGGGGAAGTCATTCCACTGGGAGGGAATGGACAAGGACGTTTCTACCTATGTCCAGTCTTGTGAGGGGTGCCAGAGGGTGGGAAAGCCCCAAGACCAGGTCAAGGCCCCTTCTCCAGCCACTCCCCATCATTGAGGTTCTATTTCAGCATGTAGCTGTGGATATTCCAGGTCCTTTCCCGAAGAAGACACCCAGAGGAAAGCTGTACATACCGACTTTCATGGATTTTGCCACCCGATGGCCACAAACAGTAGCTCTAAGCAATACCAGGGCTAAAAGTGTGAGCCAGGCATTGGCAGACATTTTTGCCAGGGGAGGTTGGCCCTCCGACATCCTTTCAGATTCGGGAACTAACTTCCTAGCAGGGACCATGAAATGTTTTTGGGAAGCTCATGGGATGAACCACTTGGTTGCAACTCCTTACCACCATCAAACAAATAGCCTGGTGGAGAAATTTAATGGGACTTTGGGGGCCATGATACGTAAATTTGTGAATGAGCACTCCAATGATTGGTACCTAGTGTTGCAGCAGTTGCTCTTTGCCTACAGGGCTGTACCACATCCCAATTTGGGATTTTCACCCTTTGAACTCGTTTATGGCCACGATGTTAAGGGGCCATTACAGTTGGTGAAGCAGCAATGGGAGGGGGTTACATCTTCTCCAGGAACTAACATTTTGGACTTTGTAACCAACCTGAAAAACACCCTCAAAGACTCTCTAGCCCTTGCTTGAGAAAACCTACAGGTTGCTCAACAAAAGCAAAAGGCCTGCTATGATAAACATGCCAGAGAGCGTTCCTTCGGATTAGGTGACCAAGTCATGGTCCTGAAAGTGCTCCAGGCCAATAAGATGGAAGTGTCATGGGAGGGGCCATTTATGGTCTGAGAGTGCCTGGGAGCTGTTAATTACCTCATAGCATTCCCGGACCCTACCCTAAAACCTAAAGTATACCATGTTAATTCTCTAAAGCCCTTTTATTCCCGAGAAATCAAGGTTCTCCAGTTTACAGCCCAGGAGAGAGACGATGCTGAGTGGCCTGAAGGAGTCTACTATGACAGAAAAAATAACGGTGGCGTGGAAGAGGTGAGCCTTCCCATAACCCTTGGGCATAAGCAACGACAGCAAATCCAGGAGCTGTGCACCAGCTTCGCGCCAATATTTACAGCCACCCCAGAATGGACAGAACGGGCATACCACTCCATTAACACAGGTGATGCTTGCCCAATTAGAGACCAACCCTACTGGATGGCGCCTCAAGCCAAAACCACAATGAAAGGGAAATCAAGGACATGTTACAAATGGGTGTAATTCGCTTCTCTGAAAGTGCATGGGCCTCTCCGGTGGTTCTGGTTCCCAAACCAGATGGGGAAATCCACTTTTGTGTTGACTACCATAAACGAAATGCTGTAACTCGCTCACAAAACTATCCAATGCCAGATGAGCTATTGAAGAAACTGGGACATGCCCAGTTCATCTCCACCTTAGACTTAACTAAGAGGTACTGGAAAGTGCCGCTAGATGACCCAGCCAAGGAAAGGTCAGCCTTCATCACCCATGTAAAGCTGTATGAATTTAATGTGCTCCCTTTCGGACTGCAAAATGCACTCGCCACCTTCCAGAGATTGGTAGATAACTTTATGGTTGGATTATGGGAATTTGCAGTCGCCTACCTCAATGATGTAGCTATATTCTCAGATTCATGGGCAGAACACCTGGAACACCTCCAAGCTGTCTTCCAGAGCATAAGGGAGGCAGGATTAACTGTTAAGGCCAAAAAGTGTAAAATAGGCCTAAACAAGGTAACGTACCTTGGAAACCAGGTGGGTCAAGGTACTATCAAACCCCTACAGGTTAAGGTAAATGTTATCCAAAATTGGCCTGTCCCTAAATCAAAGAAGCAGGTCCAATCCTTCTTGGGCTTGACCGGTATTACCGACGATTTGTACCAAACTACAGCCAAATTGCCACCCCCACTGACAGACCTGACCAGGAAAAAACAAAACAACCAAATGTAGTTCAGTGGACTGAGATGTGTCAGAAAGCCTTTAACCAGCTTAAAGCGGCCCTTATGCCTGATCCTGTACTGAGGGCCCCAGACTTCAACCAACCGTTCATTGTAACTACCGATGCGGTCTAGCATGGTGAGGGAGCAGTTTTAATGAAGGAAGGACCAGATCAACAATTCCATCCTGTCGTGTTCCTCAGCAAAAAACTTTCTGAGAGGGAAAGCTACTGGTCAGTCTCAGAAAAAGAATGATACGCCATGGTGCATGCTCTGAAGAAGCTATGCCCATACATTTGGTGACGGCAGTTCCATCTGCAGACTGACCATGCTGCACTGAAGTGGCTTCACACAGTAAAAGAGACTAACAAAAAACTTCTTCAGTAGAGTTTAGCTCTTCAAGATTTTAGTTTTGAAATACAACACATTTCAGGAGCCTCTAACAAGTGGCTGATGCACTCTCCCAGGAAGGTTTCCCAGAATCAGCAGGGTAAAAACATCCCTGTATTCTAAGTCATTGTAGTCCTTAAAATGTAAAAAGTACTGTTTAGTTCTTCATGTAATTATTAGTAAAATTAGAGGTGCATGTATCTTATTAACTCTGTTTCCTAAACCTTCAGGAAGAAATCCCAGTCGGTGTGGACACGTCCTGACCCAGGCTGGCCAGCACTGTCTGTGATTTGGGAAGCGTGTGATAAAGTGGTGGGGTAGCTCCTTTTGATGGACACCCAGCCAGCCAGTTAGCTTTAAAATCTCTCTTGGGGGCTGTTTTCTGCTTGCTTTACCTGTAAAGGGTTAAAAGTCCCCCAGGTAAAGAAAAGGAAGTGGAAACCTGACCAAAAGAGCCAATGGGAAAGTAGAACTTTTTAAAATTGGGAAAAAAAAACTTTCCCTTTGTCTGTTGTTCTCTGGGCTGCAGGGACACAGAGCAGCAATGCTATAAGCAGAAATACTCTGTAAGGTTTAAACCAGGTATGAAAAAGTATTTTCCATACCTAGAAGAAATAATTTGGATAGGGAATGTTTAGTTAGACGCTATCAGGTTTATTTCTGATCTTGGCTTGTGGATCTCCTCTGTGTTAACCCCAGATGCTTTTGTTTGCTTGTAACCTTTAAGCTGAACCCCCAAAAAAGCTATTTTGGGTGCTTAATTTTTGTAATTGTTTCTTTTAAGATCTAGCAAAAAGCCCAAGTTCCAGATGCATTTTTTTCCCTTTTTGTTTTTAATAAAATTTACCCTTTTTAAGAACAGGATTGGATTTTTGGTGTCCTAAGAGGTTTGTGCATGTTGTCTGATTAGCTGATAAAACAAAGGAAATTAGATGTAACTCTTTTCTCAGCTCTTCCCCAGAGGGGGGGAGAAGGGGCTTAAGGGTACCCCACAGGGAGGAATTCCCAAGTGCTCCTTTCTGGGTTCAAACGGGTTTTTTTGCATTTGGGTGGTGGCAGCATTTACCAAGCCAAGGTCAGAGAGAAGCTGTAACCTTGGGAGTTTAATACAAGCCTGGAGTGGCAAGTATTAATTTTTAAAATCCTTGCGGGCCCCCACTTCCTGCACTCTAGGGGCCAGAGTGGGGATTCTGCCTTGACAAGCGGTTACCCACCTTGAGCAGTAACTGGAGTTCTTCAAGATGTGTGTCCCCATGGGTGTTCCACTTCAGCTGCACCTGAATCCTATGGCTTGGATCAGAGATTTTTGGTAACGGTGCCCATTCCGCCCAGACATGCACCCCACACATCCTTGTGCTCTGCACAAAGGCTATATGGAGCTGTGTGGGCGAACCTCCCTCAGTTCCTTCCTCACCCTCAAGGGAGTCTCCAAAGCAGAAGGGAAGGAGGGTGACTAGTGAAGACCCTACAAGGACACAAGGTGAGTAACCTCTCCTTCTTCTTTGAGTAGTGTCCCTGTGGGTGCTCCACTTCAGGTGACTCCCAACAAGTAGTTCCCTAAGGTTCGGAGCAGAGTCCAATACAGAAGAGAGAACTGCATTGCCTACAGCAGCATGTGATTTTGCACCATGGCATAATGATTAGAAGAGGTATGAAGAGAAGACCAAGGTGCCGTTCCACAGATGTCTGCAACTGGTACATCCTTAGATAAGGCTATAGACCTAGAATGTGCTATCAACTCTTGACGAGGATTGGACATGAGTTCTGTCACAATAAGTCTCAGTACAACTAGAGATCCACCTTGAGAACCTCTGTTTCAAAACGGACAAACCTTTGTTTCTCTCTGCAATTGGTACAAGTAGCCCAGGAGATTTTCTAAATGGTTTGGTCCTGTCTAGGCAAAAGGCTAATGCCCTCCTGACATCTAGAGTATAGAATATAGGTTCTTGACTAATCTGATGCAGTCTTGGAAAGAAAACCAGGGGATGTATAATTTGATTAATGTGAAATTCTGAGAACGGTTTAGGTATGAATCTTGGATAGGCCCATAGCGACACTTTTTCTCTGGCGAATGCCATAAATGGAAGGGGTCCACCATTAAAGTCCCCAATTCTCCTATCCTTTGGGCAGAAGTGATTGCTACCAGAAAGGCTGTTTTCACAGATAAATCTAACAAACAAAAATACGTAGCTAGTGGTTCAAATAGATGCTTCATGAGGCAATTAAGGACTAGGTGCAGGTCCCAGCTAGGAGTGGAGACTCTGATTGTGGGAAGACATTAGACCAGGGGGTCTCAAACTCCTGGCCCGCGGGCCATCTGTGGCCCGAGAACCTCCCCATTGCGGCCTGCGGAGGAGAGACACGAGGAGAGACGCAGGCAGACATGCTGCAGACAATGTCCGCTGTAAACACTATCCCCCGTAGCTCCCATTGGCTGGGAGAGAGGGACAGAGATATCATTATTAGTTGCTGGGCAGAGTCAGCCATGGAGGCAGCATCATTAGTTACTGGCCAGAGTCAGCATCACTTTTTTCCACAATAAATATAAACAAGTCAAAATACCAAACACAACTATCTGATGCACACCTTGCTGCAATCCTGAAGGTTTCAATTGCTCAGTCACGGAGGCCAAACATCAACAAACTGACAGAACTGAAACGTTGCCAGGTGTCTGGCAAACACTAAAAACTCTCTGGCAGGCGAAGAATTGTACAAAGTTGTATGACAGCTTTATTATTTCTAAGAAATTCAAATTAAAATATACAATATAAACGTTTTCTTTTCTGAACACCATCTACAGTGACATTATTGGTCCACTGGGAGGATTTGAGGACTGGCACTGGCCCTAAGGTAAATTAAGTTTGAGACCCCTGCATTAGACAAACCTGTTAGGAATCTTGATGTAGTTGCATGAGCGAACAGCGAAAAAAACCCTATGGTTTTGTTATTGTATGTTATTGCTGCTAAGTGTACTCTGATGCAATTAACAGAAGACCCAATGTCTTCAATTTCAGTGGGCAATCCAATACCCAGGGAAGAGGAGAGCGAGTTGGCAAAATCCAATGACTGTTACACTGAAGTTATTATCATTTCCATTTCTGGAGGGAAGTATTTCTTATAGATGGTTTTCTACTATTTAATACAATTTGTTGTTCGTCTGAGGAACAGGATATCCCTATTCCTGCGAACCACTGAGGTACCATGCTTGGCGTCTCAGATTCTGCAAGCTGGGGTGAAGTGTTCGACCAGCACCCTCAGTTAGTAGGTGAGGACTGATTGAAAGATTCCATGAAGGACAAGAGGTGTGTCTGATTAGATAGGGATACCAGACTTGTCTTGGCCACATTGGTGCAATCAGTATGACTCTGGCCTGATCTTGTTTAATCTTGTTGAGAACCTTCAATAGTAACAGTGTCGGTGGATACATGTGGAGAAGTCCTTTCGTCCAGGAAATGAGAAATGTGTCTCATACAGATATGGGATCGAGCATATCCAGAACAACAATGGATGCATTTTGCATTGGCTGCCATGGCAAACATATCGACCTTGAGGAACCCCCAAGCTAAGAAAATCATGTGGAGAACTCTGGAATTCAATTCCTATTCATAATTTAGAAAGAAATGTCTGCTGAGGTCATCTGCCATGGTGTTCTGAATACCTGAGACATATGAAGCTGAGATGACTATGTGGCTGACTACATGAATGGCTATGCACCAATTCCAGAGTTTTATTGTTCCAGCACAGAGTGATGGGGAACGTATACCTCCTTAATGGCTGATATAATATATGCATGCTACATTGTCTGTCATTATCTTTTCTAACTTTGATCTGATTAGAAGCAGAAAATGAAGGTAAACATTTTTGACTGCTCTCAATGCCAAAAGGTTTATGTAGAGAAGCAACCATTTGCTCTATGCCTGGCATTCCCAGGCAAAATAACGAAGATGACAACTCTAGGAAGGGGAAGTTCTTAACTATCTAACTATATCTAGAAATAAAAAGATATAATTTTTTCAGAGAGAGATAAAGGGGAAAAAACGAACGAGAATAACTGCTCCAACACTATAAACACTGGAAGGTAAATAACTATAAACTAATTGTTCTAGGTAAATGCTAAGCATTAGAAAACAGGCACACGTTGTAGCCTCTGTCTCAGGCTGAGGGCAGCTGAAAAGGAATGATGTGTAGTTCACCCACACAGCCCCATATAGCCTCAGCACAGGTCATGAGGATTTATGGAGTGCATGCATGGGCTAAATGGGCACCGCTACCGAAAATCTCCGATCAAAGGCGCAGGCACACCTGAAGTGGGATGCCCACAGAGACACTACTCAAAGATGAAGGAAACATTACTCAGGCACTCTCCCTGCTCAGAGCTGTAGCCAGCGTTCCTCCTTCTTTGTCAGTTGTTCCTTCGGTACAAATTAAACTGTGATCAAATCTGAAGATGACCCCAAACAAGAGTGGCAACAGATACAAAGGAGAGCAGAACCAAACTAAAGAGTCCTGGAGAGATCAGAGCAGGCTGCAAGGAGCCATGGAACCTGGGCAAGGGAAAGGAAATAAACAGCTGAGAGACAAAACTGGGATTTTGCTAAGCAGCTGCAGCAAATATCTTCTCTACTTACTACTCTCTTAATATGCATTCTGCATGCAACCAAGCCTTCTAGTTGCAGCAGGGGAGCCATGGGACTGGGAGAAGTGGCATCCATGATAAGGTTTTTGTCTGAAGACCTTACCCACAGTATGTCAAATGCTGCATGTCATGCAAACTGGATCCCATGCACTTTACACCATTAAATCATCAGCGATGGCTGAGGGAGAGACAGAAATGAATGGGATTGGACGAGGGGTAGAGAGCTAATCCAACAGTTTGGGGGGGAGTAGGAAAGTTCCAAGAAATTACACATAGGAAACAGCTGAACAAATGCCTACGGTAGAGGTGGGGATCTTAATTGGTTTCCAGTATCTCTTTCTCCCTGGAAAGGGAAGAGCATTCTCTTCCCCCTGCATTTCATACACTTATGTGGCCCAGTGGCCAGAGCATTGGATTGGGACCGAAGAGACCTGGGTCCTATTCCCAGATACACCATGTGACCTTGGGCCAATCACTACCCAGTCTGTGGCTCAGCTTCCCTAGCCCTAAAATGCTAGTCACTGCCTTTGAAATGAAAAGTGCTATGAAATCACTAGATATTATTGTGATTATTCTCCCATGTCCTTGATTCAGTTTGACTCGGCTACTGTGGAGGGGAAGGTCTCTGCCACATCCAGATATTTTAAGAAGATTATCGCACTATCCAGCTTTCCTGTCTGCTGCTGCCTGTTCCCCACCCCTTTACACAGGCTCACATGCACCCAGCACCCACAGGTTATTCTAGAGCAGGGATTCTCAACCTTTTTCTTTCTGAGGCTAACCCAACATGCTATAAAAAGCCCTGGGCTCTCTAGCAGTGGGGTTTATCAGGCTGTGGCCACCCAAAGACAGATGAACACCTCCATTGACAGATTCTGTGCAGGATGATCGTTCCTCTCCCCACGGCAAGCTGTGTTTGATGCAGAATTCTAGGTTACTTGGGGCCCCCAGCTCTCAGGCGGACACTCTGCTGCTACTGCTCACAACAGTGGTTTGTTCTTCTTCCATCTCCCAACTACACAGGCCTTGTCTTCAATGGGGAAGGGGATGAAGGGGGAGAGTGGGTTGCTCAAGATAAAATCCCAGTGAAGACAAGGCAGTGTGTAGACTTCACATGAACTGGCAGGTTGAATTACAGACTAGGCTCCCCATAGTTTTACCTTTACCTGCTAACATGTGAGAACTCCAAACCATCTCATCTGGGCTAGGATTTTACCTAATATTAGCTGACTCCAGGTAAGAACACACTTTTTCCTAATGATAACACAGCCACAGAGGCTTCAAAGCAGAACGCAAGGTCATCTCTGCAACCCTCAGCCAATGGCACTAAATACTCTGGATTTTCAGCACTGGCTAATGAACTATGGTTGCTGTGGTCTTGGTACTTGCGTCCAAGAATCACAGCACAGCCAAGTTCAACCCTCCTCACAATACCAGTCCTGCCTCCTGTGCCCCAACAGCACAAGACCACCCCCACAATAGCTCCCCCATGGTCTCATATTCCCCACCAACCACCCTCCCAACTCCCAATCTGACCTGCTACCTTCCCCAGTAGGCACAGTAGAAGGGAAAGCAGGGTTTGGAAGAGCTCCCAAGTAAGGGGAAAGGCAGGGTCAATCGAGACTCTCTGCAGGCAGAAGTCCCAACTTGCTCCCCCACCAAGCAGCCCAAACAGCCCCATGGTATCTCCTTCAAACCCTTGGATATTAGAGAGACCTGCATGTTTAAAGGGATGACAAGTAAAAAAAAAAAAAAAAAAAGTTTCAGGTTCCATCTCTGTCCTTGATCCCCCCTTGCTATGTCTGGTACATTTACAACCACACTTGCTATTTTTAAAAAGGTTTCTCTCTCCACTGTTGGTGTATGCCTTTCACACAGCCACAACAGACCACTCTGGGTATGCAGACAAAAAAGTAAACAAGCTGAAAGACTGGATTTTCCATCTAATCTCAGTCAGTTACAGGAATCCTAGGTGTCACCTGTAGCAATAACAGGAATAACTTTTTCAGACAGGAATGTGATTCTTACACAGATGCTGTCCCATAATGCCTGGTTAACCTGCATGTCACCAAAGGGTTAGTATAATTGACTGAATACAAACCACTCTACAACATACCAGAATTTGTGAATCCAAATTCCCTTTCTGTTTCTCAATCAAGTTGGCAAGTTCATCATAATACAGAGCCAAGGCCTCAGGACTTTGCTCACAGCAGTAGCTCACCAGATCGAGCAAGATGGAGAGCTGCAAAGAAGGACCAATGACAGGGGGATAATACATACCCTACCCACCAGCTTGATCAGACACAGGCAGGATCCACAGCTCCCCCTTCTCCACCTCCCAAACTCTCCCACTGAGCCACAACCCCCACAAACCCCTGCCTTGCCCCTCTCACTGACATACAAACCCCACAAGCTGCTGCCTTTCTCCACCCACCTGACCGCTCGTATTACGTATTTGTGTTACGGCACTGACTAGCAGCCCCAGTCATGGGCCAGGACCCCATTCTGCCAGGCACTGTTGAACTCCTCAGAGGAAAGTGGTTACAGACCACGCACAGACCCTATCTTCCCCCAAAGGGCCTTTCATTCTCCTCTCTGCAGACACACAAACCTGCCTTATCCCATTCCTGGGCCCTGCACTGACACAAATAGCCCATTCGTCCAGTGGGATCCTGACCTCTCCACAGAGACACATTCCTCTGCCTTTCACCCCCCTTCCCGGCACAATCCTCTGGCAGCAGCATGGACTCCAGTCTTCCTTCAGCACACGCAGTGTCCTGGCACTCACCTGTCTGCAGTGCTCTTCACTTTGCTGCGTTCTCTCCAATGAACACCCGTCTTCTTTATGTCTGAAATCAACAAGCTCTTTTCACTGCACAGTACACTATACAGCGAGATGCTCAAACCTGTTTATACTAAGATACAGGGCTCCCTGCCCTGGAAGAATTACTCATGGGAAAGATGGGCCTACCACAAAGGCACATGCCTAAATGCCACTGCCTAGGCCCAAGCGCTTCTTCAGCCCAGTTTTAAGTGTCAGCACAGACAGGAAATGGCAGAGAGTAATAGGGAGATTCTTGGAGCATCATTAAAAAGTGCTCTTGTTTCCACTGTCAGAATTGTAGACATAAGACTGTTGATTAACCTAAAGGATGACTAGGGCTTTACTGTCTATGGAAAGTTCAGGTGAATCATTGGAGCACATATGAACATAAGAACAGCCATACTGGGTCAGACCAAAGGTCCATCTAGCCCAGTATCCTGTTTTCCGACTGCCCAATGCCAGGTGCCCCAGAGGGAATGAATAGAACAGGTAATCACCAAGTGATCCATCCCCTGTTGCCCATTCCCAGCTTCTGGCAAACAGGGGCTGGGGACACCATCCCTGTCCATCCTGCCTAATAGCCATTGCACACACAATGCAATACTTCACAGGGGGTACGAACTTTCAATAGCAAAGAGAAACTTTACAGGAAGACAATAGAACCATTGTAAAGTAGCAGTGTATTAATCTGCTCTGCAGATCTCCAATACACACTCCCCACCAACATGCCCTGCTAGAATATCAAGCCTACTTTACAGTGTCCTTTTCATTAGGTGCTCTAGAGACAGTGTTATGCAGAAGAGCACCTTTGAGAGCTGCTGTTGGGAAGTGTGCTGGCTCATGGGCCTGGAGAGACAGCTAAACTGGGCTTTTCTCTCCATGTAACATAACAGTGAGATCACTTTTTGAAGACAACCAAGTGAGTGAATTGTGTGATCCTTCACTTTATGTTGTGACCTTCTAAGTGAGCCCTGGGGCTTTCAGCAACTCTGAAAAGTTACATAGGAAGTGTGCTAGATGTTAAATGGAACTCAAATAAAAAGCCATTTAAACTAATTCTGAAGCCTCTTGTTCCAGGTATGATCGCTTAACAGTCCCCCTGGCTGTGCCCACTGCCCTGCATACTCAGCATATAGTGCCCACATCCCTGCACAAGAAATTCATAGATTATAAAGCCTGAAGGCACTATTGTGATCAGTCTGATCTGCCTGAATTAATTCTTGTCTGAATTAATTTTTATTTGAACTAGAACAAAACTTTTAGAAAAACACCCAATTTTGATTTAAAAATTCCAAATGATTGAGAATCCACCACAAACCTTGGTAAATGGTTCACCATTAGAAAGTTGCACCTTATTTCCAGTCTGAATTTGTCTAGCTTCAACTTTCAGCCATTGGCACTTCTTACACGTTTGTCTATTAGACTTAAGAGCACTCTATTATCAAACTTCAGTTCCGCACGTAGATATTATAAACTGCGATCAAGTCACCCATTAACCTTCTATTTGATAAACTAAATAGACTGAGTTCCTTGAGTCTCTCATTATAAGGCATGTTTTTCAATCCTGTTCTCTGAACCCTCTCCAATTTATCAAAATCCATCTTGAACTGTGGACACCAGAACAGGACACAGCATTCCAGCAGCAGTAACACCAGTGACAAATACAGAGATCATATAACTTCTCTACTCCTACTCAAGAATCCAGTTTTTACATCCAAGGATTGTATTTGCCACAGAAGCTCATGTTGCACTGACTGTCTACCACGATCCCAAATCTATTCCTGTCACAACTCCTTCTAATGCTGATCCAGGCATCTCAGAATCAGCATTATCAGGAAAGCAGTGGCAGGACCAGCAACAGGAGAGCACCTTTTCAAGGGATACACGGGACAATAGTGTGCAAAAAATGTTTTTCAGTGTTTTTCTTCCAGTGAGCCTTAGAGTGACCACCACAAATGATGTGACTGTCCCATTTCTCCTCCCCTCTTACTAGCTCTGGTTATAGCAGTCTGGCTAGAGCAGGTTAAATGACAGTTGACAGGTTCTATTCCTTCCCCACCTCTTTGCTGCCATGCTGCCTGCCACGGTAATAGCACCAATAATCCCCATTTGTTTATACTTTGGAACAGTGCTAGACAGCCACTTCCTGATCACCATATGCATATCGTCCTGCAGAGAGAGAGAGAGAGAATGAATGAGGCATTACAAGTAGTCACCATGTATGCATTTGTGTGTGTTAATGGTACTGCTGTGAATATCTCACTTTTCAACATGTCTGTCCTCAAAGCTCGCAATAGAGCTCATTTACTTCCCTGTTAATTTCCTTCACACAACACGGCAGCCAGACCGTGTGAAGTACATCCTTGTAAGGGAAAATACATGTTGCGACTGACTAACAGCAACCCAATACAACAGGGCGGTGAGTTTCAGCTGGCCTGTCTAGTTGAGTGTACCCCAACTCTCTAATGTCATAAATTGCATCTAAAAGGTGTCAAATAAGATATCAGTAGAAAGCGAATATCGAACTGATCATCAATATCATTGGGTGGTGTATGTAAGGATGACAAATATATATTTAGAATTATGTTATCAAAGTGTGCCTGCCAGGCAGGGCTGAAGTTACCCCACACTAGACATAGCAATGTGGTTCTGCCACTTTGAAGTTATTTTCCAAGTTACATTAAGAAATAATGGGAATGCAATTTACAAAGAAGGTAAACAGGACCAGCAAGCCAATAAGGGGAGGAGATAGCCACTCAGCATCATGGCAGGGAGAGGGGAGCGTAGGAACAGATCAATTTGCATTTTAGCAAACACCAGCGGGTGAAAAACCCAGTATGGAACGTCCTTTACCAGGAGACTCCATGTCGCCTACCTCACAGCTTGAATAAACTTTTCTTTGGGGGAAACCCTTCAGAAGAATCCATTTCAAAGGTTCACTGGACTATAAAAGAGGGGCAAAGAACCCCAAGTAGCTTAAGAAGAGAAAGAAACCAAGCACTTTGGATCTTGTGGGAGATCCTGGTCAGACGGGTGCTCAACCATCTTGCTGGAAGGTAGATTGGTAAGCAAACTATCTTGAACAAAGACTGCAGCTTGTTGAGTTAAGTCTTAGCCATTAGAAAGTGTATTTCACTTTTATTCGCTTGTAACCATTTCTAACACTATCCTTGATATCTGAACTCACTTAAAATCATATTTCCTTTTATTAATAAACTTGTTTTACTTTTAATCTAAACTGACCCAGTTCTGTATCTGAACTGAAGTGATAGAGTATACTCCAGTTAAAGTGATAAGCTGAGCACATTTTGTCACTTTAGAGGAGCAAACAAACATCATTTCTCTGAGCATTCCAGCAGAGGACTGGATACTTCAGAGAAGATGGTTTGGGGGAAATTTGGGACAGAGTGTGTTGGGGTCATCCCTGCATAAGGTAACTGGGTGACAAAGCATACAGTGGGGTGGTTGTGTTGTAGACAGGCTGCTGGAGTCAGAACTGCTTAACACAGAGACACTCAGTGCATGCTTCTTTGTAGGTTATCAGTGTCCTGGTGGTGAATCACAGCAGCAGAGCATTAAAAGCACTCAGAATACAGGGCAGGCAGTGACACAGTCCTTCACTGTCTGGGTTGCACTCTGGAATGTGACAGTGACCTCCTTTACTATGGGGACACTGGCCACACATCCACAGTTAAAGATGCAACCAATATTCCAAAATTAGGCTTGTTTTGACCTTTGTTCTAGTTATTTAGTTGAAGGAGCTATTAGTCCAGATTTTTTCTGTTTTTAATGAAAGTGTTCAGAAGGATATTTTTATTTGCAGGCTCTATACTGTTTCTAAGGTCAGGTCTCACAATTTCCAATTTTCACAATGAAATAAATGTACTCAAGATTTTTCAGCTACTTTTGCCTGACCACTGCCTCATTGACGGGTATGAAAATTCAGACCTATGTATTTGAACATGCTGTTGTTACAGTGTAATTGACTTGTTCCCTGGGATGCTGTATAGGCAGCTGGAAGTCAATTCAGACATAAAATGGATTTGGTAACACACATTTGTCCTCTAGAGTTTTAGATATCAAACTACAGATAACAAAGCTCTGAAGTCTTACACTTCACTGCAGCGATGCAGCAGAGAAAATACTCCTTTGAGGAGGGTAACTCTTTAGGAGCGGAGTCTCTTTTGTTTCTGTCTTGCAAACCTTAAGTGGCCTGTTGGAGAGAAGCTTCCTGCAGCAGACCTACTGGGGGTGCAGTAGCTGAGCTATGCTTCCTGAAGAATGCCTAGGGTGTGTAGAAGCCAAGTTCTGCTACTGTACCCCTCAGAATGTGTGCATGAAGGGAGTGTCTCTCCAGTGGAACTAATCAGGTGTGCGGTAGCAGCAGGGAGTTCCTTCTGTGTGGAAGACGAATGAGCTCCACAGGAGAAAAGTCTGGAGCAGGAAAGGGGCTCACAACCATCAAACTTGGGGGGTGGGAGGGGTAAAGGGAGGAAATTTTAAAATTAAAAAGGTACTGTGTACCAGAAATCCCCACATGCAAGAGGGCTGTACAGGCTGCACCATCCTGGGCCTGCTGCTGCTGTCTCCACAACACACAAGCTCTGCAAACTAGCACAGCAAAGGGAGAAAGACCAGGGACTTGTTTCCTTCCTGTCCCCATTGTCTCTCTCCCCCTCCACTTACCTGAATATAGCTGTCTTCCTGCCTCTGGCTGAATGCCAACTCGCCAAGAATGTAGAAGAGTTTCCGAATTTGCTGTGGATTCAGTTTCTCCGTATAGTCTAAAATGTTCTGTAATAGAGAAGTGTCAACGTAGCCACAATACTCTGACAGGTCCTTCTCACACTCCAAATAGCACATCTGATTGTCAGTAACAACAATTGCTACCACTGTGAATTCAAATTAAAGAAGCATCCATGCATATGTCACCTCTGGGCTACATTACTGCAATTCCCCATGACTGAGGCCGAAAGGGAAGACATGCAAAATGTAGCTGCTCGCTTCCTCCATGGCTTTGGTCACTAGGAGCATGTTAAATCTGTGCTCCAGTCCTTCTACTGACATCCATTCTGCTTCCATTGCCACTTTAAGGCTTTGATCCTAGTTTCCAAAGCAGGTCCCAAGTGCATTAATGATCATGGTGGGATGGAGAATAATATGGAAAATGATATAATGCCATTGTATAAATCAGTGGCGTGGCTTCATCTGGATACTATATGCAGCACTTGACACCCCATCTCTGAATGGATATTGCAGAACTAACGGAGGTTCAGAGAAGGGTGAAGAGCTTTATGGAGGATTCTTGCTAAAATCTCTAAACATTCTGTCTGTGTTGAGCATGCTCTATCCCCATAGAGATCCCTATGTGCCAAATACACTAAGCATCCTTGACCTCTACAGAGCTCACCACCTGCCTAATGCACAAAATATGCTCCCCAGACTCCACTGAGCCTCATACAGATTAGGCATAAAGCTAAAGCTCTGGGTTGGTTGCGATGCACTACTGCTGCTATCTCACAGTTTGGCTTAGGGGAGGGTGTATTGGGTTGGCATTAGGAGGAGACCATGAATTTATTATTGAGCAAATTCTAACAGCCCTACCTCCAAAGACAGGCATATATAATTTCCCTCCATTTAATGAGGGGGTAAGCGAGAGGTTGCACGAGGTCACTTGTGGCGGAGCTGAGAATAGAACATGGGTCTCTAACATGGCAGAGCCAAGCCTCACCCATTCAGCCACGCGTCAGGCACAATGTGCCAAATCTAAGTGCTTTGCTGTGTTGTCTATAACCACTAGACCATACTCCCCCCCAAAGCCAAGAATAGACTGCAGAATTACCAACATTCCCCTGCTGTCTAATAAATAATTATGTAAGCTACTTGCAAAGGTGCACTGCATTCCCCCTTATGATTGGTCCACAGAGGGTATTAGGCTGTTATCCTCAGAGTCTAACAGTTGTTCCTTAGCTGGAATGGTAGAGGTCTCTGCTGTGGATACAAAGGTCCAGCACATGCAAGGGTAAATATGGTTCCTCATGAAGGAATTTCTGATTTTTTTTTCATTTTCCTTTTTAAAAATCCTAGCAAGTTACATACAAAAACCCTATATTAAAAAGAACATTATGACTGCAAAGTCAAGCCATTCTCAGTTAGGAAATGCTTGATTTAAGATTGCCTACACAACTAATTTGGTCGTCCTGCGTGTAGGCCCCATTCAGGGTACAGGATGGGCAGTGGTTCTGTCCCTGTTAGCCAAGTCCATTATAACGTATATGCACAAGGAAACCAAATTAAGGTTGCATGGGCAACCTTTTTTCTGACACTTTAACTTTTGAGGGCTGGACTTTAGAACCTTAATGTTCTTTTACCAACTTTTTTAAAAATGCAATTTGTTTTTTGTATTTTTTAACAAACACAAAAAACAGAAATTCCATCACAAGGAATCATATTGATCCCCCAACTTGGGTCATCACAGGATTTGGATCTTGAGATCCACAGCACAGACCTCTATCACTTGTGCTAACGAAGAAACTGGTAGCATCAATAGGTTGTTATTCTCAGTGTGGGTCAGGCACTAGAGGAAGATGAGAGCCACACACTTTGCCAGTGGGTTTCAGAGCTATCTGCCAGAAAGCAGACATCTAGAGACTCAGGACTCTTGGGTTCAATTCCAAGTTTTAGATGGGAATGTGCTCTAGATCTTTCTGGCCCTGCACTCCCCATGCCACAAGCTTGTTGTTGTCTCCCACACCTACCTCCATTTCCTGCATCCTCTCCATATCGCCTCCCAGGCTCCTACCTCATCCCCACCCCTATTCTTATCCTCCCACTCCCCTATACTCCCAAGCTCTCATCCCCAACATGAAACAGCAGTAGGTCAAATCACACTAGAGAACTTTTAGTGTGCAGCAGCAGGGTCCACACAGTTAGTGCATGACATATTGGAGTGCTGTAGATTTACACCTGTAACAGGACAGCTGGGCCCTGTGCTAGAGCAGGTGCTCCCAGCTGAGCTAATTAGAGGTGCAAGGGCTGTACCTGGGCTGGAAGGGGAACCGCAGAGAAAAGCTTCAGGGAGAGAGGATATCTGCAGTCATCCCCGAGGACAGGAGTTGGGGCTGGGTAACAAGACCCAGCCGAAAGTTTTGATATTCTTTTGGGAGAAGGCAAGTCAGGCCTTGCATTTTCTCCAGCTGCTCTGAGACCAGGAAGGGGCAGTACCTCAGGAAGGAGGAGCTGTACCCAGCTTAAGGCTGGGTGGAAGATTTTTTTGTATTTGTTTTTGGTACTCTGTGTTAATAAAAAACAGATTCCCAAGAAAGGCTGTAATTGGATGAGAATAATGGTGTGGCATTTTTGAGGGACCCTGAAACAGAGGAAACGAAGGGCACTGTAGAGCAACCTCTGGCCATGATGGGGTGCCCAGGAGACAGCCTACCCTGTTACAACACCCAGCTTTCCACACACTAACTCATCCTATAGACAAGCCCTAAGTGTGGACCATTCACAAGCAGATACACTACCTTCACAAAGGTGGCATAGCGTATCAATGAGGAGGTATGCAGAGTCACCAGGTCAGTGAGCACATCCAGAGAAATGTCCATTTCTACATCATTTCCACCGCAAACGTGAGTCACCAATGCACTCACAACTTCCTGAAGGAAAAACCCACAAGAAACCAAGAGTGAAAAGCAAATAGAAAAATGTCTGTTCTGTACCAGAAGACCCTTGGGACAACAACAAAGTATATGCTACACCATATAGGATGACAAACAAATAACAAGTCCATCATAAATTAAAGGAAAGGGCTAGGGATCCATGAGCTTAGATGAGAATTCATCTCTTTTGCCTTGGGCTCAGTACAGCTTTAATATTGTGGATTACTCCATCCTTTGAGACTGCTTCCATAGCTATGCAGTTGTATATGGTGTGACGCTGCACCCCATATTCTTCGCAGTGATATTATTATGATATGATTATGACATAATTATAATGTATTTTATGCAAGATAAGTCATGTGAGGTGTCACTGGAAAGCTTATGATTTGCTGAACATGATTATCTTATTTGTATGAAATGTATCATTTTTGTATCTGGAGTTATGAATATTGACTATGAATCTGTATTTCAAATGTAGTTACACCTGGGTAACGCCCAGTAGACAAAATGCTTTCAGTCTAGATAGTGGGTGGGGAAGGGCCTATTCAGAGCAATGGGTCATTAGGAAAAAACAATAGGCCTTAGGAGAAGCTTATCTCCCACCTGGTGAGCCTTCCTGTGAAAACTCCAAACAGCCTGTGTGTGATGGCTGCTATGTGGGACATGTGATGAGATCACATGTCTCTAGACTCCATCTTGGGATGTCAGTATTTTTCCACAGACTGGTCTGGGAACCAAACTTTGAGAACAAAGGGTTCCCGCCATATGCAAAAGCTATATAAGACAAGGAGCGACATCATCTGGTGTGCTTTGCTCCCCACACAAGAAGACTCCTGAAAACACCTGAGGAACAAAGACTTAACTGCGGGAAGTGCTGGACCCAGGCTAAAGGGATTTTTAGCCTGTGAACAAAACAACTGGGGATTCCAACTGTAAAGCAAGTGCAGCTTGCCCCTTAAGAATCTGCAGCCTCCTTGTATCATCTCTTAGGGTGAGAATCTGCTATTCATATTGAATCTATTTAGTGTATTTAGCTTAGTTTGTGTTTTTGTTTATTTTCTAGGTAATCTGCTTTGATCTATTTGCTATCACTTATAATCACTTAAAATCTATCTTTTGTAGCTAATAAACTTGTTTTTGCTTTATCTAAACCAGTGAGTTGGAGTGAAGTGTGTGGGAATCATAACTCAGGGGCAAAAGCCTGTTGCGTATTCCTCTCCACATTGAGGGAGGAGGTGAATTTTATGAGCTTACACTGTACAGTTCCCTTTGCAGCGTAAAACCGTATAATTTGGGGTTTCTACTCCAGAGGGGTAGAGGAGGAGCTGTGAGTAGCCTTCCTATGCACAGGCTGGTCAGAAAGCCTGCTTGTAACTGCAGCTGGGTGTGCCCCTACCTATATGGATACTGGTGAAAGTGCAGGCTGGAGGGCTTTGCAGCTTGTCACAGCAGTACAGCGTGAGAGGGAGCCCAGGCTGATGGATCAGTGAGCTCAGTGGTACCCCAGTTCCAGGTGGCACCCCGGGGGGAACCCGTCACATATGATTCCCGTCTGCCATGGTCCTACTCATCCCTATCCAGATGCTCTATCTGTGTCCCAAGTGGCCCTATCACAAGAATACTTGGTTGGCATGTCTTGTATAGAACACTTTTTATCTTCAAAGTGCTATACAAATAGTAACTAATTCATCCTCCTAAGTACTACCCACAGAGTTCAGTTCTTAGCTCTCTGATTTCATATCTGCTTTCTCTTTCGATCATCTGAACCTGTCCTTTGCAGTACTCAACTGCACATTTCTTCTGACACCTGTATTTCTGCCAGTCTTGAACAAGAAAATCTGTGGCTTTGTCTCCGATTTGTTCACATAAAGAAATGTTTCAAAACCAGAAAGTCATCTTGAAATTCAACTGCATCTCTTCTAATTCCCTTCTCAGTTCAGAGCACATCTAATGTCCCCAATCTTGGCCTTATCCTTTAGCCTGATATCCAGTCCTTCAAAAGCCTTTGGTTCTATATGTAATTGCCTGTTTCCCTTCTGCACTCATGCTTGCACTGCTGTGGCTTCCTGATCACTCTTTCCCATATCTCATCTTTCTAGATTCGGTACATGCAGAATGCTGCTCCCCTGCCTCAAGTGAAAGTAGATCACCTCCAATCTCACACAGCTTCACTGACTTCTCAGTCATTTCCAGAAGTATTAGTAGTAGAAGCGAGAGAGAGAGAGAGAGAGAGCCTGGAGCACTGGGCCTGGTGCAAGATCTAAGGCCTGAACCAGAGGCTGTGAACCAAAGCCAGGCCATGGATTAAAGCAGATGCTTACAAGTTCACTGCCCAGTCCATGAACTTGACAAAGTTGTTGCTAGTGTACTAGGCACTAGATATGCACATAAATATATTCCAGCTAGTACAGATACATCCCAATCTAGCACAAGATAAGATGATTTGACAAAATAATAAATAGGGATGTTTTGTCTGAGATTTCAGGAACAAGGGGAGGTAATAAACAGATGTCATAAAACACGTAAGGTGGTGTTTAAGTTGTTTATCCCAGTTGTTTGTCTCAGTCTATAAATGTCAGGGTATCTCGCCTTAACTCTTTGTGTGGCCTAGTGGACAGCAGAGATTCCTGCTGGTGACTGAGCTACTCCTTGCCCCTGGGCACTCACATGTTAATGTACCTGTAGAGCCAGGGCACTAGGATTGTGCCTTGAGGGCAATAAACTTAGTCAAGGGCCTTTGTCACTACACTGGGCCTGTGGTCTCTCTTTATGAGTAAAGGTCTGCTGAATTAGCAGGCTGCCTTATCTGCTGCTAGTACCGATAATATTGGCGCTCCAAGGACAGAGGCACTGGGCAGCCCGAACAGCATTACTGAGGCAATGACATTCCAGCCTTCAGCACTTAAGCTTTTGCGAACAGGGGCTGCTAACAGGGAGTCTCGTAAGGGAGCTTGGAAGGGAGCAGGAAGGGGGCGAGGGTCCCTTGCCGGTTCTATCTGTTTTCTCTTTATTCCCCTTTGAACCTATAACCAACTACATTCAAAACTTCTTGCTTAAACAACCCTTTCAGCGGACAGGGGGCTGCAGACGGGAGTTTGACAGAGGGAGGCTTACGATGGTTAGGAAGACCCGCAACACCTGTGCCAGCACTGCTTCTGTCTCCTCCACCTGTGTCTGTAGACAGACAGAGCGCCTGAGCATGGATGCTTCTACCCAGATCCTGGTGTGGTTTTGCAGAGACTGTAACTTGCAATTTCCACTTACTGATATCCAGGCTGGGGGGGACCATCCAATGTGAGAGGTGCCTGCTGGTGGAATCTCTCAGGCAGCAGGTGGGAGAGCTACAGGAGGAGGTGGCTAGGTTGAGGAGCATCCGAATCCACGAGCAATCCTGGACAGTGTCCATGTGGAGACAGCTGAGGTAGCTGTCCCAGTACACAGGACTGCTGATACACCACTGGTGGAGGAGGAGATGGCTCAGGGTGGACACTGGCAGCTGGTTACTTCTGGCAGCAGGCAGTGCTCCACCCCTGCTCCGAACCCCCCTGCCGTGGTAATAGGTAACCGTTATGCTCTTCTTGATACAGGAAAGAAGGAATCACTCCCTACAGTAAAGGAGGAGAAGCCTCGTACCCCTAAGGCTGGGAGGTCTGCTGCCACCACTGCGAATAGGAAACGTAGGGTAGTGGTGGTCGGAGACTCTCTGCTGAGGGGGACGGAGGCGCCCATCTGTCGCCCTGACATTTCATCTCCGGAGGTATGCTGCCTGCCGGGAGCCCGTATCCGAGATGTTTCGGAGGCATTGTCGAGGATTATCCAGCCCTCTGACTACTACCCCATGCTACTCATCCATGTGGGCACAAATGATACTGCGTGGTGTGACACTGAGCGGATCAAGAGTGACTACAGGGCTCTGGGAGTACGGGTGAAGGAGTTTGGAGCGCAGGTGGTATTCTCTTCGATTCTTCCTGTCAAAGGTAGGGGCCCGGGCAGAGACAGATGCATCATGGAGGTGAATGCCTGGCTGCGAAGATGGTGTCGCCAGGAGGGCTTTGGCTTCCTAGACCACGGGACGCTATTCGAGGAAGGACTGCTAGGCAGAGATGGCGTTCACCTTTCGAGGAGAGGAAAGACCCTATTTGGACACAGACTGGCTAACCTAGTGAGGAGGGCTTTAAACTAGGTTCGACGGGGACAGGTGAGCAAAGCCCACAGGTAAGTGGGGAACATGGAGACCGGGGAGATGGGTCGGAAACGAGAGGGAGTGTGGGCTATATTGTCAGAGAGAAAGGAGGGTCAGGACAAAACTGGGAGGAAAGATCAAACCAGTATCTTAGATGCCTATATACAAATGCGAGAAGTATGGGGAATAAGCAGGAAGAACTGGAAGTGCTAATAAATAAATACAACTATGACATTGTTGGCATCACTGAAACTTGGTGGGATAATACACATGATTGGAATGTTGGTGTGGATGGGTACAGCTTGCTCAGGAAGGATAGACAGGGGAAAAAGGGAGGAGGTGTTGCCTTATATATTAAAAATGTACACACTTGGACTGAGGTAGAGATGGACATAGGAGACGGAAGAGTTGAGAGTCTTTGGATTAGGCTAAAAGGGGTAAAAAACAAGGGAGATGTCATGCTAGGAGTCTACTACAGGCCACCTAACCAGGTGGAAGAGGTGGATGAGGCTTTTTTTAAGCAACTAACAAAATCATCCAAAACCCAAGATTTGGTGGTGATGGGGGACTTCAACTATCCGGATATATGTTGGGAAAATAACACTGCGGGGCACAGACTATCCAACAAATTCTTGGACTGCATTGGAGACAACTTTTTATTTCAGAAGGTTGAAAAAGCTACTAGGGGGGAAGCTGTTCTAGACTTGATTTTAACAAATAGGGAGGAACTCGTTGAGAATTTGAAAGTAGAAGGCAGCCTGGGTGAAAGTGATCATGAAATCATAGAGTTTGCAATTCTAAGGAAGGGTAGAAGGGAGAACAGCAAAATAGAGACAATGGATTTCAGGAAGGCAGATTTTGGTAAGCTCAGAGAGCTGATAGGTAAGGTCCCATGGGAATCAGGACTGAAGGAAAAAACAACTGAGGAGAGTTGGCAGTTTTTCAAAGGGACACTATTAAGGGCCCAAAAGCAAGCTATTCCGCTGGTTAGAAAAGATAGAAAATGTGGCAAAAGACCACCTTGGCTTAACCACGAGATCTTGCATGATCTAAAAAATAAAAAGGAGTCATATAAAAAATGGAAACTAGGACAGATTACAAAGGATGAATATAGGCAAACAACACAGGAATGCAGGGGCAAGATTAGAAAGGCAAAGGCACAAAATGAGCTCAAACTAGCTACGGGAATAAAGGGAAACAAGAAGACTTTTTATCAATACATTAGAAGCAAGAGGAAGACCAAAGACAGGGTAGGCCCACTGCTTAGTGAAGAGGGAGTAACAGGAAACTTGGAAATGGCAGAGATGCTTAATGACTTCTTTGTTTCGGTCTTCACTGAGAAGTCTGAAGGAATGCCTAACATAGTGAATGCTAATGGGAAGGGGGTAGGTTTAGCAGATAAAATAAAAAAAGAACAAGTTAAAAATCACTTAGAAAAGTTGGATGCCTGCAAGTCACCAGGGCCTGATGAAATGCATCCTAGAATACTCAAGGAGCTAATAGAGGAGGTATCTGAGCCTCTAGCTATTATCTTTGGAAAATCATGGGAGACGGGAGAGATTCCAGAAGACTGGAAAAGGGCAAATATAGTGCCCCTCTATAAAAAGGGATATAAAAACAACCCAGGAAACTACAGACCTGTTAGTTTAACTTCTGTGCCAGGGAAGATAATGGAGCAAGTAATTAAGGAAATCATCTGCAAACACTTGGAAGCTGGTAAGGTGATAGGGAACAGCCAGCATGGATTTGTGAAGAACAAATGATGTCAAACCAATCTGATAGCTTTCTTTGATAGGATAACGAGCCTTGTGGATAAGGGTGAAGCTGTGGATGTGGTATACCTAGACTTTAGTAAGGCATTTGATACAGTCTCGCATGACATTCTTATCGATAAACTAGGCAAATACAATTTAGATGGGGCTACTATAAGGTGGGTGCATAACTGGCTGGATAACCGTACTCAGAGAGTTGTTATTAATGGTTCCCAATCCTGCTGGAAAGGCATAACGAGTGGGGTACCGCAGGGGTCTGTTTTGGGACCGGCGCTGTTCAATATCTTCATCAACGACTTAGATATTGGCATAGAAAGTACGCTTATTAAGTTTGCGGATGATACCAAACTGGGAGGGATTGCAACTGCTTTGGAGGACAGGGTCATAATTCAAAATGATCTGGACAAATTGGAGAAATGGGCTGAGGTAAACAGGATGAAGTTTAACAAAGACAAATGCAAAGTGCTCCACCTAGGAAGGAAAAATCAGTTTCACACATACAGAATGGGAAGAGACGGTCTAGGAAGGAGTACGGCAGAAAGGGATCTAGGGGTTATAGTGGACCACAAGCTAAATATGAGTCAACAGTGTGATGCTGTTGCAAAAAAAGGAAACATGATTCTGGGATGTATTAACAGGTGTGTTGTGAGCAAGACACGAGAAGTCATTCTTCTGCTCTACTCTGCTCTGGTTAGGCCTCAGCTGGAGTATTGTGTCCAGTTCTGGGCACCGCATTTTAAAAAAGATGTGGAGAAATTGGAGCGGGTCCAGAGAAGAGCAACAAGAATGATTAAAGGTCTTGAGAACATGACCTATGAAGGAAGGCTGAAAGAATTGGGTTTGTTTAGTTTGGAAAAGAGAAGACTGAGAGGGGACATGATAGCAGTTTTCAGGTATTTAAAAGGGTATCATAAGGAGGAGGGAGAAAACTTGTTCACCTTAGCCTCTAAGGATAGAACCAGAAGCAATGGGTTTAAACTGCAGCAAGGGAGGTCTAGGTTGGACATTAGGAAAAAGTTCCTAACTGTCAGGGTGGTTAAACACTGGAATAAATTGCCTAGGGAGGTTGTGGAATCTCCATCTCTGGAGATATTTAAGAGTAGGTTAGATAAATGTCTATCAGGGATGGTCTAGACAGTATTTGGTCCTGCCATGCGGGCAGGGGACTGGACTCGATGACCTCTCGAGGTCCCTTCCAGTCCTAGAATCTATGAATACCAGATACAGTTCAAAATTGACTTTCTTGATTCACAAACCCTCCATGGGTTTCCAGTTGCTTTCCTGGACCTTCTCTCTATCAGCTTCTCTGTCTGTTCACTCTACTTAATTTAGTGCTGGTCTCCTCTATGTCATTCCTTGAAGTCTGGCACTACTGCTGACAGTCATTTTCTTTGCAGCTCCTGCCATTGTAAACAGCTCCCTGACTCACCATCCCAGTTCATATAAAAAGAAAGTATGAATGTTCTCCCCTACTTACACCTCAACTTGTTCCTCCATTTATTATTTAACTTTGTATCTGCATTATTGAGTTTATATAGCATTTTCAGAAGCAGTTTGAGTGAAAGATATTGTACAAAACAAGGTGAAAATATCTGTAACTCCTATGTAGAGGATTCATTGATCTCCAGGTTTATTTGATGTCCCTACTTTGATCTGCAGCCTGTAAAAGTATATACTATTATATATTTCAAAATATACCTGCTGACAGTAAGAGTCAAAGGCTGCAAATGCTTGCTTGTACATGCAGCTGCCAAAGGAGACGACACATGGATCAGCAGAGTGCAGAAAGGTCTGAGCCAGTGACAGGATTGATGGGAAGAAGTCTTTGATAACCTGAAAGACAGACATCATGACAGAGACATGAGATTCCCATGATTACTATTTGCTTTCAAAGCTTCCATCCCTCATTTTATGAGCTCCAACTTGAGGACAACAAGATCCCTAGTCAGTTTAGTAGGTGATTCCCTGGCCTCTAACTCTCCCACCTCACTAGATATGGGCTGACGCCACAACAGATTCCCACTTAGATCGTGATCTCTATAGGTCTGCTTTGCTTTCAAAACAATGAAGAACTTGTCCACACAAGAGCTTTTTTGCAGCAACAGACTACAGCTGCACTGGTGCAAACTCCTCATGCAGACACGCTGCACCAGTGTAAAATGGGACTTGAACTGGGTGACTCATGCAAGTCAGTTTACAACAGTCTACACTCAGGTTTACATTGGTGAAGCTAAACTAGTAACTAAAAACCCCCAGGGCAGACAAATGCTCAGTCTTCATGCCCTACTTTAAGTTGTAGACAGGCACTGTCTGTCCACATTCATGGTCCCTTCTCCCTGTAGCTATAGGCACTCAAGTCAGACACATGTACACATCTAAATGCAGACTATTTTATACTAGCAATAAGGTATGGGTTTAAAAATGTAAAGTCTAAGAAAAATGTGAGGCAGAGCAGCATGTCAGGCCTTCGAGGAGGGGGTCATTTGTGGTGGGGAGATAGAGAGCAAGAGGGCTTCCTAAGATCTGCAGAAGAACCAGAAGCCTCCTATCCTATGCTGCGGGGCAGAGAAGGGCAGTTCTTCTCCAGCAAATCTTGGGAAGTCCACAGGAAGGTTAACAAGGTCCATGAGACAAGCTCTGGAAGTGGGTCTTTGTCTCTAACCTGTAAAGAGCTGAATCACAATCTGCCACATCCCAGGAGATGGAAAGGGGAATGCTCCCAGTGTGCAGAATCTCAAAGTAGCAGCAGTACTCACCAATGAGTGATTTCGGAAGGCGCTCTGTAGCAGCTGCTCTGGCACACAGCCCAGTGGAATCTTGTTCCTCAGCACTCTCTCAATTTGCTTCCTGCTCTTGGTGTTTGTAGTATGGATTAGCAGCAGAACTATCAGGTCCAGAACCTTTCACAGAGGAAATAATCACTAATCATATATTCATGATGCAGTGGAACAGAAAATTTCTTGCCGATATTTCCTTTCTGCTAGCAGTGTCTCCCACAGTTCTCGGCTGCTCTCCTCTCTCTTCAGCTCATGGAGGCAGATCAGCATTTTGGTGCCACACAATCTGGCCCTGCTCCTTCTGCAACCACTTGGTGCCAAATGAGTTAGTCCCGAGCTCTAACAGTTGCATAATATCATTAATAAATATTCCAGAGATAATGAAATAATTATGTACATTAGATCAAAGAATGCTTTTAAGTCGTAGACAGGTACTGTCCTATTGTAACAATTCCACTTAACATCTGACCTTTGACTCATGAACCATCTAGAGTGGGTAGAATTGTGGGAGACCCTGCTAGCAGAAAGGAAATTATCATTAAGAAAACTTCCATTCTGCAGTCCTGCATCTCCCACAATTCTGGATGTTTGGGAAGTAACGAGCAGTGAACAGATGTAGGGAGGGTTATGAAACAAAACTTCAAGAGGAAAGAAGTACCTGCCTTTTTGTGAGCTTACTCGAAAGCCTGCAGCACCATCCTGCCAAAAAAGGCATCTGCAGAAGACAGAAGGTCCACGCCGTAGTGCTTAATGAAGATGTTAACTGTAGACCAAGTGGCCACTTTGCAAATTTCTGAACTGAACCCACTTGCTCGTTCCACCCATGAGGTTGCTAAGGATCTTGTGGAGCGTACCTTAATCCCTTCTGGGACAGGAACCTCTGATTATTTATAAGCTTCCACAATACATAGTCTAATCCATCTATCAATGAAGGAATTGGAAACTACGAGTCCCTGGCATTTTCAGTGGAGGACACAAATAGAAAGCCCGATTTTGTGGATTCTGTATGTTTGAGAGATTTTCAATGCTCTTCCAACATCTAAGGTGCGCCACGTCTTTCCAGTTGGATAATAACAGAGTAGCTTGCCCATTAAATGAAACCAAACTCAAATCTCCTGTTCCAGTCCAGGAGCCCCCAGTGGGGCCAATTAAGAGGGCAGCACCTGGAGGCTGTAAGAGGCCTGGCGAGAAAGAGACCTGGGGAAGCAAGGCAGACTGGTTCAGTCAGGAAGAGCAGAAGATGAGAGCTGCCAGAGAGGGAAGGTGGTTCCTGGGAATGGGCTGAAGGCAGGAAAACAGCAAGAGGGGTTTGCTGGCTGGTGTCCCCAAACCAAAGAGAGAGGGCCAGAGGGCAGAAGGAGCAGAGGGGGATGCCTTCTGGCTCTAAGCCAGAGAGCTGGAGTCAAGGGCCAGAGCAGGGGAAGGCAGGGAAAGAAGGGGAGTGCTGACATCTCCTCACCAAAGACCTGGTCCGCGGAGGAGGCATAAGAGGGCCAGGGAGAATGAGGGATGCTCCCAGCAGAAAGGCTGGGAAGAGCAGGGTTGAACCCCAGAAGTAAGAGCTGGGGTGACTGTCCTGGCAGAGGAGGACTGCCAAGAGTCCAGTGAGAACGAAGCTGGGTTTTAAAATCTACATGGACTGGGGTGATATGGACTGTTTCAGGACTTTTGCATTCTAGACTTTTGCAATTCGTTTTGTTAATAAACTATGGTTAGGGACTACATGATAAGCTCATATGGTTAGGTGAGGGGCCATTTGCTAAGCTGCCCTGAGGGAACAAGGGGGCCTCCTGGAGGAGGCTACTCATTCACATGGAGGTTGTGGTTTTAGACAAAACAAAGGAAGCACAGCCTCTTGGGAAGTGTGGAAGAAGGAATTTACCTTAGCAAGAAAGGATGCTGGTGTCCCAAGCCCCACCTTGACCTCACGGAACACTCAGTAAGGCTCACATATGGATAAGGCTGCCAGCTCCGACATTCCCTCCTGGCAGACGTGACAGCTACTAGGAACAAGTCTTAATGGATAAATGAAAGGCCAACACTGGAGTCAGAAGCTCAAAGGGATGGTTGGCAGGGCCCTCAAGCTAGCATTAGGTCCCATGCTGGGAAGACTGGCCTGAGACTACTAGTCTGGCTAATTGGACTGCTAGAAGGAATCCGTCTACCTGTGGATGGTCTGCAAGAGGGCCAACGATCCTACAAATAGCACAATACTAAGAGCAGACACCTGACATGAAATGATACTCAGCTGAAGGTCTCTGTCTATGTCTTCTTAGAGAAAGTCCAGAATGGCTGGAATTACAGGATTTCTGGGATTTACATTGTGCTCTTGGTACCAGTTCGGTTCAGCAGAACTGTGTTGCAATCTACACGTCCGTGAACTCCTACCCACCTCTGTTGGTACTGCTTTGGAATCACCTAATATGGAATGGACATGAGTAAGCATTTGAAGAAGAAAAGACAGTTAACTTTTCCGTAAGTGGTGTTCTTCGAGATGTGTTGCTCATGTCCATTCCACAACCCACCCTCCTTCCCCACTGTTGGAGTTTCTGGCAAGGGTGCTGGGGAGCCGGCGGCACCCCTTATACCACGCCATGCAGACGCCACTCCAGAGGGCGCCAGAGCCAGTCCCCTATGGATACTGCTGAGGGAAAAACTTCTGGCACCGGTGCATGTGGCGAGCACAAACACCTAATATGGAATGGACATGAGCAAGCACTCGAAGAAAAACAAGACCTTTTTGTGCTTTCCTCTCAATGGTCAGGCTGTTAGCTGAAGCTGTCTTGGGTCTGGTTGAAGAACAGGACCTTTGAAAGGCTGTCCAGTCTCCACAGAACCTGAGTGGGAGTTCCGGTTTCAGCTCTATCAGGTTGTGAACCAAGATTTCCTTGGCCCATGAAGAGTTATAAGAATTACCGTCATCTGCTCTCATTTTATTTTCTGAACCACTTTCCTCAGTAGTGGACAGGGTGGAAAAGTGTCAAGTAGGCCCTCTGTCCAACTGTGCGATCAGGCATCTGTGCGCCCATGGCTCTGAAGTCTGCCTCACTTGTGAAGTATTTTGGCTTCTTTGCATTTGTACGATTCACAAACGGGTCAGTTGAAGGGACACAGAACGTCTGAATGCTGAGTCCTGATTCGGGCATCATTTGGACTTGTTGACCCAGTGCCTGGTGAGACCATCTGCCCTTTTGTGGTTCAGGTCCACTTTGATGTGGATCACCCTGCGGAAAAGGCAGATCTGTTACATCCACCTCAGTATTTCCATTGCTTCCACATGTAGTGCTGGACGCCTTGTTCCCCACTGGTTGTTTAAATATGCAAACGTAGTCATATTGTCTGATTGAACCAGGACATGGTTTCCCCTTAGAGTGAGCTGGAACCTTTGCAGAGCTAGCTGGACAGCTCTCAGCTCTAGGAGGTTTATGTGGTTTAGCCTTTTCCTCCTAGCTCCAGAGGCCCTGGGCTGTTTGAGTCTCCAAGCGAGCTCCCCAGCCCTCCAGGCTAGCCTTGGTTGCGAGGACTAAAGGATCTGGAAGGCAGATGGGCATGCCTTTGTAGGCATTATCATGGACTGACCACCATTGTAAGGAGTTAAATACCTGTGTTGGAACCCATACTTGATCTTTCATGTGCTCCGGGGAATGGTCCCACACCTTTAGTATGAAGGCTTGAAGACATCTGATGAGCGATTGTGCCCATGGAGCGATGCCTATGCACAGTACCATGAGTCCTAGCACATCACAGTGCTATGGTAGGCCTGCTGCATCTCTGGAGCAAGATAATACATTTCTGGATTTTCTGAAACCTTTCTAATGATGGGTAGACCTTTCCTATCAAGGTGTTTATTTCTGCTCCCAGATGGTTATTCTGTTGGATGGAACCAGATAACTTTTCTTGGCACTGATGATGAAGCCGTGCCCCTGGAGGAGATTCAACATCCAAGATGTGGTCCTCTGCACTGCTGACTGCGATGAAGTTCTGATTGGGATGTTGTCAAGAATAGGGTACAGGTGAGTTCTCTGTAACATGAGTCTGACTATTACCACCATCTCTGTAAAACCCTGGCAGCCAAAAACAGGCCAACCAGGAGCATTCAGTACTCATAATGTTTCCTGCTGTAGGTGAACCTCAGAAGTCTGCAATGGCACAATCAGATGGGGCTATGGAGATATGTGTCTGCAAGAGGTACTGAAGTCAAGAAGTCCCTCTGGACAGGGAAGACACCATACAGGCCAGGGCTCCATCAGAAACATTGTTTTCTTCATCCATTTGTTCAGCCTTTTGAGGTTGAGAATGGCTTTGATACCCACCATGTGCTTCTGCACAATGAAGAAGATGGAGTACAACCCAGCAAACCTTTTTCTGAGGGAACAGTCTCTATCACGCCAATATTCAGAAGATGAGATATTTCACTCTGGATCAAATTGTGTTTTACAGGGTTATTGAAACCTGGTGACTGGATGAAGAATGGATGGGGTGGAGCCCACAGTTTGAGGGACTATCCGTGGCTCACTATTGCCCTGATTAACTTCTCTGTGGTTGAAGAAAACCATTTCTCTAGAAAAATGGGAAATTCTGCCCCCTCGCTTCTCTCCTGGGAGCAGGCCTACATAATCTTCATCATAAATTAGATTTTAGGGGACCTGAGGTCCCTCTGGATTTTCCCCCTGGACTTTGACTCTACTGTCTTCCCTTGGGGAACCGGTTGTCCCTTCGCAGGTACTTCTGTGAGGACAAGTAGTGAAAGGAGCATCTCTGTCTGGAGATCAGACTACATTCTATAGAGAGAATATAGTGGGGAAAGAGAGACTGTTTGGATTTTGTTGCATTGTCTGCGACCACTTTATCTGGCTTTTTTCCAAAAAGGAGGGAGCCTCAAAACTTGGCTGACCACAGGACCTGCTTAGAGTGAGTACCTACCTTCCAAAGTCAGAGTCATAGGAGGTGCCTGGCAGCTTAGCTGGAAGCCATCGTTTGGGCTGAGAATCTCATTGCATCCATTGCAGTGGATGCTACAATTACTGTTCATAGAATATCATGGTTGGACGGGACCTCAGGAGGTCATCTAGTCCAACCCCCTGCTCAAAGCAGGACCAATCCCCGGACAGATTTTTGCCCCAAATTGCCCCCTCAAGGATTGAACTCAGAACCCTGGGTTTAGCAGGCCAATCCTCAAACCACTGAGCTATCCCTCCCCCCAATAATCACATCCCTCGATCTGCTAGCAATGCTCCTATTTATACAGCTCAAAATGCTGTTAGCCTTCTTGGCAACAAGGGCACACTGTTGACTCATATCCAGCTTCTCGTCCACTGTAACCCCTAGGTCCTTTTCTGCAGAACTGCTGCCTATCCACTCGGTCCCTACTCTGTAGCAGAGCATGGGATTCTTGTTATACCAATAAAAACTAGCAGGATCTTATTAAAGGGGACAAGATAGAGATGCCACATTTATTATAAATATACTGATAAAGCAAAAGATAAAAGTAAACAACGTTGTTTGACTACTTATTTTTTATACACACACACACACACATATATATGTAGAGAGAGAGAGAGATTCATTTACACAATCATTCATTCAAGTTCTGTATAGGTGTTATAGTTACCAGCCTAGAAGTTGCTCATGCCAAGTTACTGGCCAGGTATCTTGGTCATGAGGATGGAGCCGAGTCTGTGTCAGGTGCACCTGATGCTCCTGGAGGCTGGCAGCAGAACCAGAGACTCAAAGTCATCAGTCTTTAGAGTCCATTCTTATAGGAATTAATTCCTATGTTAGTCTATGGGAACTGTTTCATCCTGCTGTTGCTGACTTAATCAGCAGATGGCACATTCCTGTCCAAAGTGGCACATTCCTGGTGGCTCCACACTGTCCAAAGTTTGTGTTTCTCATCGTTCCAGGTGATGGGGTGGATCCCAGTTTACCCTCCGGGGGTTTTCTGGTCATCCACTTGACACATTCTTCGGCTGATGGATACTCCCTTTTTAGGCTGGCACCCTCCTAACCATCCATGTATATCAAGCATTCATCAGCATACATTTCATACCTTAACCATATTTTAATTTATTGTCTCCACCTCTTTCAGGGTGTGTGCTAATTCATTTGAGACTCCCGGCCCTTTAATCACAGAGGGTGGGGGTCTGTCCTAGGAGCCATTGAATGAAGTGAAAGTCACTTAATGGCGTATAGTGTTTGTTTACCTTGTATCAATTACTTTAAGAACAAAGTCAGTTAACTTGTTTGTAAGTTTTACATAGTAGTAAAGTATCTTTCACAGGATAGATATAATCAATGGTTTCTACAGACAATAGCTTACAAGTTTTAACAGAGGACCCAAGAGATTTTTGTACTTGGTGAAACTGTTGGATTTTAAAGTGTGGGGGACAAATTATGAGGGGGTCACTGTCACTTGGGGGAATCACTGTTAGTACCTTCTTTTATATCCCTACATTCTTCTATTCTAAATGCAGAACTCTGCACTTGTTCTTATTGAACCTCATCAGATTTCTTTTGGCCCAATCCTCTAATATGTCTAGGTCCCCCTGTGTCTATCCCTACCCTCCAGCGTATCTATCACTTCTCCCAGTTTAGTGTCATCTGCAAACTTGCTGAGGGGGCAATCCACGCCATCCTCCAGATCATTAATTTAGATACTGAACAAAACCGGCCCCCCACTAGCAAAACTGTCGCTAGAGAGACATTAATTAAAATGGAGCCAAAGTCAGGGTGATCTCTCTCCTTAAGGGCTTTGTGATCTCCCAGCCAGGAGAGATACTCTTGCAAAGCAGGCAGCTGCTCCCAGGGAAGCTCAGTAGATGGCAGAGGAGGCTTCAAAGTCTTGTTTGAGAATGGCCTCCATCTTCCTAACTGTGAAGTCCGGAGGGTAGAACTCCCCTTCTGAGGGGCTAACCGTATCCCTGGGGAAGCATACTACAGCAGCGTCAGCCTTTGGTATCTCAGCAATGGAGCCTGACATCGCTCTTGTTAACATGTTGGCCCTTACCTGGCTTACCCCACTCACCTCCTGGAAGGAGGAATGAAGGGGTATCACCGCCACTGGGGAGGATTTTGAGGGAAGAAATTGACTCTGAGGCTCACTCTCAGGAGCCTGCTGAGGTTGTGTTTGAATCGTGCAGATAACCTTGCTGCACATGGCTTGACATTTCTCCAGGGGAAAAACCCTTTGCTAAGCTTTTCCCCCCGGCCTGTTTGGCATCAGAGCCAGACAGCTCACCTTCTGCTGGGGGAAGAGTCGGAGGACTCAGACCGCCTGGATTTTGTGTGCTTTTTTTTTCCCCTTTCAGATTTTTTATCTTTTTTTTTTTTTTTTTAAACTTTGGGAGTATAGAAGCTCTACTGTGGCTTTGGAGAAGCCACCTACAGCTTGTCTTCCTTTGGGCCTAGAGTCCTCTTGAGAGGTCTGGCTCTGAACCTAGGAGGGGGAACTAGTCAGGCCCCACGTGGACAGCTCAGGAGGGAGGGGGCTGATTAGAAGCCCTGCTTCTTTCCCCAGGATGCTCAGGACCCACTTTACGACTTGCAGGGAGGCAGAGGACACTTGTGGCCCTGCAATCCTCCCCTCTTAGTTCTGCAAGAGGCCCCTGGAACTTATTCCCTTAGTCAAGTGATCAGGGTTCTCCTTGCTTCTGGAGCCTCTCCCTGTTCTGCACTGGGGTTCCTGGTCCATTTTCCCCCCGTTGGAGTCATAGCTGCGTTGGTGGATAGGGACCTAAATTCCCTCTAAGCTGCGTGGCCACCCAGCAGTCCATCAAGTGACGCACACTTCAGGTGCCCCTCCCGCCACTGCCACGCTGCTCCTGCCTACCCTCTGCCTTGGAGCTGCTCCCAGGAGCCTCTTGCTTGCTATGCAGAACCAGGGAGAGGGAGAGTGCTGATGTCAGGGTGTCCCCCTTCCCTTCCCCTCCTTGCCCCTCTACCCTATCTCTGCGAGTGTGTGTGTGTGGGGGTGTCATAACTATAAAGGGAAGGGTAACAGCTATCCTGTGTACAGTACTATAAAATCCCTCCTGGTCAGAGACTCCAAAATCCTTTTCCCTGTAAAGGGTTAAAAAGCTCAGGTAACCTGGCTGGCATCTGACCCAAAGGACCAATAAGGGAACAAGATACTTTCAAATCTTGGGGGGGTGGGGGAAGGCTTTTGTTTGTGCTCTTTGTTTGGGAGTTCGTTTGCTCTTGGGACAGAGAGACCAGACATCAATCCACGTTCTCCACATCTCTCTAAACAAGTCTCTCCTATTTCAAACTTGTAAGTAAATAGCCAGGCAAGGCGTGTTAGTTTTCCTTTGTTTTCTCAAATTGTAAATGTACCTTTTACTAGAGTGTTTATCTCTGTTTGCTGTGCTTTGAACCTAAGACTAGAGGGGAGTCCTCTGAGCTCTTTAAGTCTGATTACCCTGTAAAGTTATTTTCCACACTGATTTTACAGAGATGATTTTTACCTTTTTTCTTTAATTAAAAGCCTTCTTTTTAAGAACCTGATTGATTTTTCCTTGTTTTTAGATCCAAGGGGGTTGGATCTGCATTCACCAGGAGTTGGTGAAAGGAAGGAGGGGGGGATGGTTAATTTCTCCTTGTTTTAGATCCAAGGGGGTTGGATCTGTATTCACCAGGAGTTGATGAAAGGAAGGAGGGGGAATGATTAATTTCTCCCTGTTTTAGATCCAAGGGGGTTGGATCTGTATTCACCAGGAGTTGGTGGGAGAAAGAAGGGGGGATGGTTAATTTCTCCTTGTTTTAAGATCCAAGGGGTTTGGATCTGTATTCACCAGGGAATTGGTAAAGGTCTCTCAAGGCTACCCAGGGAAGGGAATTAGCTTTGACATGGTGGCATAGCGGTGGGATTCGTTTTAAACCCAAAAGCCAGTACAATTTTTTTTTCCTTCTAGCTGCTTGGAAAGCAGAGCTGAAGGTAGATGCATATCTTATCTCTCCTGGCCTGAAGGCAGAGGTGTTAAGTTTTTTTAACAAGAGCCTTTGTTAAGAGAAGGGTTCAATCAATGAGCAAACGACTGGTAAAAGGAATTTACAAGCTGAATTGTTTTTCTTTTCTTTTTACATCTTCGGGAGTAGCTAGTTAGAAAGTCTCTGTTAAATCAGCAGCAGCCTAAGCTAAGTGCATCCCAGTTTCAGTCAACTGCAGAGGGGTGTGACCCAGCACAAGAAAACAGGAAAATGACTACAAAAGAAGTAGCTAACAAAATAGAACTGGTCAGACTAGAAGCAGAAGAAAATGAGAAAAAACATCAGAGACTGCTTCAAATTAAAAAACTCGAGAAAGAAGCCAAAGAGGAGGCCCATGAAAGAGAAAAAGAAGCCAAAAAGGAGGCCCATGAAAGAGAAGAGAAAGCCAAAGAGGAGGCCCATGAAGGAGAAGAGAAAGCCAAAGAGGAGGCCCACAAGAGAGAGATGGAGCTGGAAAAAGCAAAAGAGGAGGCGAGAGAAAAAGAAAGGAAGCATGAACTGGAAGTAGCAAGGGCTAGGCCGGATGCAACAGCCACTCCTAACAACTCCTCTCCAGGTACCACTTCCCATCCCAGAAAATTCCCCACCTACAAGGCAGGCGATGATACTGAGGCCGTCTTAGAAAATTTTGAAAGGGCCTGCCTTGGATACAGCATCCCTATAGACCAGTACATGGTAGAGCTGAGGCCGCAACTCAGTGGACCCTTAGCAGAGGTGGCGGCTGAAATGCCTAAGGAGCACATGAACAGTTATGAACTTTTTAAAAACAAGGCCAGACTCAGAATGGGGCTAACACCCGAGCATGCCCGTTGGCAGTTCAGAGCCCTAAGGTGGAAACCAGACGTGTCATTTACCCGTCATGCCTACCACATTGACAAAAATTGTGATGCCTGGGTATCAGGAGCAAATGTTAAATCTCTGGAAGATCTGGTTTCCCTAGTAAAAATGGAGCAGTTTTTAGAGGGTGTTCCTGAGGAAATAGAAAGGTACATCCTAGATAGGAAGCCCAAAACTGTAACTGAGGCGGGGGAGATTGGAGCCAAATGGGTGGAGGTGGCAGAAAAGAAAAAAACTAGTAGCAGTTGGAACGAATACCAGAAGGGACAAGCAGAAACAAAACCTTACCATCGGGGACAACCCAAGGCCCCACCCACATCCCAAGGAAAACCCCAGGCGACTTCTCACCCCACCACACCAGTCTCCACCAACCAACATCGCCCCGGTGATACCTTAGCAGGGCGATGTTTTAAATGTAATGAACTGGGACATATAAAGGCTCACTGCCCCAAGAACCCCAACCGATTACAGTTCATTACACCACAATCACAGCAAAGATCCCCAGACCCAGATGCCTCTCTCATACCCTTGGAGCGAAGGGAAACCTTAAGAGTGGGCGGAAAGAAGGTTATCGCTTGGAGGGACACTGGGGCACAAGTGTTAACTATCCACCAATCCCTAGTGGACCCCAAACTCATCAACCCGGAGGCTACAGTGACAATTCAACCCTTCGTGTCACAGTCTGTAACCTTGCCTACAGCCAAGTTGCATGTCCAGTACAAAGGCTAGTCAGGAATGTGGACTTTTGCAGTCTATGACAATTATCCCATTCCCATGCTGCTGGGGGAAGACTTGGCCAACCATGTGAAGCTAGCCAAGAGGGTGGGAATAGACACCCGCAGCCAGGCTAAGCAAGCTTTCACCCCTATCCCTGTTCCTGAGCCGTCCACCAGGGCCCCGTCTGTGTTACCAGAGACCCAAACAAAGGTGGTGGAACCGGATCCCCTGCCAACGACTGCAACAGCCGTAGTGGATCCAATCTCAGAGACCCAGCCAAAGCCAGTCCCAGAACCGGAACTGGCAACGCAACCAGCACCAGAACCATTGCCAGCACTGAGTCCAGCGCTTGCAAACCTGTCTACAACTTCAACGCCAGAGGGCACCAGCAAGCCTGAACTGGCGGAAGCAGCAGATAACCCTACCCAAGAGGCTCAGCCAGAGCCTGAGATACCACATAGTGCACCAGCAGACAGCGGTTCACAGTCAATGGAAACAGCCCCAGCACCTGCATTGCTTCCAGAGGGACCAAGCCCCAGTCCACAGTCCAAGGAGGAACTGATGTCTCTAGCATCAAGGGAACAGTTCCAGGCCGAGCAGGAAGCAGATGACAGCCTTCAGAAAGCTTGGGCGGCGGCGCGGAGCACCCCACCGCCTCTCAGCTCTTCGAACCGATCCCGGTTTGTTGTAGAACAAGGACTTTTATACAAGGAGACTCTTTCTGGTGGGCACCAGGAAGATTGGCATCCTCAAAGACAGTTGGTAGTTCCCACTAAGTATCGGGTAAAGCTCTTGAGCTTAGCCCATGATCATCCCAGTGGCCATTCTGGCGTGAACAGAACCAAAGACCGGTTGGGGAAGTCCTTCCACTGGGAGGGAATGGGCAAGGACGTTGCTAATTATGTCCGGTCTTGTGAGGTGTGCCAACGAGTGGGAAAGCCCCAAGACCAAGTTAAAGCCCCTCTCCAGCCACTACCCATAATTGAGGTCCCATTTCAGCGAGTAGCTGTGGATATTCTGGGTCCTTTCCCAAAGAAAACACCCAGAGGAAAGCAGTACGTACTGACTTTCATGGATTTTGCTACCCGATGGCCGGAAGCAGTACCCTTAAGCAACACCAGGGCTAAAAGTGTGTGCCAGGCATTAACAGACATTTTTGCCAGGGTAGGTTGGCCCTCCAACATCCTTACAGATTCGGGAACTAATTTCCTGGCAGGGACCATGGAAAACCTGTGGGAAGCTCATGGGGTGAATCACTTGGTTGCCACCCCTTACCACCATGAAACCAATGGCCTGGTGGAGAGGTTTAATGGAACTTTGGGGGCCATGATACCTAAATTCGTAAATGAACACTCCAATGATTGGGATCTAGTGTTGCAGCAGTTGCTTTTTGCCTACAGGGCTGTACCACATCCCAGTTTAGGGTTTTCACCATTTGAACTTGTGTATGGCGGTGAGGTTAAGGGGCCATTACAGTTGGTGAAGCAGCAATGGGAGGGGTTTACGCCTTCTCCAGGAACTAACATTCTAGACTTTGTAAGCAACCTACAAAGCACCCTCCCACACTCTTTAGCCCTTGCTAAAGAAAACCTAAAGGATGCTCAGGAAGAGCAAAAGGCCTGGTATGATAAACATTCCAGAGAACGGTCCTTCAAAGTAGGAGACCAAGTCATGGTCTTAAAGGCGCTCCAGGCCCATAAAATGGAAGCGTCGGGGGAAGGACCATTCACGGTTCAGGAGCGTCTAGGAGCTGTTAACTATCTCATAGCCTCCCCCACCTCCAACATAAAGCCTAAGGTATACCATGTTAATTCTCTTAAGCCCTTTTATTCCAGAGAATTAAACGTTTGCCAGTTTACAGCCCAGGAAACAGATGACGCGGAGTGGCCTGAAGGTGTCTACTACGAAGGAAAAAGGGATGGTGGCATGGAAGAGGTGAACCTCTTCGCGACCCTTAAACGTCTGCTGATGCACTCTCACGGGAAAGTTTCCCAGAATCAACTGGTTAAAAATTGTTCTTGGAATGTGGAACATATTGTTAGTTTTTATATAATCAGTAGTATGTCTAAAGGTGCATGTGTCTTATTAACTCTGTTTTCTCCTAGAACTCCAGGAAGAAATCACAGCCTGTGTGGAACCGGCTGTCCAACACTATCTGTGATTTGGGGGGCATGTCATAACTATAAAGGGAAGGGTAACAGCTGTCCTGTGTACAGTACTATAAAATCCCTCCTGGCCAGAGACTCCAAAATCCTTTTCCCTGTAAAGGGTTAAAAAGCTCAGGTAACCTGGCTGGCATCTGACCCAAAGGACCAATAAGGGAACAAGATACTTTCAAATCTTGGGGGGGTGGGGGAAGGCTTTTGTTTGTGCTCTTTGTTTGGGAGTTCGTTTGCTCTTGGGACAGAGAGACCAGACATCAATCCAGGTTCTCCACATCTTTCTAAACAAGTCTCTCCTATTTCAAACTTGTAAGTAAATAGCCAGGCAAGGCATGTTAGTTTTCCTTTGTTTTCTCAACTTGTAAATGTACCTTTTACTAGAGTGTTAATCTTTGTTTGCTGTACTTTGAACCTAAGACTAGAGGGGAGTCCTCTGAGCTCTTTAAGTTTGATTACCCTGTAAAGTTATTTTCCATACTGATTTTACAGAGATGATTTTTACCTTTTTTCTTTAATTAAAAGCCTTCTTTTTAAGAACCTGATTGATTTTTCCCTGTTTTTAGATCCAAGGGGGTTGGATCTGTATTCACCAGGAGTTGGTGAAAGGAAGGAGGAGGAATGGTTAATTTCTCCTTGTTTTAGATCCAAGGGGGTTGGATCTGTATTCACCAGGGAATTGGTGAAAGTCTCTCAAGGCTACCCAGGGAAGGGAATTAGCTTTGGGATGGTGGCAGCGGACCAGATCTAAGCTGGTAGTTAAGCTTAGAAGTTTTCATACAGGCCCCCACATTTGTACCGTAAAGTTCAAAGTGGGGATACAGCCTTGACAGGGGGTGACAGGGTTCAGGAGTGGGATGGAGGGAGCTTGCTAGTGGCTGCTGCTCTGTCTCCTTTGAGTGCTGATCTACTTAAAAGGGCAATGTTCTTAAAGGGGCAACACATGTCTCTCTCACACACAGACACTGTGTGCCTCTGTCTCTCTCGCTCTCTCTCTCTCTCACACACACACACACACACACACACACACACACACACACACACACACACACAGTCACCTCCCAACACATACTTGTATCATTGTTGTTGTTGTTACTTCCTGCAATGCACATATATTCTCTGTAATTTTATTCTTTCAAAGTACTGTTATTTGAGTTTTTTGACTGGTCTATGCATTTCATCGTTTTTATTTCTGTCTTACACTTACATTTAATTCTTTGAGTAATGAGTTCTAAAATTCCTAACCTTTCCTGGCTGAAGTAATTATTCCTATGGTAATTTTTTAAAAATATCTATTATATCTAGGTTTTTTGTTTCTACTTACTGGTGGTGCACATCCACACATGATCTCGATCATTTGGTGCACTTAACAAAATTAATTCCGCACATGGACGGAAAAAATTAGAGGGAACATTGGTAGGGACCCCACTTGCCTCTCCGACTCGTAGCCCCAGGACCTAACAAAATTAGGGACTGAAGGCTGGGGCAACTTATCATCTGCCGAGCCTGGGATGGCTGCCTCACAAATCGAGCACTGTTTGGATTTGACTCAGTGCTCTCTTGGCTGCTTGGCCGTGCCTGTAAGGAGCAGAGGACCCAGCAGGGAAACATCGCAGCGGAGGCTCATGGAGGGAGAACCCTGCTCCCCCCTGCCCAAAGAACAAGACAGAAAAGTTAAAATTGAAGGAGCAAGGGCAAGAGCAAAAGGAACAGCCACTGTCTGCTGCCACGGACGGGGGGGGGAGGGGCGCGTGACCAAAGTGTGTGGCGCCAAAATGCTCATCCACATCTGTGCACTGCAGAGAGACGAAAGCAGCTGAGATGTCCAGAATTGGGGGAGATGCTGGGCTGCAGAACACTAAAGAAAATAAAAACTAAAAAGAACCATCCATTTTTCATCAGCTCTACAGAGAAAGTTCGGGGCTCAATAGGTCACTTAACTGGCTGATCAGACTCTAGTACCACAGGTCGAGGAGGGAGGTGGATTCAGAGAAACCGTCTCTCACATGACTTTCAGACTGGGCTGGATGCATTTGTTATTAAGAATGTTCAGGTGTAAATATAATTCAGAGCAAACCCAGTTAAAACCATGGAGAGAACAAATGCATGGAGACCCACAAGATCTCTTGATCTTGATCTCCTAATCTCCATAGCAAAACCTCCAATCCTGTTGCTGTGGACAAAGCAAGTGCCCTTGCTAGTGTGTGTCCAAGACAGATGCTCATAACACAACAACTACAGCACAGGAAGAGTCAAAAGAGGCATTACCTTATGGTCAGACACACAGACAGTATTCTCAATAGCCTAAGGAGGAAAGAAATAAACAAACAGTTACAATATTGTTCTTCTTAACCTCTGAAGACAGGACAAGAAGCAATGGGCTTAAACTGCAGCAAGGGAGGCTTAGGTTGGACATTAGGAAAAGCTTCCTAACTATCAGGGTGGTTAAGCACTGGAATAAATTGCCTAGGGAGGTTGTGGAATCTCCATCATTGGAGATTTTTAAGAGCAGGTTAGACAAACACCTATCGGGGATGGTCTAGATAATACCTAGTCCTGCCATGAGTGCAGGGGACTGAACTAGATGACCTCTTGAGGTGCCTTTCAGTCCTAGGATTCTATGAATAGCGTACAGTAATAACGGACTTCAAAACACACATATCCTACACAATGGAAATGACCAGACTGGCCAGGCAGATAGCAAAAGAAATATTGCACCTGTCAGTTTCTCTTCTCTGCAAACCCATCAATCCAGGATACTGGATTGCACTAAATACTGCAGAGTCTGGAGGCAGTTCCTAGAGCGCTCATTAAAAGCTAGCTCCTCCTCCTCCACTTCCCCATATGAAATTTTTCCAGAGTAAGAATAATGTTTTCATTGAGGAACAGAACAATTCCCTTAAAAAAATAAAATAAAAAAGTCTAGCCACCACAGCATGTAAAATTTGATCCAGTGAGGGTGGCTCAGATGAGTGGGTACACTATTTTGGGGGAAAGAAACTGCCAGATAAACAGAACATTCAAACTGCAAGATAGGCCGAAAGTTCCTCACTTTCTCAAAGTGTGTCTAACACTCTGGTATGGCTGAATGCAGCCGGCAGGAAGTATTCTAGGCACAGGGAAGGGAAAGAAGGCACGCAGCACAGTATATTTTCCTCAAATTTCTTCTATGATTCCTCAGTTTTTCCCTCATTCTTGCATAGATCCTGAGTAGCATCTCCACTCGCATCTGAACACCTTATATCACAGGACATCTGACTTCATCCAGTTATTCTTTTAAGATCTGCTCTTTCCCTCCAGTCCTACATCCTCCCACATGAATAAATGTGCAAATTTACAGTTTGACTGAGGATACTCTTAAACAACTTCAGCCTTTGAAAAACGAACTGAAGTCCTGAATAAACAAACTAAGAATTGGGAACAAGAAACCAATTCCAGGCTCATAATTTATACCCCAGCCCATCATTAAAAATGGAACTTTGCCCTCTCTGCAGGATCAGTCCCTGCTGGACATTTCAATAGTGCATTACAAACATCAATTACCAAGCTAATCCTTATGAAGAACAGCAATATCATTACCCCCACTTCACAGATGAGGTGACTGAGGCCCAGATAACCTAAAGCACAAATTTACAAAGAAGTGCTCATTTTAAAAGACACTCTTGGGCTTCACCAGTGACTCAGGTCCTCGCTTAGTAAAACGAGGCTTGTACTGCTTACCCACAGTCTTGAGAGCACTTTGAGATTTACAGCTGAAAAGTGCAAAGCATCAATACCACAGAAAAAGGTTAGTATCAGTACTTTCAGGGATAAAAGTATAACACCTGATAGTTTTGTGAAACTACAGTTGCAAGTGGGGAAATCTACAGTTAATGTTCTAATTACATTACAAACCAGAGAAACCCTGGAGAGCACAATCTGACCTTAATCCAAGCTTCAGAAATGCCTTTCTGAAATCTCACAGCCGACTTTATCACATCAAAAAGAAGCTTGACACAGTTCTGGCTGCTGCTTACTTGGCTTGTGGAGGAACTGCAAACAACCAGAGAGGAACAGAATTGCTCATCTGTTTTGTGAGTCTTGTCATAAAAGGTACCAGTCAACTCAGCGCTAAGAGGAGCAGCTGCAGCAGCACCTGCTAGAAGGGTAGATGGTAGGGATGGAGTGAAAGCAATGCTGGCTGGAATCACAATAAAGGCAGGGCAGGTAGGAAGAGATGTGTGCAGCAGCAGCAGTGCCAGACAGGGATCATGTGGTGGCAGAGGGACAGGGACAAGGTGGCAGTGGTGCTAGTCCTGGGTGCAAATGCCAGCCAGGGTGATGGGGGATGAAATCACAGCAGTACAAGCCAGAATGGATGTGCCAGCACAGCTGCAAGGGTGTGGTGCTGGCTGGAAGAGACACTGCAGTGGGACAGCGGAGGGTGCCATCTGGACAGGATATGGCAGCAGACACAGGGATGTGGTTGCAGTGATGCGGTTGCAGTGATGCTGGCTGGAAGGGACACTGACTGAGCACTGAGGATGCCAGCAGAGATAGCACACTGGGCAAATGATGCTAGTGTATGTAACTAAACCCAACTGAGAAGTCTCAGAAATTAGAATCAAAGTCCTTTTGTCCCATCTTTCCTATGCAGAAACCAAGCAGAATCATGCAGATACAATGCAAATACCTCATTTGTGGCTGGCTTTTGAGCTTGCTCTGAGAAGACAGCATCTGCAGAGGTAAAATACATGACGACAGATCCAAGTTCTTGCGAAGGGCAGAAATCACCTGCAGAGCACAGTCATTTATAACAGATAGGCACATTTGTTAGAGCATTTGTACAAATCAATGGATAGATTTGAGGGATAGAGAAAGGTGGAAGAAAAATAAAGACAATTCTGTAGAATCCCCCGAGACAATATTACAGACCGTAACGAGATACACTGATTGTGACACTGCATCCCATATTCATCATAGTGGTATGATTATGACATGATTATGACATAATTATATGATGCATTTTCTGCAAGATGGGTCATGTAGGGTGTCTTTGGAAAAGTTATAATTTGCTGAATATGATTATCCTATTTGTATGCATGTATAATTTTTGTATCTGGAGTTATGAATATTGACTATGTATCTGTATTTCAGATGTGGTTACACCTGGGTAATATCCACTAGGCAAGATGCTTCCAGTCTAGACAGCTGATTGTGAAGGGCCTATTCAAGGTAATGGGCCATTAAGGGAAACAATAGGCCTTAGAAGAAGCTTATTCCCCACCTAGTGAGCTTTCCTGGGAACGCTTCAGACAGCCTATGAATAATGGCTGCTATGGCTCAGCAAGGCATGCAAGGTCATGTGACTAGACCACACGACACTAAATTCTTGTATTTTTCCACAAACTGGGCTGGGAACTTAGCTTGAAATAAAGGGTTCCTGCCATATGGAGAGAATATATAAGGTGGGGAGTGACATCATGATTTGTCTTCACTCTCCCACAACTCAACTCCTGAAAGCAGCTCTGGAAGACAAAAGATTTGGAACAGGGGAGGAGAACCCAAGTTGCAAGGCAGATGCAGCTTGTGCCTTAAGAATCTGCAAGCCTGCTTCTATCATCAGTCAGGGTGAGAAGTTGCTAATTCAAACCCCATCTATCTAGTATATTAGGCTTAGCTTGCATTTTTGTTTCTTTGCTAGGTAGTCTGCTTTGGTCTTTTTGCTATCACTTATAATCACTTAAAATCTATCTTTCTGTAGTTAATAAATTTGTTTTATGTTTTATCTTAACCAGTGCATTTTGAGTGAAGTATATGGGAAAATCTCCGCTTGGTAAACAAACGCTGTTGGATATCTTTCCCACATTGAGAGGAGAGTGAATTAATTAATGAGCTTTCATGGTACAGATCCTGTATAATTCTGGGTTTATACTCCGGTAGGGATGCAAAGCTGGGGAGCTGGGAAGTTGACTGTTGCCCGTGTTTGTCCATGAGTGGCTTAGGTAAAGCACCCAGGTAACTCAGTTGGGTGTGTGGTGCTACCTGCTGTTGTGTTGGGTGTAACAGGGCCTGGAGAGGCTGGCTGAGTCACCAGCAGAGCAGTGCGAGATAGGCCATCCCAACTGAGTTGTTAGGGTGCACAGCAGTTCCAGCGGCTCCCAGTCTGCACCCAGGGAGTGACAACCCCCCCATCCTGGTCCTTTGAGGAAAAGAGGACTTGGGGGAGTGAGAGGAAATAGGGTTCAGGTTACCCTTTCCAAACAGTCTCAACCAAATGATGATCCTGGGGACAGAAGGGGCAGACATGGGGGAAATGGCCCAAGGGAAAAGAGATGACTGTTTCTTTAAGGGCCCAGAACCAACAGCCTTTCAGTGTAGGGTGGGGCAAGGCTCCTCTCCCAATCAATCATCTAACCAATCGAGACAAAAACCATTGGAGGCGAGGGGGGGGAAGAAGAGGGGGAGATAGCACTAAAGGTTCCCTGTTCTCATGGTGAAAGGGGAAAATAGAGAGGAACTGTTTGCCAGGGACCATCAGCCCCAGGAGGGAAAGGGGTGACCCACAGTCCCTTTCCGAGGCTGTGGAAGAGGAATGGAAAACAACCCTCCTGAACAACACTGGGAGGAAGGACTACTGTTATCAAGGTTTTGTGTCTGCGGTAATTTTATTTTGAAAGACTTTTGCAGTCAGCCTAGCTGGAGCTGGACCAGGGAAATTTAAAGGGCCTGGGACAAAAGAGACAGAAAGAGGGGCACCATACATGAATTTCATGGAAAGGCCCTTTAAAGAAAATTCCTGTCACTTTCTGCAAAACGTATTTTAAATAACAAATGACAACAAAGGGGCTTGAAAAATACCCAGAGCACATGAGGGGCTCTTAATCCTCATGCTTCAGGGCAGAAGTGAATCAACAATGGGGATCAGGAATAAATTCCTTTTGGGGTTTAGTAATTAGTAATGTGGAGTATTATTAGAGTATTTCACCTTCTCCTGAAGACTCAGGCATTGATCTCTGCCAAGATGGACACTGGACTATGTTGCCCATAGGTTTATACCAGCATGGCCATTCCTGTGTTCCTAAAGAATACTCATTTGTACATCTCCTCTCTGTGACAGAGTAAATACTGTACCTCTACTGCATCCACAGCTTTGATGTTATGTAGAATGAATTTGATTACTACAGGCAAATCTTCCAATTTTACAGCAGGCACAATGATCATAGCAGACTGCCGCACCTAAAGGGAAGAGCAATATTGTGTCATCTGTAAGACTAGGGTGCCAGGGGGATGTAAAGTTTATTCTAGAGCACTAGCACCCCTTTGGGGCTGCGTAAATAATAAAATAGTCTTTAATACACTCAAACAAACAACCTGCATTGTGCTCAGAAGCAACCTGAACATGAGAATTGTACCATTTCAGCACGTACATAGGCTCTGGCTGGGAGAAGCCTTTGTACTTCACCTCCATTCTACATTTTCACCCTGCTGTACAGTTATCTTGTAGGTGTTGCCTTTACAATGAGGTGACACCTCATAAAAATGACTGCCAGTCAACAGAGACATGACTGATGCTATATCAGCAGGGATTCATTCTGAGAGGGGGTTGCAGAATGGTGCCACTTGTGTCTTCTTCAGCAGCATTCAGTATTAATAAAAGTCAAAACAAAAACACAGCGACTAAGCCCAGTGCCGAGTCACTGAATCTCCCTCAGCCGCTTTCCAAGAAATCATGATCCACAGTGTGATCCCTTTAAACAGCCAAAGTCAGACAAGCAGCAGAGGTCATCAATATAGATATAAACTGTCCTCTCTGGCTCCTTTGCCTCCATGTGCAGCAGCATCTCCGAAAGGCAGCCCACAAGCCTGTTTACAGACTGTGAGCTGGTGCCCCGTGCAGTAGTGCCACCCTTTGGTTAGACAGGGCATTGCGCAATCGTTTCAGATCGACAGGGCAGTTAGTCTGCCCTTCTGGTCTGGGTCTCCATAGTCCTTCTGGAGGCAAGGACATTAATTTCTGTCCCACTGGGGTGTACGGGCTTCCCCTTATGGTTGGCAGGGTTATCTGGTCCTTTCCTAAAGGGGCCTGGAACCCCCTTTGGCTTTTAAGTCTCTGTTAAGGGGTTGGTAGGGGAACTCAGGCACACCCACTCCACTGGATTCCAGCTCAGGACCCTTAACCCAGGCAGGCAGGCAGAATCAGTCCGTAACAATTTTCCTGCAATACTCTGAGCTCCTTCCTACTTCCATTGGCTCTGTAGGCTTCTGCGGCCTGTGGCTCTGGTCGTTCATTCTTTGGGCTGTTGTCAGTCTGGGGAGGCTTCTCGCCAGCTTGCTGGCAGGACCCTCTTTCTCTGGCCTGCTTGCTCCTCTGGCAGCCACCCCACCCTTCTGCTTCTCAGCTCTTTTTCTCCCCCAGCTGCTGTGAGGCTGCAAATCAGCACTGACAGGCAGTTATTGCTTTAATTTCTTGGTTATCAGGCCAGCATGGGTTCTATACACCCCATGACACAGACCTTTCTCTCTTTTTAAATTGAGATGCACAGTGGAATTTCCATAATGGGGAAAGGTGGCCAGTGGTTCTGAACAGAGACTGGTGACACTTAATAAAAATCCCCAGAAAAAAAACTGAACTATGAAGTGGCAACATTTGCAAATGATGAAAAATCATTCCCAATGGTTCGGGAGGATTTACCATCACTGACAGTCTTTAAATCAAAATTGGATGATTTTCTAAAAGATCTACTCTAGGAAATATTTTGGAGAAGTTCTCTGGCATGTGTTATACAGGAGGTCAGATTAGATGATCACTATAGTCCCTTCTGGCCTTGGAATCTATGAATCTACAAAAAAAATATTTAGAATAGGCAAGGCTGGAAAACATAGCGAGGAACTTCGCAGGGAGTAGGGCAACACCATCATGGCAAGGTAAGGGAATGGGCAACACGATTGCCAATGATATTCAGTGCTGACAAGTGTAAAGTAATACAGATTGGAAGGGATATTCTGAATACCCATATGTTGCTGGATTCTAAATTGACTGGAGCCACTCAAGAAAAGACACCTGAGAATTCTTGTAAACAGCTCAGTGAAAACTGCTGATCAATGTCAGTGATGGTCAATAAAACAAACAAGATGTTTGGATGCAAAGGAAGGGGCTAGAGAAGAATATGGAATGTTATATAAATCAGTGGGATGCTCTCACCTAGAATACTGGATTCTATTCTGGTCTCCACATGTCAAAAACTAAATAGCAGAGATAACAAGGGTTTTGGAGATGGGCAACAGAAATGATCAGAAGCTGAAGTGAATTCCACATGAGAACAGCCTGAAAAGACGGAGTGTTTTGTTCAGAAGGGACATCATATAGTGACACAAAATAATGAAGACGGTAAATTGTGTGCTCCTATTTAGCATTTCTCATCATACAAGATCAAGGGGACAGTCAATGAGATTGAAGGGCAACAAATTTAAGATGGATAATAGAATATTTTTTTAAAAATAACAATCTGTGGTACTAGGTGTCACAATAATATCACTGAGGCCAAGAGTTTAATAGGATTTAAAGGGTTAGAAATGTACACGTATAATGAGAACATCCATTTACAATAGACAGGGTAAAAACAATAGGGGAAATAAGCCCTTATGTTTCAGGGCATAAACAGTTGCTAACTGAGGATGGCACATCCTCTGAGAACACACCACTGCATTACAGCCAGAAAATCTCATACAAGTCATCCTCAATTCACTGCTTTCTCTCAAGAACAATTTTATATAATAGGCTTATAGATTCAAATGACATTCCTGCCACCTTTCCCACTTTGGCTGGCACAGAAAGACTCAAAGGAGCTGGTTTTAACACAACACTTGGAATAATCAGAGCAGCTCTAATATTTATGCTTCTGTTTAGTAGAGAATCTCTTACCTCAGCCAAAAGTCCTGCGTCAAGATCCAAACTGGAAAGGGCATCCAGGATCGGAACAGTTAGGCGATTGTCCCGTTTTAACAGCTGGCTGATACACAAGAAGAAGATTGCAGACAAATAAATAAAAGTTTTTTATTAAGTGGAATTATGCAATTATAAAATGTCAGCAGTTTCTCCACTCATTCCAGAATCTCTGCAACAGTGACAAATATATGCCAGAGGCACTATAGAAAATGGTTACTCTGGAAAAAATTGCTTCTCTCTGAACACAATATATTAATTTAACTTAAGTGGACATGAAAAGGAGTAAAGTTTACTATTTCTCATTGTTATTTTGGGCAGGACTGGGAGCAATGCCTAGCACTTTCCAGTATAAGCCTCAGTTTTCAGGTGGAGCAAGGACTTGAAATTTGGCAAGGACTGGTCCTGGGGTCAGTGAGATGCCTTTTACCGCCCCATAAAAATCCACCCAGATTTGGCCAAATTATAAAGCCCTGAAAATCACGCATTTGCCCCTGCTCAGTAGAGATTTGTTAGAGGCTTTGTTCTTAAAATTTCTGAACATTCCATGTTACTGAGCGTGCTCTGGTCCCACTGACCTTCCACATGCCCCAGTCATGCTCTCAGGCCCAGCCTCCTACATCGCAGACCCAGAATTAGAGCACCAGGCCTGGCCGACACTTAAAGTCAAGGTTGACATAGCTATATCGCTCACATTTGTGAAAAATCCACACTCCTAAGCAAAATAGGAGTTGACCTAACCCCCAATGTAAATGCTGGTAGGTCGACAGAACACTTTGGGGAAGTGGTGTTCCTACACAGACAGAAAAGCCCCTTCTGTCAGTGCAGGCTGCATCTACGCTGTGAGGTTATGCATAGCTATGCCGGTATAGGCCCCGTAGTGCAGACATGGTCCCAGACAGGACACAAGCACAACAACAACATCTTTCCCTTTGGCTTGTGGGGAAAGTGCACTGAGCAGGGAGCCACCTTCCACTGACTGGTGTTAATAATGTATTGAATTTCACAGCCTGTTACAGGGGCGTGAGGACTTTTCCAATAAACACAGTAAGAGGCAGGCAAGTATTATTGCCCATATTTCACTGAGTGGTGGCACAAGGTCATTAATAGTGCTCTCTGTAACCAGTAAACTCACTGCCCTCCAGAGCCAGGAAAAGACTTCACAAATCTTGATCCCAACATTACTCTGCTGTCTTGTAGACAATTATGTAAGATACTATGCAACTTGCAAAGTGCATGTTGTGTTCCCGCTGGTGGTTGGTCCACATAAGTGTTAACAGTATTAGGCTGTTACCATCTATTCCTTTAGCTCAAGTAGTAAAAATCTGTGCTAAAGGTGCTTGGTTCAAAATCTGCTGATGACCCAAGCAGGGGTCAGTATGAATCCATATGATGGAATTTCTGTTTTTTCGGTTTCTTTTTAAAAAACACATATGAAATTACATACAAAAAACCACCCAGCACTACAAGAATGTTAAGGTTATTCAGCCAAGCAGTCAAAAGTTGCCTGTGCAAACTTAATTCTGCCACCTTGTACATACATATTATTACATGATATTTAATTATTATTATGAATTATTTTTATTGCAGTAGCACCTAGAAGCCCCAGGTGTCCATTGTGCTAGGCATTATACAGAGGTAAAAGACAGTCACTGCCCACAAAAACTTAGTCTAAGGCCATGTTTTTACTAGGAAAAAAGGTGTATGTTTAACATGCTTTAGCTAATACATTAACTACCACGTGTTGGTACAACCTGTCCCAGTGCTCTCTTCTGGACAGTCACCAATCTGCAGTAAGAGACCCACGCATGAGCCCCATGTGCTTCTAAGCCCCCTGTCTAGTCACTGTTTCTGGCGCTGAGTCTCTAGAGCACACTCCCAGGCACAGACCTTTTGTCTGAGCCCTTCCTTAGATCATGGGATGACAGTCCAACCACACTCGTCCCCAAAATCAATGCCTCAGATCACCCAAGCCCTGCAATTGCTTTGACATGCACCCCCTGAATTCCACCTGATTGCTGGCATGCTGGCTTCTAATTCAATCCCTTCAAGAAGATGGCAGGAAAGATAGATTTAGCAAAGGATGTTTTTAATTATAGTCCTTTTACTCTTAGAACACATTAGAGTGTGTTATAGATCTTTAAAAACAACGTCCTAAAACGCACCCTCCCCTTAGTCTGATCTCACGCCTTTTAGTCTAGGCAGAGCTCCTCCTGCCTTCTCTCTCTCCAGCCCATTCTGCTTACATGTTGCGGTGGCCAGCCCAACTTCGCAGAGAGCCCACCCCTTAAATATAGGGCTGATCTATACTATACAGTTAGGTTGACCTAAGGCAGCTTACGTCAACCTAATTATGTCAGTGTGTACACTATAGCCTTGCTCCTGCTGATAGAAGTACCTCAATCCACCGACATAATAACTTCACCTCCACGAGAGGCATAAGGCTTATGCTGGTGTAGTTAGGGCAACACAATATCTGTGTAGACACTGCATTACTTACATCAGTTGTTGGTTGTCTTGTCAATTTCATGGCAGGGGCCGTGTAATTGACAAGAAAGCCGGGCAGCTAAAGTCCAGCTGCCTCCAGCTCTCCTGGAGAGCTGGACCCCTCTCCTGGCTGAGAGCTGGGGCAAGAATGGACCCTGCTCCCATCTGGGAGCTGGGGAGGCAGGAAGCCTCACGTGACTTCCCGCACTCCCAGTAGGGAATGGGGGAGGGGGGGAGGAGAGACACAGCCCACTGGGAGCCCGAGAGTCTGTGGAGCAGCCAGGCTCTGGACAGGAAGCTGCCTGCGGAGCTGAGAGACCAGGCTCTACTGCCCCTCTTAAGTCAGTGGAAGCACTCATGGTGAGGATGTGCACCACTGACCCAAGGAGGGCAGTGTGGACATGCACCTAATATAGGTCGACTTACATTTCTAGTGTAGACATACCCATAGTCTCTAACCACTTTCCGCCATGTGCTCAGGCTGAGAAACTCCAGCCCCTTTACCCCCACAATTAGGCACTGATATAGACCAGGGGTGTCTAACTTAAATGACCACTAGGGCCGCATGAGGACTAGTGCATTGGCCCAAGGGCCGCATCATTGACACCCACCCCTTGCTGCCCCCGGCCCTGCCCCCACTCCACCCCTTCCATGAGGCCCCGCCCCTGCCCCACCTCTTCCCGCCCCTTCCCTGTCCCCATTCCAACCTCTTCCCCAAAGTCCTCACCCCAACTCTGCCCCCTCCCTGCCCCCAGGGGGTGCAGGAGGGGTGTGATGGGGGCTCAGGGCAGGAAATTGGGGTCAGGAGGGGTGAGGGGTGCGGCAGGGGGTTGGGGTGCAGGGTACAGCAGGGGGCTCAGGGCAGGGAGTTGGGGTGTGGGGTGCAGGAGGGATGAGGGGTGCGGCAGGGGATTGGGGTGCAGGGGGCTCCGGACAGGGGGTTGGGGTGCAGGAGGAGTGCGGGGTGTGATGGGGACTCAGGGCAGGGAGTTGGGGTGCGGGAGGATGTAGGATTTGGCAGGGGGCTCCAGACAGGGGGTTGGGATGTGGGGTGCGGGCTCCGGCACCATGCACTGTGGCCACCTGGCCCCGCTCTGCTCTGCTCCAGGAAGCAGCCAGAGTACCGGGGGGGGGAGGGGGTTTCCCGCGGTTCCCCGTTCCCGGCCAATGGGAGCTGCAGGGGGCAGTGCCTGGAAGCGAGAGCATGGAGCCCTCTACTTCCTCCCTCCTCCCCCCCGGGCTCGGGGCTGCAGGACATAGTTCCAGCCGCTTCAGGGAGCGGGGGTAGGCAGAGGGGTGGCGGGGGCACACGGGCAGGGAGGCGTGGGGAGCTTGGCGGGCCACGTGTTTAAGACCCCTGATGTAGACAGTCCATTGTTCCACGTAGATGATCCAGTATTTAACACACATTAGAGTTGATGACCCTAAATCGCTCTGTGATTGTTTCTCAGTTAGAGTTTTGGGGCTGGGTAGAACCCCTTCCCATCGCTGTTCCCACCCCTCCACCCCCAAACCTCCTGCTATTCTGAGGAAACTGACTGGCTGAGGGAGTGGGGGAGTTCCACTCCAGAACAAGGACACAGAATTAACTATGGACCGCCTGGGGCAGGGAGACACCAGAGCACATGGGTACAGAGTCTGAACTAGGAGTTGCTTGGAGGAGAGCCAGCTACTGCACTGGTGCTTGCAAAATGGGGATTCTTACAGACACACAGCCTGGAGACAACAGGACTGCTGAGATAGCACAGCAAGACCTAGCAGTTTAAGCTCACAGCACACACCAGCATCAGAGTGCACGGACAAGTTGGACTGACCCAAGCAGGGCTTGCATTGGTGGGGAGCAGAGAGTCTGGGCATGTGCCTAGTTAGGTTTGGGGGTGCTGTATCGGGATAAGGGAGTCTGTGTAACTCCTGCCAGAAAGCCTGAGCTGGATCTACTCCTGGCTTTGCCTGAGTTAGAAAAAATGTTGTTCTATTGTTGACCATGGTGCCTGATCTAGGGAGTTAACTCTGACCCCACAGGAGGGAGGATTAGTGTTTGTGCAGAGACATGGGGCTGGGACCTGGAAATGCCCCCCATCTGACACAGTCACTCAAATAGGTGTCTCTCACCCTTCTTGAGCAAGGCAGTGTCTGGGATACAGCATAATAACCTGCCCCAGGGCAAGATTAGACATAAGCTCAGCCCCTACAACAAAATTGATGTCCTACACCAAAATGGAAGATACAAAACAAAGTGGAGTTCACAATTTGATAAAACATATCTCACTTCTGGTGCACTGCATAGCTGGGAGTAAAGCATACACAGGGAAGAGGATTAAGAGATAGCATGAGTATCAACCTTACCTAACCTCTCTGGCAACTTCACTTTGCTGGGAATCCTCCAGGATCTCTGGCAAGCTGGTAATAATGTCATGCTGGATTGGCGCCGGAGAAACACTAACCATCTGCATTAATTTCATGACAAGATCCTGCAGAAGAGGGAAACATTGGGATATGATAATTTCATCACCACCATAGCAAATTAAAAAGGAACATGGCCTTCTCGCTAACCACCAGCAAAAACCCAGCACATTTTCACAGCAATGATGACATTATAAACACAATGTCCTTAATGAAGTCATTTCTCTATGCTTATACTGGACAAACCCATAATCACTGTCCTCTTGATTGACCACATTTAAATAATAATTATACCTAGCACTTTTCATGAGTAGATCTCAAAGCACTTTACAAAGGAGGTCATTTTTTCAGATGGGGAAACTGAGGCCCAGGGAGGTGAGGTGACTTGCCCATAATAACCCTGCACGCCAATGGCAGAGCTGGGAATAAAACCTAGATCTCCTAAGTCCCAGTCCAGTGCCTTCTCCACTAAGCCAAATGACAATTTAAATCACACTGTGATTTTGAAAGCACTGCATATTTTGCTGTTAAAACCCCAATTACTTTGCTGGGCAAAGGAGATTGGAAGATAAAAATAACCAAGCCTTTACAACTGACAGCAACTCTCTTTCATTCAAACCACTATGGGACAGTTGCTCTCTTTTATTAGTAATGGTAGTTGAGTACTGAGTAATCAACAGAGTCAGACTGATTTAAAAAAAAAAAAAAAAAAAAAACAGAAAAAGGAAGCAGAGAACACAGAAAGCAAGAACAATTATACGGAATCCATCTCTAATTCTCTACCAGACTCCTTCATCCTCCTCCTCATCTACCTCTTGGCCATCTAAGCGGCAGTTCTCAAACGTGCTGATGGAACTGTTAAATCCAGTTAGCTCTTCAGGTTCACTGACATCCATTCTCTTCAGTAACAAGGCCAGGCAGTTAAACAACTATGAAGTTCTTCAGTTCAAAACAACTTAGGCCATGTCTACACTATAGGCACTTGGCGGCATAGGTACGGCGCCATAGCTATGCTGCTGTAAGCCTGTAGTGCAAACACAGACCACAGCAATGGAAGGGGTTTTTCCATTGCTGCAAGAACTCCACCTTCCTAAGCGATGGTAGCTAGGTTAATGGAAGCATTCTTCCATCAGGCTAGCTGCGTCTACACTGGGGGTTAGGTCAGTATGGAATTTTCATACCTCTGAGCACCTTGGCTACAACAACCCAAGTTTTAAGAGCAGACCAGGCCTTAAATCAAGGCTCTTTAAATGAGACAAGTCAATATGCCCCTGACTTCAATGGGAGGTCTGTCACTTATTTCATTGGGAGTTACGTCAGGCGCTAACTCCAGTACAGATTCCTGACTGGGTGTTTCAAATGCACAGCTAACATTCAAAGTCCTCGGGCTACAATCTGAATGGTCTGTCAGGAGGAAATAAGGAAAATAAAAAACAGTCCTTATTTTTAGGTGTCAGGCAACTGTGCCTGCAAATCTAAAGGACCTCTTGCCAGAAAGTGATCTTGTCTTTGCTGTGGGGGTAGCAGGGAGTGGGACATGTTCCTTCCTGACATCCACTACTGTACATTTTCTCCTACATTCAAGAAACACTGCAAGACATTTAATGGTCAAAGATATCTTTAGCATGATCATAGTGGTTCTATACTTATATCTTCCCCACTATTTACTCTCATTGACCCACAATAACAACTCCAATAATTTGATGCCTGAGCCTGTACCCTTACTTACTTTGGGGGAAATCCTGGCTCCACTGAAGTCATGGGGAGTGTTGCCACTGACTTCAATGGGGCAAGCATTTCACCCTGGACTTTAATTAGACTACTGTCACAAGGACTACAGGATTAGATCCTTAGTCTATACATATTAAGGTTTGGCCTCCATTAGAACAGCTGCACTGGTTCAACTAAACTGTCTTTAATCTGGTTAAATAAGGGCAAACACCTAAGATAGATACAGATGCATTGAAATCATTTTAACCCTCACTTAAATCCTCATCTCTTCTATATCTAGTGTTCTCTGCCATTCAAATGTTTACGATTTGCATTAGATGGGGTTGTTCTGCATTCCACAACTTACACATTGGGTATTAAAAATTTCCCCAATATCTGTGGGGTTAACACATTTTCATACTGGGACAGTGCATCATGACATCATGCTTTACAAGAACAAGATGTCAAGCATTTGGATAAAATAAATTAGTACTGGAGAACAAACTTTAATAGATTGGAACTTTCTATATTGTTCATCTGAAACGTCATAAAGATTCAGCTAAGAAACCACATATAATTTACAGGGCATTTCCCTACATCTAACTGTCCTAACTTTGTGGACTAGACTTTTTGTCCAGTCCTCTTTATTCCCTAGATTCTCCTTTGGCCCTCTGCTTTGGGAGGGAGACATTATCATTATCATCAAAATTTCTATCAGCCCACATATTAAGATCTGTGGGTCAAATCCTAAGATTCATAATGGCCATTGTCATAAATGGTTTGAATATAGTATTAAAAAAGAAAGCCGGAGGTTTTCAACATGTTTTGGTTGCTTGACCCCTCCCATACTTTTTCAGTATGTGCTTGTTATCCCCTACAAGCAAAATAGTTCTCTCATCCCATCTGAGGATGCTCAAAGAACTAAATGTAGAAAACATATTGCTGACTGCACCATTAGTACTTACTTTGCTGTCAAGTATTTTGTCCAGCCATTTAAACTGATTGACAATAAGCCGGGGGAAATTGGTTCCAAAGGTGCCCACACTGAAACATCAGAACAAGTGAAATACAAGTCAGTTGAAGTTATCCTACCGGCAGAGCCAACACCAGTCTCACTGTTAAGAAAGACTGTTAGAGAAGCCAAAGCTGGAAACAATGTAGAATGACTGTCCATTTTTCTCCAGATTCATTATTTTCCTGATACATGGTTACCCACCATTGTGCTAGACTTTGAAACAAAAGCATTCAGCTAGAGGAATTGGTTTTTGTTTTAAATAAAATATTAAACTAGTAATGATGTGGTGCCCATGGACTGAATGAAAGTATGCAAGGCAAATTCAGCTAGAAAGAGAAATATCATGTATTTACCAAAATAAAGGGCAAGGGGAGAGAAAAGTGCAACTGTGAAAAATGCAAAACTGCAGCAGAGCCTCTCACTGCTAGCTCTCAGTTAGTAAAGGAATTTCTGCTAAATATGTTCAAAACTATGCAGATTAGCAAGCCCTCATGGATTAGCTACCTGCAAAATTTCATTTACAACCACTGCAGATTTCAGTACAAAGTAGGGCAAACCATTCACAGTTCTCACTTCCTAAGCATCCAGAAACCAACGGTTATCAGTGTGTCACCCGAGATCAAGCCTCAGTACCACAGGCATTCTGGCATGCAAATGAACACTCAGTGTGACTTAGCTTCAGGCCTCCTCTATCCACAAATGTCACAAATAGCTTCAAACTGGATTAGTGAAGAGAGTTCTAAAGCTCTGCCCACACTACAGAAGAATCCAGGCTAGAAATAAATATGTTTAGCCCATGTAAACATTAACAGAGTTTGTAAGTATATATTGCAGGTCAGAGTTAAGGATACTGTAAACATGTGTAAGAAACAATTTTTACATTAATATGTTCATTAATAAATGTTAATGGAATATTACTATCATTTAGTTTAACTGATCATTTCCATATTTTCAAAACCTTTTTCTCCACCTTCTTTTGTAGCTTGTATGAGAGCAACTTTAAATATAAGTTTAATTACATTTTTGAAGGGGAATTTTCTAGTTGTGGTTGGTGGGGGGAGGGAGGGCATTTGTAGTTTTGTTTTTGTTTTTCCAGGAGTGTGAAATAAGAAAAAAAGGAAACCTGAAAATTAAAATCACACTGTTGTAAAAAGTTACATATTCCTGAGCTATGTAAGAGTGGGGAGAATTTGCTGTGGAGTTCCTGAGTCGCACAGTACAAGGGAATTTGGAGTTTTTGAAGTGAATTGCTGAAAGGGATCTCAGTTCTTGCAGATGTAAAAGTCATTGTTGTACTCCGGACTCTGCTGGGACACCTTTTAATTCCACTCCCATAGTGCCTCTGCCTTTAGTCTTGTACTGGGCAATATACCCAATGTAAGCGCCAATAGCCAGTGAATGCACACCACATCAGGGGGAATTCCCCATCTTTAGGCTTGTCCTCTACTATATGCTCTGAGTACTGTATAGTACATTGTACTCTCCCTTCCTCAGATTCAGTGTTTTCCCATATATGTAAATAGGGTCATTTTGGTTAAACTTTAGTCATTGATTAAAAGCAAACATCTGGGATCACACTCAACAGACAAGGTTTCAGTTCAGCTCAGAGAGAAGATATTAAGGCACTCACGTGTCAAAAAAGAATTCAGGGAGCTTCTCCAATAACACTGTTATAATAGCAGGCTAAAATAGAAAAGGAAAAAGGCAGTATTATGCTGCTGATTTTTTTTTTTTTTTAGACTGTGCTAGTGCTCAGAAGCCCCATTCAGCACTGGGCCCAGTGCCTTGGCACTGCATGCACACAGAGTATAAGGGACCCAAAAGCATGAACAAGAAACTTTGCTCATTGGAATTCTCCGCTCACGAGCACAGACAGAACACACACAGCATGCAAACCAGAGGAAGATTCCTGCAAAGTGGAAAACCGTGGTAGTTAGATGCACCCCTAGCCCAGAGTCACAGAGACTGTGGAGCCTATTCACCTCTCACCTACAGGAACAAAGACACATAAGCAGGGCCACTTACTTGTTAGGTTTAAAGTACCAAGCAAAATAACTCAGGCGTGGCAATGAAAATTAGTTTAAAAAAAATGCATGTGTAGGGTTACCATATTTCCACAATCAAAAAAGAGGACACTGGGGGGGTGGGGGGAGAAGCCCCACCCTAGCTCCACCCCCATCCACTCCCTCCCACTTCCCACCCCCTGACTGCCCCCCTCAGAACCCCAAACCCCCTGCTTCTTGTCCCCTGACTGCCCCCTGCTGAGAACCCCCCACCCCTAGAACCCTACCTGTCCCCTGACTGCCCCGACCCTTATCCACTGGTATGGGTGGCAGGGTTGTAGAAATTTTAGTGGTGCCCAGAACCCCCCCGCACCTGTCTAAGGCTCTGGAAGGGGGGTTGGGTGGAAGGAGGAGGTCTGGGGTGCAGGTCCTGGGCTGGGGATTAGGGTGCAGGAGGGGTGCAGGGTGCAGGCTCTGGGGTAGAGCTTGGGTGCTGGGTGCAGGCTCCGGGCTGGGGCAAGGGGTGGGTGTGCAGGAGGGGGTGAGGGGTGCAGGCTCTGGGATGGAGTTTGGGGGTGGGAGGCAGTGCAAAGGGAGGGGGTGCAGGCTTTGTGAGGGAGTTTGAGGGCAGGAGAGGGTGTGTGGGGAGTGGGTTTGGGAAGGAGTTTGGGGATAGGAGGGGACGCAGGGGTGAGGGCTGTGGGTCTGAGGATGAGGGGTTCATGATGCAGGAGGAGGCTCAGGGCTGGGGCAGAGGATTAGGGTGCAGGGGGATGAGGGCTGGGGCGTTGGAGGGGTTTGGGGCATTGGAGAGGCTCGGGGCTAGGGTGGAAGGGCAGGGTAAGGGCAGCCTGTCTTCCCATTAGTGGATGGGGGATGCTAGGACCCGGGGGCAGCAGACAGCAGTTGCTGCTGGCTCTGGCAGTACAAGCAGGCGGGGGGCTTCATGGGGGGGAACGCGCGGGGGGCGGTGGCAGGTGGAGGCCGGGGATCCATCCAACACTCCCCCGCTCTCTGACTGCCCCCCCCCCCCCCCGGTCTCCCCTTATCATTCTGGCTCCACGTGTTTGCAAAACATGCTGCCCGGTGGGTCAGTTTGTGTGTTACACAGGGCTGCAGACAGAGGGAGGGGGGAGCAGGGGAGGGCTCTGGCTGCTGGAGGCCAATGGGAGTGGGTCAATCGCCCCAGCCGCCCAATCAGCAGCCACACTCTGCATGGAAGGGAGGCGAGGGAGAAAAAAAAAACCAGACATTTTAACTTTGTTACCAATTCCTCCCAGACAGCTATTTAAAGATGTAAAAGACGGACATGCCCGGGGAAATACGGACGGATGGTAACCCTACGCATGTGAAGCCACACTCCCTTCCCCAGACTCCATTATGTGACCTCTCTGCTGGAGGCATCAGAAACAACCACGACCATAAGGCTGAAAAAAGTTTCTATTTTAACTCCCTACTTTCACACACACTTCCTATACAAAACACTCCCCTTCATGGATCTAATGTTCCCTACTTGGCCTCTGCCCAAATGGGATTTTTCAAAATGTATTTAAAACAACAATCATTAAAATGTTTGAATTACAAGAGAATTAAAAAAACAGAAACATTTTCCCTCCTGGCTCCTGATAAGCCTTGCTCACTGGTACAGCAGCCTGTAGCAAGGCAGCTACTGCCCTCTGCCTCAGAAACTGTTGTAGTGCACATATGATTAACAAAGTGCCTTGCAAGGAAAGGCTCTGTTAACATGATGTATTGTTACAATACACTGTGCTTCATTTGTGCCAGGAAAGTAATTCAGGAAACTGAAGGGTAATGACTGCCACCTAGTCAGAAGAGTATAAGCATGCAGTACGCTGCAAATGAGACTGGCCTGCTCTTGCAAGGGTATACAAGGTAGTGGGGGAGGACTCACAGAGCTTTCCAACCCAATACGCTTTGCACAAGGACTAGGCATAATCATAGTCCTTGTGCTCCCCAAACATAGCAATTGCTTCCTCCTAGTGTCTCCAGCATAGACGTGCGCACAAGGTGTGCCAGGTGTGCCCCGGCACACCCTAATGCCCTGAGCTCCAGCTGGGAAGGCTGCTCCTCCCTCTCCCCTCCTCCACTGTTTGCAGGGCAGGCTCAAATCAATTGCTTCCTGCCTCCCTGCTCGGGCAGGGGCCAAGTGAGTCTCAAAAAAAAAAAAAAAGCCTTAGGGTTAGGTGTGGGCGGGAGTGCAGGGCTATCAGCAGCAGCACAGCCAGCCCCTGCTTGCCTAGGGCTGCCCTGCACCTCTTGGGCTGATGGCCATGGCAGCCACATGAATGGCTGCTCCCTGCAAGACAGGCTCCACTCCGGCCACAGCAGGCATCAGGTGACCCAAGGGAGCCCAGCTAGGCTAGGGCTTGGTGCAGTGGGAGACGCTACCGGCAGGAGCCATGCAGGGGTGGGGGAAGAGAAGCCCCAGACGGGGCTGGAGCCACGTTGGGGGGAGGAGAAGCCCGGACCCTGGCAGGAGCTGCACTGAGGGGGCGGAGGAGCCACACTGGGGCAGGGAGGAGAAGCCCTGGACCCTGGCAGAAGATGTGGGGTTGAAGTCCCCATCTCGGGAGCCCCAGCCACCCTAGCAGCAAAAGTTGCAGGGCTTCAGCCCTGACCCCACTCTGTGTGGAGCTGGCCTGAGCCCCTCTGTCTCCCATCCCACCTGTGGAGCTGGGGCTGCGTGCTTCTGCGGGGCAGTGTTTGGCTCCGCGGGGAGGCTAGGACCCTCATCTCATAGTAAGGAGGCCAGGGGGGCTGGATAAGGGGTGGGGGCAGTCAGGAGACAGGGAGTAGGGTCGGTTGGATAGCGGGTGGGATCCTGGGGGGGGGTTTAGGGACAGGGGGTCTCTGGAGGGGGCAGTCAGGGAGCAGGGGGGGTTAGATGGGGCATGAGAGTCCCATGGTCTGTCAGGGGTCAGGGGGTGGATAGGGGTCAGGGCAGTCAGGGGACAGGGAGCAAGGAAGGTCCTGGGGGGGCAATTGGGAGGGGTCTTTGGAGGTGGTGGTCAGGGGACAAGGAGCTGGGGGGACTGAATGAGTCAGGAGTTCTGGGGGGGGGCTGTCAGGAGGCAGGGGTTGGAGAGGGGTTAGGGGAGGCAGGGAGCAGAGGGGGTTGTATGGATCACGAGTTCTGGGGGGGGGTCTGTCAGTGGGTGGGGAGCGGTTGGATAGGCATGGCAGTCCTGGGGTCTGTCTAGGGGCAGGGGTGTGGATAAGGGTCGGGGTAGTCAGGGGACAAGTAGGGACCTAGGGGGGGCAGTCAGGGGACAAGGAGCGGGGGGGTTGGGAGTTCTGAGGGGGGCAGTCAGGGGGTGGGAAGTAGGAGGGAGTGGATGGGGGCAGGATGGGGGTGGGGCTAGGGCAGGGCTCAGCTCCCTGGGTGCACATCCTAATGAAATGGGCTGCGCACGCCTATGGCCTCCAGAGAACTAGCTACCGTAGAGGGAGCAGAAAAGAGACAGGGACATGGTCCTGCCCCCCTTCCATACCAGCTAGCACAGCTGGCCAGCTGTGGAGGAGGGAGCAAACTGCCCCAAGGCAGTGGCACAACATGAGCACTCTCCTGAAGCTTAAGTACATATTGCTAGAACCAAGTAACTAAGGGCTTTAACAGATGTTACATGGGTATGGGATTCTTTGCTCTTAATGTACATGTTATTACTAAATAAAGATTGAAGGGTACATTTGTAAGCACCTGGCTTGTTTTTGGGCATTGTACATATAATATTCCTAGGGGTTCCAGAAGCTTTGGTCAGGGGCAGCTCATTTACAGCTCTCAAAGATAATCCCTTGTGAGGCTTTCAAAACTGTGACAATGGAGGCCATAGAAGTACCTTGATTGAGAGAAGAGTATTTTTTTACAGAAACCTTTCCTGCTTCTCCATTGCGGTAGCTGAACCTCCCCACAGAACACCGTAAGTTCCTACCATGCAGTCGCCCAGATGGATTCTCACCAGCCCCACTTCCCCAGCATGGAGTGACAGGGCCCATGGCTAGAGCAGCAATTGTTCAGCAGGTCTCAATATTAGAGAGTAAAGGCTGAAGCCTGGAATACGCATGTTGGGGCAGTCCTTGATGTCCTTATCACTCCTCTTCTCTTGCCTTCCTGCACCCTCCACTGATTCTTTTCCCTATTCACATCCCTCACTTCTCTGACCTTTCCCTTTAAACTGTGTTGTAAAGCTCAGGACTGGAAAAGCAGGGGAGCTAGTCTGGACTGAGGAGCATCAGAAGATTTGTGCAGATTAGTACTTGTCTGCAGCGTGACCAGCTCTATCAGTCCTCTACTTTCGTAAGCATTAGATGTCCCCAAATACCAGACCCGTAACTAGCTATTTTTGCGCCTGAGTCAAAAATATAAAATTGCGCCCTCCCCCCTCCATATAATTTCATAGTAGTTACTTTGTAAAAAAAAAAGAAAAATACGTAAATAACAAGAATACTAATAATAATAGAACATGTATTTTAATCATAAGATCCACGTACAAAATCAACTAATACATATAAGATGTGCATCATAAACTGTGGGGGGCGGGGATCGCAGCCCAGCGCAGGGGTCGGGGCTGGCCTCGCAGCCGCACACTGGGGTCAGGGTCGGGCCTCACAGCCCAGCACAGGAGTCGGGGCTCTCGACCCCCCACATAACCGGGTCGCAACCCCCCGTTTGAGAACCAATCTTTTATAATTACTGTCAGGTGTGTTCTATTTATTTTCCATTTACATTGTACATTTGTCATGGCGCAATGTGAATATCATGTGATTATCATTTTTCACAAAATAATAAGAATTAAAAAACTTCATTTGTCTTTTTCTGCGCCCCTCAGCTTCGCGCGCCCAAGGCAAGTGCCTCACTCGCCTTGTCCTTGTTACATCACTGCCAAATACATAGTCACAACTGAAAAGCAGAATATGTTAAAGTGTCCTTACCTGTAAAGTCTCAATTCCAAGTAGTAGTTTAATAAGGCTTTCACAGTATGAATGAACCAAATTTCTGCCCAAAAAAAAATGTTATTGTTAGGAAAATGCACGATGTGAGCACGTTGCTTTTGTCCAGCAGAGATTAAAAAGAACATCTACTTAAAATGACAGCGGTATCCTTTTCCTATCAAAAACAACCCCTCAGTCAAAGAGGGAAACTGGTCAGGGTGCTGGTGGTGCTTGTGGTTTTTCTGTCAAACTCTGAATCTTGCTGTATATGGCAGTGGGGAACTAGCTGTATATCAAATATAACTCTGCATTTCCAGACCCTCTAAAGCTTAGGGTCCTTTTAGAAGTGTGACAAACAGGTTTATAAAAATTTGTGGTTAGGCACTAGATGCAGTCAGATTTAACACCCTTTCAATCTTAACTATTGTTATTTAGACCCTGTGAGGGAGGAGGCTCTCAGAGTCCAGGCTCCAGGCCAAGGTCAAGTGTCTAGACTGCAATTTTTAGCCCTGCAGCCTGAGCCCCATGAACCTGCATCAGCTGACCCGGGCTCGGAGACTCAGTGCCGTGGGGTTTTTTTAATCACAATGTAGATGTACCCTGAGAGTCCTCTTTGCACTGAGGTCACCCTCTGTATGGGAAGAACTGGCTTTGTTGGCAAGTATCAGGGGGTAGCCGTGTTAGTCTGTATCTACAAAAACAACAAAGAGTCTGGTGGCACCTTAAAGACTAACAGATTTATTTGGGCATAAGCTTTCGTGAGTAAAAACCTCACTTCTTCGGCTTTGTTGGAGGTATCATGCTATGCCCTGGCACCAGCAACTCTGCCAAAGCCTCCACTGATCTACCATACTAGCACGCCCGTAGACAAACTAGAGAATGAGAAGAGAGGTGAACTGAATTCTATTAACAAATCTGGGGACTCAGAAACTGACTAGATACCTTCCGGAGAGGAAGATAATACAAGCTACACATTTCTTCAGTCCTAGCAGAGCTGTGGGAAAAGTCTGAGCTGGAGCAATAGCAACAGCTGAAAACTCAACTGCAAAGCTCCAAAAGAGAACTCTTTGCCTGACCGCAGTCAAAAGAACTTACTGAAAAGGTGCCTCAGAGAGACCAAAACCTATCTTGCACTGGAAGCTGGAAACTTGAGAGGGATTCCCGAGATAGTGGTACCGTAAAGAAGTCTTTCTCGACTAGGCCCAGTTGTTCTTGGGAATAGCCAGGGGAAATTTTAGAGGCACAAACAATAGTTCATTTAAATTATAAATCAGCCTTGCTCATTTCCAGCTCAAGCTCTGGAAGGAGCCTTGGCTGGGAGAGCTGAGCCTTTGGGGTTTTCCTAGATCTTCTGAAGACACTATTTAAGCAGATGATCTCCACCAAGTCTTGTTAATTTTCTGTCAGACTCTGAATCTTGCTGTCCCCAGTGTTACCCCTACTGCTAACTCCCCAATGTCTGCTCTTACCACTGTTCCTGGAGTATAATCAGGGAGGACCAAGAAAAGGTACTGTACCACTCCAAAAGTAATTGCTTGTGGCCCAAGTCACCACCTAGACAACTAGTATGCCCAATGACTCCGCACCTTTAACTTACTGTTATTTAAGCGCCATTCCCCTGTCTAGCCATTCCTTTGCCTGAGGGATAGATCCTGTCATTGAGCATAAATTCATAAATTGGAGAAGATTCAGAAAAAAGCCATAAGAACGATTAAAAGATTAGAAAATGTGCCTAATGGTGGTAGACTCAAGGAGCTCAATCTATTTAGTTTAACAAAGAGAAGGTTAAGGGGTGACGTGATCTCGATCTATAAGTACCTACATGGGGAACAAATATTTGATAACAGGCTCTTCAATCTAGCTGAGAAAAAGTATAACAAAATCCAATGGCTGGAAGTTGAAGCTAGACAATTTAAGACTGGAAATGAAATGCTAATAATTAACCATTAGAACAATTTATCAAGGGTCATGGTGGATTCTCCATCACTGGCAATTTTTAAATCAAGGTTGGATGTTCTTCTAAAATATCTGCTCTAGGAACTATTTTGGGGCAGGTCTCTGGCCTGGGTTATAAAGGACGGCAGACTAGATGATCACAGTGATCTCTTCTGGTCTTGGAATCTCTGGCTGTCTATATTAAGTGCTAGGGATGTGATTCCCTGCTCGTGCACATGTACTTGTGCTAGCTCTCATCAAACTAGTGGAAGTATAAATAGCAGTACAGCAGTGGTAGCTGGGGCAATGGCAGCAGAGGCATGGCTTAGCCCTGCTGAGTACAAACCTGTCTGGAACTGGTGGATACATACTTGGCATGGCTAAGCTGTGCCTTCACTGCCACTACCCTTGCTACCAGGCTACACTACTAATTATGCTCGTGCTAGCTCGATGAGAGCTAGCACGAGTCTGCACATGCGAGCAGGGGAATCAAACCCCTTCTTCGTAATGTAGGCATAGCTAAAGAATCTGTGAAAGTACAGCTGGCTTAACAGAATGGCTGGCTTAACAGAATAAACCATTCTATCTATGCAAGTACGTCTGGTTTAAAAGAATAAACTCTTCTCTGCACAACCAATTTTGCATTGTTCAAGCAGAGACTAACTCCTAGGGGCAGGGAGAAAGAAATGCATTTTCTCTGACCTCATACCCTCGCCTCGCACTGGAGCACAAGGCAGAAGGCAGTTCCTGAACTGGTCTCTGTCCTTAATGTGAGTCTCCAAGCCACTGACAAACTCCTGCACAATCTGCAGAGAAAAAGGGAAAAGTCAGCCACTGACTGAGTAGGAACCCTGATCACCCACTTTCCTTTAGGATGGGCTATTTGTGAAAAGGATGAGGGGGAAGAGGAGCTGTGTGCTAAGATAGCCAAGGAGCACCCAGATGGACAGGAGGCTGCAGGCAGAGATAAACTAGAGGGGAAGCAACACAATGGGCATCTTAGAGATAGAGCATAAAACCTATATTACAAAATTAATTGGGAATTGTCAAGGCTGCTTCCCCACTTTGAACTTTAGGGTACAAATGTGGGAGCCTGCATCAAAACTTCTAAGCTTAACTACCAGCTTAGATCTGGTCCACTGCCACCACTCCCAAAGCTAATTCCCTTCCCTGGTTAGCCTTGAGAGACTTTTCACCAATTCCCTGGTGAATACAGATCCAAACCCCTTGGATCTTAAAACAAGGAGAAATTAACCATCCCCCCTCCTTCCTCCCACCAACTCCTGGTGGATCAAGATCCAACCCCCTTGGATCTAAAAATAAGGAAAAATCAATCAGGTTCTTAAAAAGAAGGCTTTTAATTAAAGAAAAAGGTAAAAATCATCTATGTAAAATCAGGATGGAAAATAACTTTACAGGGTAATCAAACTTAAAGAGCTCAGAGGACCCCCCTCTAGCCTTAGGTTCAAAGTACAGCAAACAGAGATAAACACTCTAGCAAAAGGTACATTTACAAGTTGAGAAAACAAAGATAAACTAAGACGCCTTGCCTGGCTGTTTACTTACAAGTTTGAAATATGAGAGACTTGTTCAGAAAGATTTGGAGAGCCTGGATTGATGTCTGGTCCCTCTTAGTCCCAAGAGCAAACAACCTCCCAAAAAAAAAAGAGCACAAACAAAAGCCTTCCCCCCACCAAGATTTGAAAGTATCTTGTCCCCTTATTGGTCCTTTGGGTCAGATGTCAGCCAGGTTACCTGAGCTTCTTAACCCTTTACAGGTAAAAGGATTTTGGAGTCTCTGGCCCGGAGGGATTTTATAGTACTGTACATAGGAGAGCTGTTACCCTTCCCTTTATAGTTATGACAGGAATTGAGGAGTTCATAAAATCAAAAAGTTGTTAAAACTGAACATCTCACAATTGCTGTATGTCCGGTGCAGTATGGTGCACCGCAACACTTTCTGCTTGTCCTTTAAGCTGCTGAAAAGCTCTTTCAAAAGCACTAAAGGCCTCAGAATATGAAGAGATATTGCTTGTTCTTCCTCAGCATCACTTTCATTATATGATTTTTTTTTCTATCTGGAAAAATGGATCATAAACTGGTCATTTGTGAGACTGTGGTAAAATTGAGGTTCTACTGTACTCTAATCTAAACAGCCTGCAAATGAGATGCTGGTTACTCTACAAACTCACTCTAGGGTGACAGGTTCAAATTCCCCTCATCTGCTTGAAAAGGGCTGAGTCCCAGCTGTGATTTCTCCCAGTGCAGCTGGGAGCATGGTGTCCAATACAGCAAACAACAATGTCCAAAAATAGCTGTGATATTGAAACAAGTAGCCTCAGGAGTTTCATATTTGGTCTGGCTGTTTGAGGTGGGGACAAGGGAAAAGAGGAGAGGAAGAGAAAAACCTGGCAACATGAACACATTTAAACGTAGCCATTCTATTGCTGGCAGCTACCTGGCCAATTACTTACAGAACAGTGAACTGACAATTTTCCATTCAAAAGTTAAGTTTGCCCTCCTCCCCTTTGCGTGTGTCTTTGTCTCTTGCATCCTTTGGATTTCAGTTCTCTCCCAAGTCACATTTTCTGGCAGTTCATGCCTGAGGAGGGGGCCAAGTTGGGCAGAATAGGGGTCATGGCCATGGAGACAGATGTGCAATGCTTTGTCCCGGAATTGTTCAAGGCCACTTTAGCAGCATGTAAGCCAGATGAGGTTTGACAGGTGCAAGTGCAGATTGCCTCCAATCAGCCTATTAGTGGCTGGTGAGTCAGACATGACAGCTCAAAAAAGGCAGAACCAGAGCAGGAAGGGTGATGGGAGCAAAGGAGAGCGGGGAAAGAGTTGAGCATAGTTTGGGGGATTGGTGAGAGGGGGACAGACAGGCATCTGGAAAGAATGGGCCCAAGGACAAGCAGCAATATTGTACCTATTTATTCTCAGGAAGGTGGCAGAAGAGGGTGGGGCCATTAGGACACTACTTGAATTGGCTATATTTGCATACCTTTTACCTGACACATTCTGCACTGCCAGTTTTGGGTGTGCAGCAGCAATTAGCCTATGTTAATAGCCTATTAGCATAGGGAGCGGCCACACAGCCAAGTAGCACACAGATTTTAAACACTGGCTTCTGATGAAATTTGTGGTGTCAGCTACATACACGTGGGTAGAAAGGATGCATCCTCAAGATCTGGCAGAGTTTCTTCTGGAAGGTTGCTTGATCAACGGCTACAGAAAAAGTCAAGAGTAAATAATTTTAGTCATACATTTTAGTCATGCAGACTTCACAGTATTTCAGCAACAAATACAAGCTGCTTTGCAGATTACAAGCAGCTATCCACTGGAGTTTACAAGTTCACTTCATCTAGAGTTCCCAGTTAACAAAAGCCTGACAGATACTATTACTCACATTCCCTCCATCATGGCAAAATTGAAGCAGATCTGATGAAATTTAAAGAATAACCAATGTGCCGCCTCCCCAGTCTTGCACAGTCAGCTGTATAGCTCACTCCTAGTATGGAGACCCTGCCAGCCCATTCAAGAACACAAACTGGAGCAAGCAGCATGGACGGGATCCCATGGTTTTCCTTGTGTCCTAATGAATACAGCACAATTAAGCTCTTTCCCCTCCAGCTCAAAGCCCTAACTCCTATACTACTAAAGAAAGACCATTTAGCCCAACAAGATACGACAGCAGCCCTCCAGCAGTATCAGACTGCTCTGTCCCCACAAGCACACCCTCCATTTCTACTGTTCCAGCCACTCTAAAGTGAAGCAGCAAGTCTCTGCCAGAACCACTTTAGTTCATCCAGTAGCCAGTAAAAGGGAGCCACTGTGGGAATATTAAAACATGCATCATGAGGATGTTAAGCCTGCAATGCTCCAGACACCAAGTACTGAATGAGAAACTTGACTTGGGATCTCCATGTGGCAATGAAGCTTGGTACTGCTAAGTCCAAAAAACTGCAAAGTGGCTGATTCAAAATAATGCAACCACTTCCTCAGAACTGCTGACAGCTGTGCTTGAGCTGGGAGAGGAAGGGGAATGGTAGTTTCCATTTGAAGCTCTCTCACTCTAGTGCTCCTGCCTTTGCAGCTAAATCCTGTAATATTTAAAAATAAAATCCCTACTTCACCCATTTTCTGTAATGGGTTAATAAGGAAATAGGAGAAAACATTAGAGCAACTCCCAGAGCCTTCTCTCATTCCATCCCCATCTATACACTTACAATCTTCCAGCATGGCTCATGTATGTATACCTCAGAAGAGTGGAAGCATGTGTGTAATGTATTGATCAGTGTGCAGCAAATAAGGCAAGTAAGGATTTACTCACTGAACAATGGAGATCAAAATAAAGGTTTAACAACTGCCTCATTCACTGCGCATTGTCCACCTTGCATATTGAATAAGGCAGGAATCATGTAATTCAATAGCACGCACAAGGTTGACTTTAACTTTGGCGCTTCCTGAGTTGAGTGCTTTATTCTGCCACCCTAAACTCCTTTTAATCTTGCTTTTTGGATAGATATATACATCCACAGCCACAAACACAGCACAGAGTGCTAAATCTATACCTATGTCATTCTGTCTCTCCCCAGCATTCAGAGTAATTCCTGCTGATTTGATGAGCTGTACAAAGATGTTATTATTCTCCACCACTCCAACTTCGGCAGAGGTCTTCTCCTTGCAAGAGATCCGAGACTTCTTTGTTTCTGAGAAAGCAAGGCTTATTATTGTAGGTTAAATAGATGCAATAAGGAGTGGGGTTCCTTAAGAAAATTCACTAACTCAAAGTTAGCCATACCTCAAGATATTCTGTGAAGAGAGGCATTACCTTTGAGGGTCAGACAAGTGGTCTATCCACACTGCTGCTGTCTCTGACAGTCATCAATAGCAGACATTTAGAAGGAAGATATAAAACACCTAGGTGTGCATTACCATAGCATAAGGGGAAATTTCTTACTAGCCCCAGCTGGTGGCCTGTTCATGACCTAAAGCATCTGGTTTAATACCAAGATTTTCTTTAAAGCCACTGTCACCATTAACAAATTATTGGCTAAGCTTGGAAGGCCTTGCACTCAACTTGATGGCATCTCTCTGTCTGTCTGTGAGGCAAACAGCTGTGCATATCTCTCTATCAGTGTTATAGAGGGTGGACAATTTATGAGTTTACCCTGTATAAGCTTTATACAGAGTAAAATGGATTTATTTGGGGTTTGAATCCAATTGAGAGCTGGGTGTCTGGGTACTGGAGAGAGGTGACTTGCTAAGCTGTTTTCAATTAAGTCTGCAGCTTTGGGGGTGTGGTTCAGACCCTGGGTATATGTTGCAGCTGGCTTGCGTGTCTGGCTCAACAAAACAGGGTTCTGAAGTCCCAAGCTGGCAGGGAAGACGGGCTCAGAGGTAGTTTCAGCACATCAGGTGACAGTCCCAAGGGAACAGGAGTACTCGTGGCACCTTAGAGTCACTGTGACCCCTCTGAAACCTGTCTATAAGGCAATCACTTTTGAATACACATCGAATCAATTCTAACTCATCAATGCTTATTAAACTGGGGGGAATAGGGAACACATGAAGCACCTGCTAGCTCTTTAGCACAGACAAACAATTGCAGAGGTGCTTGAGGCTATCAAACAACATCATACCCCATCTGAGCTCTGCCCATCCTCCCAATAGAGTGTAACATGTTGGCACCCTGCATGACTTGTGTAAGCTGGAAAGCTTGTCTCTCTCACCTACAGAAGTTTGTCCAATAAAAGATATTACCTCACCCACTTTGGCTCCCAGACAGAAAGAAGAGTAATTGGGGGAAGGGGAAATGGAAAGGGACATGAACACATCCATTGGCATGGGGTGAGAATGGGGGATGCTGGGAGAGGGAGGGGAGAAGAGGGACACCCAAAGCCCCTAACATGAGGGAAAAGGGGAAAATGGGGAAAGTGGAGTAATAAGGGTTTACCCAGAGGCCCTGCCATGGAGGGAAGGAGGAATGGGGTGGGCCACAGAACTCCTGCCATAGAGAATGGACATGGGTGACACTGGAATGCAAGGAGGGGGAAAGGGAGAATACACAGAACTCCTGGTGTGAGAGAGAATGGGGGATCCTGATATGATGGGGAAGACAGACTAGGGAGTAATGGGTGAAGGTGGGAATAGGAGTGCACACAGAGATTGTGGCATGGGGGAGGGAGAATGAGAGACTCTGGAAAGGGGAAGTGGGGGCCACACAGACATGAAAGAGAAGGTGGAAACGGGGCAAGGGGAATGGGGCACACAGAACTCCTGGTGGGGGAGGGAGATTGGGGGACCCTTGTATGGGGGAAGGGAGACTAGGAGTACATACAGAGCCCCTGCCTTGGTGGGGAGAATGGGGAGGGAGGAATGGGGGCACAGAGAACCCCAGTGGGGAGGCAGACTGGGGAAACCTGGTATGGGGGAAGGAGAGGCACACATAGTCCCTAGAATGGGGGGGGGGAAGAGGAGACATGGGGAGGGGAGTGAAAATGGGGGGGAACCGAGCCACTGGCATGTGGGGACAATGGGGAACTCTGATATGGAAGGAGAGGGAACCAAGCAGCACACAGAACCCCTAGCAGGAGGGAGATAGCGGGGAGTTGAAGAGAGCTCCAGTGTAATAGAAGGGGATGGGAGGGTGTCACACAGGGAACTTGCAGAGGGTGGGGCAGGGGGGAAAATAGAAAGCAAGGTGCCCCTAAACTGTGCAACAAGCTTGGCTGATACAAGCTATGAATCATGCAATCCCTTAGTTATTATGCTAGGTCTTTTATTTACAGGCATCTACAGGAAGCACATCCCTGCCCTGAAGAGCTTACTTTCTATCTCAATTCTTCTACAATGTCTAGCACTGGGATATCTAAAAATCGACAGAGAGTCCTGTGGCACTTTTAAGACTAACAGATGTATTGGAGCATAAGCACGCATCCGACAAAGTGGGCATTCACCCACGAAAGCTTATGCTCCAATACATATGTTAGTCTTAAAGGTGCCACAGGCCTCTCTGTTGCTTTTTACAGATCCAGACTAACACGGCTACCCCTCTGATACTGGGCTTTCTGAGCACCTTGCACATTTACTAGAGTGGAAATGAAGTTGCTTTCTCCTTCCCCTAGTCAGTAGAGAGGTGGCTGTTTTTTAAAATCTGTGATTTTAGTAGAATGGGCTTATTTTGGGGGGAGGAGGGGCTTACTACTTCCCTCTAATGGCATTGAGGCTTGCTCCCCTCAGTCCAGAGAGCGAGATAATTGCAGAGATGGAGGAAAGGAGGCAATCAGATTTTTCATACCTGGTAACACCCTTAGTTTTGTTATTTTACATTATACTGTGGCTCATCAAACGTTACCATTTTATATTCTGCGGGGCCATTCTGCACAACCCGTAACTTTACTGAAAAACTGGTATGCACCCTGCCTGTGAGCTGTTGCCCTCTACCAAAGGAATTTCACTTCAAATAAGAGGAGTTGGCTACACATACGTGGTAATTCTGCAATCAGACTGTCCCCATGAGCATCAGATTTGGACAACTTTCGTTTTGAAACCATGGCAACAAAATCTTTGTTGTATCCTAGAATAATATTAAAAAAAACAATTAGCAATTAGGCAGAGATCAGGTTTTACTTTAAAATTTGTAAACAAATCTAAAGTGAATAGAGGAGAGGATATAGTGAAGGAAAAGTGCTCCAGGAATGCAGACTGCCCATTCAAAGGAAACGAGAGAGATCTGGTTAACGAGCATTATTCTTTGCACAAACCCCTCTTCGATGCAGACTGAGGTCAAGGAGTTCCAGTTACATTTAAATAGCATGGTGTGTCACTTTTTCTAAAATGCAGTTTATCAGAACACCAGGCTCTGAGTTTCTGCGTTTCTTTCAGCTGCCAGTTGAATTAAATGGTGAGTTAACTGGAGTATCCAAAAAAAACCCTCCGACATTACAAGTGTACGCAGTTAAACAGTCAAATGTCAGGAAACGCAAAGCCAAGGCTGAACATGCAACCATCACTCTGTTCCCTTGTGTGCACACCCATCATGATACAATCTTCAATTACATCATCACATTAAATTTCTCAAATAATATAGCTGCCATCACTTACTAAGATTATGGGCACATTGTACATACCTAGGAGAGAGGGAGATACTTTGTTTTTCTATATCTTTCAGACACATGTCTGGCATTACTCTCTGTTATATGTAATTTTTTTTATTTTGTGTAAAGGTCAGTATATAAAAAAGGGACATAGCTAAAAAAAAATACTTTTTGAATTAGGGATGTAAAATGGTAATCGATTAACCGATAAGCATCAGTCTTACCAGTAATGTATTCAGTAAATAGTAAAAAGAACAGGAGTACTTGTGGCGCCTTAGAGGCTAACAAATTCATTTGAGCATAAGCTTTCGTGGGCTACAGCCCACTTCTTTGGATGCAAAAAGTGGGCTGTAGCCCACAAAAGCTTATGCTCAAATAAATTTGTTAGTCTCTAAGGTGCCACAAGTACTCCTGTTCTTTTTGCAGATATAGACTAACACGGCTGCTACTCTGAAACCAGTAAATAGTAAGGGGGCCGAGGCTGGGGCCGGCAGCCGGGACCCCGAACGCAGGGCCAACAGCGGAGCCTGGCATAGAATGTGGGGGTGATGCAGCAACCCTAGTTCCAGCATTTATGTTGTGAACTCCTTAACAGTTAAGCATTTAACCAATACAATTTTAATAGTTTCAATGGTTACTTTTTCTAAATGCCATTTACATCCCTATTTTGAATGCATTTTACCTATCATTGTCCCAAATACACTAATTTTAGGTATTGATGTAGCATCAGAAGAGAACATGTGGGTGTTTTTCTAAACAATATGCTGTAGGAATTATTCTGGGGAAGTTCTATGGTCAATGTTATGCAGGTCAGACTAGATCAGTGGTTCTCAACCATGGGTACACGTACCCCAGGGGTACACAGAAGTCTTCCAGGGGGTACATCAACTCATCTCGATATTAGCCTAGTTTTACAACAGGCTACGTAAAAAGCACTAGCAAAGTCAGTACAAACTAAAATTTTATACAGACAATTACTTTTTTATACTATTCTATATACCAGGGGTCGGCAACCTTTCAGAAGTGGTGTGCCAAGTCTTCATTTATTCACTCTAATTTAAGGTTTCGCGTGCCAGTAATACATTTTGATGTTTTTAGAAGGTCTCTTTCTATAAGTCTATAATATATAACTAAACTATTGTTGTATGTAAAGTAAATAAGGTTTTTAAAGTGTTTAAGAAGCTTTATTTAAAATTAAATTAAAATACAGACCCCCCTGGACCGGTGGCCAGTGAGTGCCACTGAAAATCAGCTCTCGTGCCATAGGTTGCCTACCCCTGCTATATACTATACACTGAAATGTAAGTACAATATTTATATTCCACTTGATTTATTTTATAATCATATGGTAATAATGAGAACGTACGTAACGTTTCAGTAAAAGCATTCTGTGACACTTTTGTATTTTTATGTCTGATTTTGTAAGCAAGTAGTTTTTAAGTGAGGTGAAACTTGTGGGTACGCAAGAGTAATCAGACTCCTGAAAGGGGTACAGTAGGCTGGAAAGGTTGAGAACCACTGGACTAGTTGCTCACAATGCTCCCTTCTGTCCTTGAAATCTATGGATCTATGGAGTATTTTTCTCTATTATTTCACTTTGGTTACTTTGCACATTTGAGAGCACACTGGTTTTAGTCTCTCATTTTTCCCCACCCCTCTGCACTACAATCAGTTACTCAGTCACTTCCCCTTGCTGTTTCTGTTAGTTTTTCCACACAGCAATAGGAGAGAGAGAAAAAGAGTTTGTTCTTAAATAGCAAAATGTTATTGAAAAATCATTTTTTAAAATGGCAAGTAAAATCAGGGGTGAGTATAGGACCCAAAAGGACTTTTAACTAGGGCTGTCAATTAATCGCAGTTAACTCACGTGATTAACTCAAAAAAATTAACTGTGATTAAAAAAAATTAATTGCAATTAATTGCACTGTTAAACAACAGAATACCAATTGAAATTTATTAAATATTTTGGATGTTTTTCTACATTTTCAAATATATTGATTTCTATTTCAACACAGAATACAAAGTGTACAGTGCTCACTTGATATTATTTTTATAACAAATATTTGCACTGTAAAAATGATAAACAAAGGAAATAGTATTTTTCAATTCACCTCATACAAGTGCTGTAGTGCAGTCTCTTTATCATGAAAGTGTAACTTACAAAAAGACGGTTACTCACCGTTGTAACTGTTGTTCTTCGAGATGTGTTGCTCATATCCATTCCATTAGGTGTGTGCGCGCCGCGTGCACGATCGTCGGAAGATTTTCTACCCTAGCAACACCGGCGGGTCGGCTGTGGAGCCCCCTAGAGTGGCGCCTTCATGGCGCTGAATATATACCCCAGCCGACCCGGCGCCCCCTCAGTTCCTTCTTGCCGGCTACTCCGACAGTGGGGACGGGGGGCGGGTTTGGAATGGATATGAGCAACACATCTCGAAGAACAACAGTTACAACGGTGAGTAACCGTCTTTTCTTCTTCGAGTGCTTGCTCATATCCATTCCATTAGGTGACTCCCAAGCCCAACTTAGGTGGCGGGGTCGGAGTGAGACATTGCTGTGTGCAAAACCGCTGATCCGAAAGCAGCATCGTCTCTGGACTGCTGCACTAGTGCATAGTGAGCTGTAAATGTGTGGACTGATGACCAAACCGCCGCTCTACAAATGTCCTGGATCGGAACATGTGCCAGGAAAGCAGTCGAGGAAGCTTGGGCCCTCGTGGAGTGAGCGGTGAGGTGCGGTGCTGAGACACCTGCCAGGTCATAGCAAGTCCGGATGCAAGACGTAATCCAGGAGGATAGGCGTTGTGAGGAGACCGGTGAGCCTTTCATTCGGTCGGCCACTGCAACGAAGAGTTGCGTCGTCTTTCTAAAGTGCTTTGTGCGGTCAATATAGAAGGCCAGGGCCCTGCGTACGTCCAGGGAATGCAAACGTTGATCCTGGCGAGTGGCATGTGGTTTAGGATGAAAGACCGGGAGAAATATATCCTGGTTGATATGAAAAGGAGAAACCACCTTAGGGAGAAAGGCAGGATGTGGACGAAGCTGCACTTTATCCTTATGAAAAACTGTGTAAGGGGGCTCAGATGTAAGCGCCCTGAGTTCAGAAACACGCCTTGCTGAGGTGATGGCTACGAGGAAGGCTGTCTTCCAGGATAGGTACAGAAGTGAACAGGTGGCCAGTGGCTCGAATGGAGGACCTGTGAGCTTGGAGAGAACCAGGTTGAGGTCCCACGTCGGGACGGGCTGACGTTGTTGTGGGTACATCCGGTCTAAACCCTTGAGGAACCTAACGACCATCGGGTTAGAGAATACCGAGGACGCGAGTTCCCCTGGGTGAAAGGCCGATATAGCGGCCAGGTGAACTCTAATTGAAGATATCGCCAACCCCTGCTGTTTTAGGGAGAGGAGATATTCCAAAATGAGAGGAATGGGTGCCTGCAACGGGGACGTGGCTCGTTGTTCGCACCAACAGGAGAACCGCTTCCACTTGGCCAGGTACGTGGTGCGTGTTGAGGGCTTCCTACTGCTCAGCAGAATCTGTTGGACAGAGTGCGAGCATTGCTGCTCTGCCTGGGGGAACCATGGAGCAGCCACGCCGTGAGGTGGAGTGATTGCAGGTCGGGGTGACGCAACCGGCCGTGGTCCTGAGAGATGAGATCCGGACATAATGGAAGCGGGATCGGTGTCTGAACCGAGAGTTCCAACAGTGTGGTGTACCAATGTTGTCTCGGCCACGCTGGAGCGATCAGAATTACCTGTGCCTGGTCTCTGCGCAATTTGAGCAGTACCTTGTGGACCAGAGGAAACGGAGGGAAGGCATAAAACAGGTGGTCTTTCCAGGGAAGGAGAAACGCATCCGAGAGGGAGCCCGGAGCTCGACCTTGTAGGGAGCAGAACACGTGGCACTTCCTGTTGTCTCGAGATGCAAACAGGTCTATCTGGGGAAACCCCCACTTCTGGAAGATGGAATGTATGATGTCCGGACGGATAGACCACTCGTGCGTCTGGAAGGACCTGCTGAGTCGGTCCGCTAGAGTGTTCTGGACTCCAGGGAGGAACGATGCCGTGAGATGAATTGAGTGGGCGATGCAGAAGTCCCACAGGCGAATGGCCTCTTGGCATAGAATTGACGAACGTGCTCCTCCTTGCTTGTTGATGTAAAACATGGCCGTGGTGTTGTCGATGAGAACTAACACACAACGGCCACGTAGGAGATTGAGAAATGCCTGGCACGCCAGGCGCACCGCCATCAGTTCCCGAACATTGATGTGCAGGGCTAACTGGGGTGCAGTCCACAGGCCCTGGGTATGGTGTTCGTTGAGATGGGCGCCCCAACCCAGAGATGAAGCGTCTGTGACCAGGTGCAGAGAGGGTTGTGGGGTGTGAAAAGGGATCCCCTCGCAGACCACATTGTGATCTAGCCACCAGGTGAGGGAGGTCAGGACCGAGTTCGGGACCGTGACCACCATGTTCAGGCTGTCCCGATGTGGACGGTATATTGATGACACCCAGGTTTGAAGTGGGCGAAGCCGAAGTCTGGCATACCTGGTTACGTACGTGCAGGAAGCCATGTGACCCAGCAGGGTAAGGCACGACCTCACCGTGGTAGTTGGGAAGGCCTTGAGCCCTTGAATGAGGTTCTTGATGGTGCCAAAGCGGTTGTCTGGCAGGATGGCTTGTGCACGTCTGGAGTCTAGAACTGCGCCGATGAATTCTATTCTCTGGGTAGGTTCTAGAGTGGATTTGTCCTTGTTGAGGAGGATGCCCAACTCGTTGAATGTGTGCACTATTATGTGGACGTGAGCTTGAACTTGCTCCTTGGTGCGACCGCGTACCAGCCAGTCGTCTAGGTACGGGAACACCTGTATCCCTTGTCGACGAAGGTACGCTGCCACGACAGCCATACATTTCGTGAACACCCTTGGGGCCGAGGATAGGCCGAAGGGAAGGACTGCAAATTGGTAGTGCACCGTGTTTACCACGAATCGCAGGAAGCGTCTGTGAGGTGGGTAAATTGTGATGTGAAAATATGCGTCTTTCATGTCGAGGGCGGCGAACCAGTCTCCAGGATCGAGGGAAGGGATAATGGCCCCCAAAGAGACCATGCGGAACTTCAACTTTACTACGAATTTGTTGAGTCCGCGCAAGTCCAAGATGGGCCGCAGACCTCCTTTGGACTTGGGGATCAGGAAGTAACGGGAATAAAATCCCCTGCCCCTTAACTCTATCGGAACCTCCTCTATGGCCCCCATGGCCAGGAGCGTAGAAACCTCCTGTATAAGAAGTTGCTCGTGAGAAGGGTCCCTGAAGAGGGACGGGGAAGGGGGGTAGGAGGGGGGGATAGAAGAAAACTGGATAGCGTATCCCCTCTCCACCGTGCGGAGGACCCAACGGTCCGAAGTTATAAGGGACCAAGCACGGTGGAAGTGGGAGAGGCGATCCCGAAAGGAGGGGGCTAGATCCTGGGGGATGACTGGGGCGCCGTCCTCGACCGCACCTTCAAAAGTTCTGCCTGGGGCCTGAAGGTGGTCTAGGTGGCCCCTGGTTCTGGCCGGGTTGAGGGCCGGTCCACCTTCTTCTACCACCTCGCCCTCGCCTCCGGGCCGAGTCCTGTCTCTGACGAGGCGGGGGGGGGGTAGAAGCGCTGAGGCTGCGGCCTAAATGGCCTGCGCTGAGGGCCCGCAACATGCATCCCCAGGGAACGCATGATTGTCCTGGAGTCTTTGAGGCTCTGCAGGCGAGAGTCCGTCTTTTCTGAAAACAACCCTTGTCCTTCGAAGGGCAGATCCTGCAGGGTTTGCTGCAGTTCCTGAGGCAAACCCGAAACCTGGAGCCAGGAGATCCTCCGCATAGCGATACCTGATGCCAGGGTTCTCGCAGCAGAGTCCGCTATGTCTAAGGCGGTCTGTAAGGAGGTCCGAGCCACCTTCTTACCCTCCTCTACCATGGCTCCAAACTCCTCCCTGGACTCTTGGGGAACCAACTCCTTAAACTTCCCCATAGAGTTCCAGGAGTTAAAGTTGTAGCGGCTCAGGAGCGCCTGCTGGTTCGCCGCTCTAAGTTGCAGCCCTCCGGCTGAGTAAACTTTACGGCCAAACAAATCGAGCCGCTTAGCTTCCTTTGATTTAGGCGCTGCAGCCTGCTGACCGTGGCGCTCTCTTGCGTTCACTGATGCCACCACCAGTGAACACGGTTGGGGGTGGGTATACAAGTACCCGTAGTCTTTAGACGGGACAAAGTATTTCCTTTCCACCCCTCTCGCTGTGGGTGGGATAGAGGCAGGAGTTTGCCATATCGTAGCTGCATTGGCCTGTATCGTGCGGATCAGGGGTAACGCCACCCTCGATGGGGCATCCGCTCCGAGGATATTCACGATAGGGTCCTGCACCTCCACTATCTCCTCCGCCTGCAGGTCCATATTGCGGGCCATCCTACGCAGGAGATCCTGGTGAGCCCGAAGATCTATTGGAGGTGGACCTGTGCATGATGTGCCCGCCACTGCCTCATCCGGAGAGGAAGAGGAAGATGCCTCCGGTGGTACAGGATCCAAGGGAGGGTCCTGGTCCCCCTGTTCCTGGGCCGGAGCATCACCTGTGCTTGGGTCCAGGGCGTCGGGTGACGCGGACACGGAAGCCTCCATGCCCCCTGGCGGAGGCCGAGAGATGGTGGACTCCGGGGCCCTTCTAACGGAGTGACCCGAGCAAGAGGTCGAGGGTATTGGAGCCCCTTGCTCCTGGTGGTACGCCCACGGGGTCCAAAACGACCAGTGAGATGGGCCATGAGAATGGTCCTCTGTTATCTGCTGCCAATGGCCCAAGTCCTGTTCCTCGGCTTGCCCTTGAGGGGGGTATGCCGATCTCGACAGGTCCTCCGAGGAGCGAGACACCGATCTTGATGGCCATGGCGGTGCCGAGATTGACGAAACGATTCCCGTGGGCTGCGGTGCCGCACGGTGCCGGTCCGGAGATGATCTATCTCTACGCGGTGCCGGCGAACGGTGCCGGGACCGCGATCGGTGCCGATGACCTCGTCGGTGCCGGGAGCCGGATCTGGACCTCGACGAGGACCTGGAGTATGCCCAGTGCTGGGAGCGGCCTCTCGACGTCGAGCGTCGACCGTAGCGGTGCCGAGAACTACGTCTCGACGTTGATCGGTGCCGACGATCATAGCGGTGCCGAGACGTAGAGCGGTGCCGCGACGAAGATCTTGGCCGCGAGTACGACCGGTGCCGAGGTGATATTCGGCGCTGGGACTGCGAGCGGCGTGGGGACCTGCTTCGGGACCTGGACCGGTGCCGAGGTTCCAGCCCTTGCGATGGAGGGCGCATCAAGGCAGGTTTCCCCCTCGACTGGACCGGGCGAGTCAACGGTGCCGTCGGTGCCGGTGGTTGAGGCGGTGCCGGCTCCGTGAGAGCTATCAAGTCTCTCGCCGCCGCGAAGGTCTCTGGAGTCGACGGGAGGCACTGTATCACCGCCGGTCTCGGTGGAGACGCTATCTGCACCGGACTCAACGGCCTCGGCGCCGGAGTCGACAGTGCTGGAGGCACCTGTTTCCGGTGCTCCACCGGCGGACTCGGCTCTACCCCCGGCACTGGGGGAGCCGGCGTCTTCGGCACGGAGGCCCCCTTCTTATGGGCTTTTTTATGCCCCGGGGATAATGACCGGCGTCGAGGCACTTGCTGTGCTTGCGGTGCCGACGAGGTCCGGTGCCGGGGAGGCTTGTCCGACGCCACTCGCGTGGTCGGCATGGCCGGTGCCGCCGGGGCACTGCGCACCGAGGCGCTAGGTGCCGGGGCCTGACTTGTAGAGGGAGCGTCCGGACTAAGTGCCGCCTCCATCAGGAGTTGCCGGAGCCGAAAGTCCCGCTCTTTCTTGGTCCTTGGTCTGAAGGCCTTACAGATCTTGCACTTATTTGTTTGATGGGACTCTCCCAGGCACTTCAGACAGGAGTCGTGCGGGTCGCTCGTGGGCATAGGCTTAGCGCAGGAGGCGCACTGCTTGAAGCCGGGAGCATTGGGCATGAGCCCGGGCCCGCGGCCGGGGGAGAAAGGGGGAGACGACCCCCTTAATCCCCTGAACTACTATAATAACTAGAACAACTTTTAAAACTATTTAACTATTTAACTATAAACACTAGAACTATGACTATAACTATAACTATAACTGCGAATAACTAACTAAGCTAGGGAGAGTGGAGAACAGCTATGCCGCGCTCCACAGTTCCAACGACCGTCAGGGGCGGTAAGAAGGAACTGAGGGGGCGCCGGGTCGGCTGGGGTATATATTCAGCGCCATGAAGGCGCCACTCTAGGGGGCTCCACAGCCGACCCGCCGGTGTTGCTAGGGTAGAAAATCTTCCGACGATCGTGCACGCGGCGCGCACACACCTAATGGAATGGATATGAGCAAGCACTCGAAGAAGAATGTAGATTTTTTTGTTACATAACTGCACTCAAAAACAAAACAATGTAAAACTTTATAGCCTACAAATCCAATCAGTCCTTCTTCTTGTTCAGCCAATTGCTACGACAAACAAGTTTGTTAACATTTACTGGAGATACTGCTGACTGCTTCTTATTTACAATGTCACCTGAAAGTGAGAACAGGTATTTGAATGGAACTTTTGTAGCCGGTGTTGCAATGTATTTATGTGCCAGATATGCTAAACCCCTTTAGCCCCTTTGTGCTTTGGCCACCATTCCAAAGAGCATGCTTCCATGTTGATGATGCTCGTTAAAAAAAATAATGCGTTCATTAAATTTGTGACTGAACACATTGGGAGAGAATTGTATGTCTCCTGTTCTGTTTTACCCACATTCTGCCATATATTTCATGTTATGGCAGTCTCGGATGACTCAGCACATGTTCGTTTTAAGAACACTGTGACAGTGTACCCCATAAGGCTTTATGGGGAGGGGATGCTTATAAATGTATGTATGACATAACTGGAATATGTTTTGTGCTGCCTGTGCCATGTAACATATCTCCGTAAGGGTTATGATCTACTATATCTATTCATCCTATTTGTACATATATATCATTTTCTACTCGAGGTTAAGAATATGGGCTGTATGGGAAAACAGAAGCAGGGGTAGTCTTTGCACATCGGGTGGCAGCTCCCAAGGGGGTTTCTGTGATCCAACCCGTCACAAACACTTTCACAGCATATTTGACAAAACGCAAAGAAGGTACCAATGTGAGATTTCTAAGGATAGATACAGCACTCGACCCAAGGTTTAAGAATCTGAAGTGCCTTCCAAAATCTGAGAGGGACAAGGTTTGGAGAATGCTTTCAGATGTCTTAAAAGAGCAACACTCCGATGCAGAAACTACAGAACCTGAACCACCAAAAAAGAAAATCAACCTTCTGCTGGTGGCATCTGACTCAGATGATGAAAATGAACATGCATCGGTCCGCTCTGCTTTGGATCGTTATCAAGCAGAACCCGTCATTAGCATGGATGCATATATTCTGGAATGGTGTTTGAAGCATGAAGGAACATGCGAATCTTTAACGCATCTAGCACGTAAATATCTTGCGATGCCAGCTACAACAGTGCCATGCGAACACCTGTTCTCACTTTCAGGGGACATTGTAAATAAGACATGGGCAGCATTATATCCTGCAAATTGTAATCAAAGTTGTTTGTCTGACCGATTGGCTGAAGTATGACTGAGTGGACTTGAAGGGTCTAAAGTTTTACATTGTTTTATTTTTGAATGCAGCTATTTTTTGTACTTAATTCTACATTTGTAAGATCAACTTTCATTATGAAGAGACTGCACTACAGTACTTGTATTGGGTGAATTGAAATATACCATTTCTTTTGTTTTTTACAGTTGAAATATTTGTAATAAAAAATTTAAAGTGAGCACTGTACTCTTTGTATTCTGTGTTGCACTTGAAAGCAATATGTAATATGAAAATGTAGAACACATCCAAAAATATTGAAATAAATAGTATTCTATTATTGTTTAATCGTGCAATTAATCGCGAGATTAATTTTTGAAATCGCTTGACAGCCCTACTTTTAACTCATTATTGTGAATAGACTATGATTCAAGTTGACGGCATCCCTTTAATTTTCATAGTCTTTTGCATGGTATGTTCTCTTCTAATGTATGTACTTTAATACATCTGTCATCAATAATGTACTGTACATTCAAAAGGAAATTTTAGTTCCTCTCTGAAAAGTAATTATTGCAGTAACTTACATGCAACTAGAAGTCCTTGTGGCACCTTAGAGACTAACAAATTTACTTGGGCATGAGCTTTCATGGGCTATAACCCACTTCATCAGATGCATGGAGTGAAAAATACAGGCAGGTATAAATATACAGCACATGAAAAGATGGGATTTGCCTTAACAAGTCGGGGGTCAGTGCTAACAAAGCCAATTCAATCAGAGTGGACATGGCCCATTCCCAACAGTTGACAAGAAGGTCTGAGTATCAACATAGGAAAAATTACTTTTTGTTGTGACCCAGTAGGGTGAATTTGATTTAAATCATGATTTAAATCACTAGTCAGCAAGACTCGATTTAATCATGGATTTCTACATAAAAGTGCATTCTTGTTGGTTGTTATAACCTTAATACATATTCTTCACAACTCAGAGATAGATGTAGAAGGTACACACTATACATTTTTAAAGTGACTTATTTTGAAAACTTTTCAGATTAGTTTTACAGCTTTATCAGAAAATGAATGATTGTTTGGTTATTTCATTTACCAAAGATAATTGAAGCAAATATTTATGAAGTCATTGGGAGGTGAACTATCTCCAATTCAATCATTAATATTTGGAGGATTTTCTTGCCATGATGTATTAGGAGGAGAACATCACCAGACAGACATTTAAATTATTTTATTTAACTAAAACAACAACATTATGTATTCTGGATTTTTTTTTCCTCAAAAGCAAACATGTATTTTAACGAAACAAGCATATGAATTTTTGAATTTAAACATTCAAGTTTTTTAAAATCAGGTTTGTTTTTGTTAAAATTGGTTTTAACTAAAATAGATAAATGAAATATTAAAAAAAAAATTAAATCAACTATGTCAGCCAGGTCAACATGAGAAACTTAAAATATTGGCTTCTGCAGCTAACTCAGTCGTCTTCACCTTCATTTTCCTGTTTGTTCATAATCTGGAAAAGAAAAACAAGCTTTCCTGCTTTTTCAGGTCCCAAATGATTTCTCAATTTGAAATGAATTAGTCCAAAGGAAGAAAATATTATTTCTATACCGGCAGAAGAAGCTACTGCTGTTAAAAGTGAGATTATTTTTATCCACCCTGTGACCCAGCCACTCCCAGTCTTTATTCAGGCCTAACCCAGAGAAACCTTCCTACCAACGCTACAAGAAGAAGGATTCTGCATGGACTCCTCCTGACAGTCGAAACAACAGACTGGACTTCTACAGAGAGTGCTTCCACTGACATGCACAGGCTGAAATTGTGGAAAAGCAGCATCACTTGCCCCATAACCTCAGCCATCCACACCCTCAGAAACAACTCTGACATTATAATCAAAAAGGCTGACAAAGGAGGTGCTGTAGCAATCAAGAATAGGTCGGAGTATGAACGAGAGGCTGCTAGGCAACTCTCTGACACCACGTTCTACAGGCCATTACCTTCTGATTCCACTGAGGGATACCAAAAGAAAATGCACCATCTGCTCAAGAAACTCCCTGAAGAAGCACAGGAACAAATCTACACAGACACACCCCCTAGAGCCCTGACCAGGGGTATTCTATCTACTGCCCAAAATCCATAAACCTGGGAATCCTGGATGCCCCATCATCTCTGGTATTGGCACCCTGACAGCAAGATTGTCTGGCTATGTGGATTCTCTCCTCAGATCCTACGCTACCAGCACTACCAGCTATCTTCAAGACACCACTGACTTCCTGAGGAAACTACAATGCATTGGTGATCTTCCTGAAAACACTATCTTGGCATAGATGTAAAAGCTCTTTACACCAATATTCCACATGAGGATGGACTATAAGCTGTCAAGAACAGTATCCCTGATGAGGCCACGGCACACCTGGTGGCTGAGCTTTGTGACTTTGTCCTCACTCTCAACTATTTCAGATTTGGGGAGATTTATACCTTCAAGTCAGCGGCACTGCTATGGGTACCCGCATGGCCCTACAGTATGCCAACATTTTTATGGCTGACTTAGAACAACGCTTCCTCAGCTCTTGTCCCCAAGCGCCCCTACTCTACTTGCACCACAGGCCAGTCAGAGACAGCGGCACTAAAATTCAGAAGTGCTACTACCTGACACTATGGAATAGAAACCTCAGTTCAGACAGCTACTTTGCCAGCAGAGGGAGAATTAACAACCACGAAAGGGAAGTCAGAGTTGTCACTGAGGGATCAGCAGGAGCCGCCAATGCCACACACCATTCGCTGTAGGCAAACAACAGGAGGAGCAAGTCTGAGGAGCTCCTGTTGCCTGCCTACTGCTGCTCTGGAGTACCACTGTGCTCCCTGCATACAGAGAGAAGGAGCATCTGCACAGGATCAACACAGCACCCAAGGAGCAGTGAGTCCACCCAAGCACACCTGGATCCAGAGACCTTACCCTCTGCTCCCCCCCACCCTGCCACAGCAGAGGATGTGAGACCTCCAGCACTTAATCCAGAGACCCTCAGTGCACCCAGCAAGAGACCAGAGCCCTCCACTGCACTGAGAGTTTGAACCTAAGACCTTCAGTGCTTGGAACGTCAGAAGGAGGAGTGCTAGGCAGAGACGGGCTCCACCTAACGAAGAGAGGGAAGAGCATCTTCACCAGCAGGCTGGCTAACCTAGTGAGGAGGGCTTTAAACTAGGTTCACCGGGGGAAGGAGACCAAAGCCCTGAGGTAAGTGGGGAAATGGGATCCTGGGAGGAAGCACAAGCAGGAGAGCGCAAGAGGGGAGGATTCCTGTCTCATACTGAGAAAGAGGGACGATCGAGGAGTTATCTTAAGTGCCTATACACAAATGCAAGAAGCCTGGGAAACAAGCAGGGAGAACTGGAAGTCCTGGCACAGTCAGGGAACTATGATGTGATTGGAATAAAAGAGACTTGGTGGGATAACTCACATGACTGGAGTACTGTCATGGATGGATATAAACTGTTCAGGAAGGACAGACAGGGCAGAAAAGGTGGGGGAGTTGCGTTGTATATAAGAGAGGAGTATGACTGCTCAGAGCTCCGGTATGAAACTGCAGAAAAACCTGAGAGTCTCTGGATAAAGTAGAGAAGTGTGAGCAACAAGGGTGATGTTGTGGTTGGAGTCTGCTATAGACCACCAGACCAGGGGGATGAGGTGGACGAGGCTTTCTTCTGACAACTAGCAGAAGTTGCTAGATCGCAGGCCCTGGTTCTCATGGGAGACTTTAATCACCCTGATATCTGCTGGGAGAGCAATACAGCGGTGCACAGGCAATCCAGGACATTTTTGGAAAGTGTAGGGGACAATTTCCTGGTGCAAGTGCTGGAGGAACCAACTAGGGGCAAAGCTTTTCTTGACCTGCTGCTCACAAACAGGGAAGAACTAGTAGGGGAAGCAAAAGTGGATGGGAACCTGGGAGGCAGTGACCATGAGATGGTCGAGTTCAGGATCCTGACACAAGGAAGAAAGGAGAGCAGCAGAATACGGACCCTGGACTTCAGAAAAGCAGACTTTGACTCCCTCAGGGAACAGATGGGCAGGATCCCCTGGGAGAATAACATGAAGGGCAAAGGGGTCCAGGAGAGCTGGCTGTATTTTAAAGAATCCTTATTGAGGTTGCAGGAACAAACCATCCCAATGTGTAGAAAGAATAGTAAATATGGCAGGCGACCAGCTTGGCTAAACAGTGAAATCCTTGCTGATCTTAAACGCAAAAAAGAAGCTTACAAGAAGTGGAAGATTGGACAAATGACCAGGGAGGAGTATAAAAATATTGCTCAGGTGTGCAGGAGTGAAATCAGGAAGGCCAAAACACAACTGGAGTTGCAGCTAGCAAGAGATGTTAAGAGTAACAAGAAGGGTTTCTTCAGGTATGTTAGCAACAAGAAGAAAATCAAGGAAAGTGTGGGCCCCTTACTGAATAAGGGAGGCAACCTAGTGACCGAGGATGTGGAAAAAGCTAATGTACTCAATGATTTTTTTGCCTCTGTCTTCACGCACAAGGTCAGCTCCCAGATTGCTGCACTGGGCAGTACAGCATGAGGAGAAGGTGACCAACCCTCTGTGGAGAAAGAAGTGGTTCGGGACTATTTAGAAAAACTGAACGTGCACAAGTCCATGGGGCTGGATGCGCTGCATCCGAGGGTGCTAAAGGAGTTGGCGGGTGAGATTGCAGAGCCATTAGCCATTATTTTTGAAAACTCATGGCGATCGGGGGAGGTCCCAGATGACTGGAAAAAGGCTAATGTAGTGCCCATCTTTAAAAAAGGGAAGAAGGAGGATCCGGGGAACTACAGGCCAGTCAGCCTCACCTCAATCCCTGGAAAAATCATGGAGCAGGTCCTCAAGGAATCAATTATGAAACATTTAGAGGAGAGGAAAGTGATCAGGAACAGTCAGCATGGATTCACGAAGGGGAAGTCGTGCCTGACTAACCTAATTGCCTTCTATGATGAGATAACTGGCTCTGTGGATGAGGGGAAAGCAGTGGATGTGTTATTCCTTGACTTTAGCAAAGCTTTTGATACGGTCTCCCACTGTATTCTTGCCGCCAAGTTAAAGAAGTATGGGCTGGATGAATGGACTGTAAGGTGGATAGAAAGCTGGCTAGATGTCGGGCTCAACGGGTAGTGATCAATGGCTCCATGTCTAGTTGGCAGCCGGTTTCAAGCGGAGTGCCCCAAGGGTCGGTCCTGGGGCCGGTTTTGTTTAATATCTTTATTAATGATCTGGAGGATGGTGTGGACTGCACTCTCAGCAAGTTTGCAGATGACACTAAACTTGGAGGCGTGGTAGATACACTAGAGGGTAGGGATCGGATACAGAGAGACCTAGACAAATTAGAGGATTGGGCCGAAAAAAACCTGATGAGGTTCAACAAGGACAAGTGCAGAGTCCTGCACTTAGGACGGAAGAATCCCATGCACTGCTACAGACTAGGGACCGAATGGCTAAGTAGCAGTTCTGCAGAAAAGGACCTAGGGGTCACAGTGGACGAGAAGCTGGATATGAGTCAACAGTGTGCTCTTGTTGCCAAGAAGGCTAACGGCATTTTGGGCTGTATAAGTAGGGGCATTGCCAGCAGATCGAGGAACGTGATCGTTCCCCTTTATTCGACATTGGTGAGGCCTCATCTGGAATACTGTGTCCAGTTTTGGTCCCCACACTACAAGAAGGATGTGGAAAAATTGGAAAGAGCCCAGCGGAGGGCAACAAAAATGATTAGGGGTCTGGAGCACATGACTTATGAGGAGAGGCTGAGGGAACTGGGATTGTTTAGTCTCCAGAAGAGAAGAATGAGGGGGGATTTGATAGCAGCCTTCAACTACCTGAAGGGGGGTTCCAAAGAGGATGGAGCTCGGCTGTTCTCAGTGGTGGCAGACGACAGAACAAGGAGCAATGGTCTCAAGTTGCAGTGGGGGAGGTCCAGGTTGGATATCAGGAAAAACTATTTCACTAGGAGGGTGGTGAAACACTGGAATGCGTTACCTAGGGAGGTGGTGGAGTCTCCTTCCTTGGAGGTTTTTAAGGCCCGGCTTGACAAAGCCCTGGCTGGGATGATTTAGCTGGGAATTGGTCCTGCTTTGAGCAGGGGGTTGGACTAGATGACCTCTTGAGGTCCCTTCCAACTCTGATATTCTATGATTCTATGACTTCTACTGGAGCCATTCACCCCTCGGTAGGGGGCAGTCAGTGCTTTTACCATCCCCATCCACTGCAGATTGCCGCCAGGAAAGGCTCCTTTAATATAGTATCTAATCTCTAACAGGTGAAATTCATTTCTATTCTTTCTATGTGCTGAGGCTGTGCCCATCACCATATTACCTGAGGATGTTAGCAGATGGAGCTTAGGTTGTGGGGGTAGTTGGTAGAGTACCACCTCCTATTTTCCCCCAGTTTGACCCCGGCTAAAAGGTAAGCGTTTTCAACAATACAAGAGGAGGTAGGCTGGAAACACTAAAGCAACCTAGGGCTGTACTAGATTCATAGAGTTTAAAGCCAGAAGAGACCATTAGATCATTTAGTCTGACCTGTATAACACAGGGTGTGACACTGAACCAGCAGAGGTTAGGCACTAGCAAGCTAATTAACCCAGATTCAACCTTTAGAGAGATAACAGACTTCAAAGAGAAACAGCAGAACTAAAATTCATTTGCAAATTTAACACCATTAATCTGGGCTTGAATAGGGACTGGGGGTGGCTGGCTCATTACAGAAGCAGCTTTTCCTCTCCTGGAATTGACACCTCCTCATCTATTATTGGGAGTGGACTACATCCACCCTGATTGAATTGGCCCTGTCAACACTGGTTCTCCACTTGCGAAGTAACTCCCTGCTCTCTATGTGTCAGTATATAATGCCTCCATCTGTAACTTTCACTCTATGCATCCGAAAAAGTGAGGTTTTTACCCACGAAAGCTTATGCCCAAATAAATCTGTTAGTCTTTAAAGGTGCCACCAGACTCCTTGTTGTTTTTGTAGATACAGACTAACACGGCTACCCCCGATACTAGATAATGATTGTATTTTTGTGTGTTTACATATATATTGTTAGAGGTTGACTATGTAACCAAATGGTTCCTGTCTGTCACTGTATTATGTTAATTCAGAGATCAAAAGGAGTGTTAACATTTAGATGAACTGTAAATGTAATAATATACTTGTCTTTATTTCTCTTTGAAGTACGCAGTAAACTACCTGTAAAGGTGGAAGATGGGCAGTTGCCTTATGCTAATCCATGCAGCTAATTACCAGTGGTGCTTAGGAAATAGAAGATCTTACTTCAAAGCCACGATGATCATCTATTGTTCACCCAAGGAATACCTGCTGTCAAGAGGATGTCAATAGCTTGCCAGAGATCTATAAAAGAACTCTACGGCCCTGATCCTGTTATCTCAGATCTACTTAAGCTTCGACAGGGGAAGTTTGAGTCGTAAGACTGAGGTCTCCAGCTCCAGTCTGAATCACCCTGATATATGGAACTAATTCGGAAAGTACCCTTTGCAACTCTAAAGCTCACCATCTCTACTATGAAACTGACCTAAGAATTTTATTCAAGTCTGTATGTATAATGATCTTTTAACCAATACTTTCTCTTTTTTCTTTTTTAATATAATTTAGTTTAATTAATAAGAATTGGCTGTAAGCATGTATTTGGGTAAAATTTGAAATATTCATTGACTTGGTGAGTAATATGTCCAATCCTTTGGGATTGGTAGAACTTTTTATATGATGAACAAGATTTTCAGTAATCCTCATCATATTTGACTTGGCAGCCTGGGTGGGAGCCCAAGGCTCGATTGTTTTAAGGGAACTGTATTTTTGGCTTCTGGGTAACCAATAAGGTATGTAGAAGCTGTTTTGTTGCTTGCTTGGTGAATCTAAGGCTATGTCTATGCTACTGCATAGACAAATAAGTCGACCTAAGTTACGCTACTCCAGCTACATGAATAACGTAGCTGTGTACGGGGAGATTTTGGCAAACCAGTGAAGTGCCTGAAACCACTATGTCTTATTACTAAAAGCAGCCTAGTCAGCAGGCTTTAGCTTAACCAAGGCAGGAGGTTTTGGGTGCCACAGAAAGGGCAGCTTGACCCCGCGTCCTTCCGGATAAGAATTGTGTTGAATTTGCTGATACATACATTTTAGAAGAGCAGGATGTGCCCCAGAAATGTCTATTGGGGCCTCAAGGCTGCAAACTCTGGAAAAACCCACACCTGGTTAATCAATAATCAGAGGAACCTCTTGCTTGACCATTTAAACTGCTTACTTAACAAGTTTTCTTTAAGGGACATGTTATTCTATTACTAATGTATAAATAAGGGGAAAAGTTTGAGGTAGTTGGACTCATTTTGGACTCTCCCTCTGGATACATCTTGCGGTCCCCACCAGCAGACGGAAGATTTGGCCACCAGAAGCCTGCCGCTGTGTCACTCAAGAGCCACACTCAGCTTTGGTAATTATCAAGGGTTGGGGGTGTTTTACTTACCTGTTGCGGACGTGTGTAAGTGCTTGAGACTAAGTAAAGTTTAGCTTTAAGTGAAAGCACTCTTGTGTTCTCCTGTTTGTGCCAGCCATCTATCAGTCAGACAGCCGTGTCTCCCCTGATTTATTTTGTGACGCCACCTCGCACAGAGTAAAAGTTACCAAGAGCTTTGGGTTGAAAGAACCCCAGGTAACAGCTGGAGTCAATGTAGCTTAGGTAGACTTACTGTGGTGTCTACACCACGCTGAGTCGATGGGAGTGCGATCTGTGGTCGATTTGGCAGGTCTTCACTAGACCCACTAAATCAATCCCCAGAGCATTGATCCGGCTGTAGTGTAGACATATCCTAAGCATTAGGATAACCACCAGTTTTGGGGATCATCTGCCCCATTCTTTGCAGTTTGCCCTGATTTGAGCAATCTCAGTGTGCCCCCGCCCCCCAGGATTCCAGTCACACAGGCCATTATATTTCACCCAGTTTCCATTGTACTGATCCCAATAACTTGTGTTTGGCTTAATCATATCATCCAATCTCAATGTGATGACATCAAGAGAGCCATGTCCTTTGGCAGTTTGTTCAAATGGTTAATCACCCTCACTGTTAAAAATTTTGGCCTAATTTCTAATTTGAATTTGTCTGGCTTCAGCTTCCAGGCATTGGTTCTTGTTATGTCTTTCTCCATTAGATGAAAGAACTCTTTAATACCCAGTATTTTCTTCCTGTGAAGCTACTTATACACTGTAATCAAGTCACCTCTCAATCTTCTTTTTGATAAGATAAACAGATCTCTTTAAGTTTCTCATTGAAAGCAATTTCTCCAGCCCTTAAATAACTTTTGTGTACGTTTTCTGCACTCTCCCCAATTTTTCAAGATTCTTTTTAAAATGTGGAGACCAGAACTGGACTCAGTATTCTAGTATTAGTCTAACCAATGTGGTATACACAGGTGAAATCACCTCCCTGCTCCTACCCCCATTTATACATCCAAGCATCACACAAAGAGCTCACGGTCAGTTGCTTGTCCACTATGATCTGTACATTAGACCTATAATAAATTACCCTTCATAGGCATACTTGTGTCCAAAAAGGACAGGTAAATCCTACTCATGACAAATTAAGGTACATTGTTTTTAGACTTGAACTGTATAGGTTCTGATTCTAGCACTAGCTCCACACAGATGGAGCTGTGCGCCTATTTGGAGCCCCAAATAATTGTCCTACACAGAGCTAATAGCAGTACTCGGGGCCTAAGTCACTAACAATATACACTGTAATGAACCGAAAGAATGCAACAGGGACAGAATCTATTTCAGGAGCTGCCTGTGGGTAGCATGTTGCAAACTTATTACAAATGATGACATGATGGAAGATGGTATCACAAAAACACACACGCCTCCAAGACAGAGTTAAGATGACACACAGTATGGACAGTGGGATCAGCAGACCCAGAGAACTTCCTCTGCAGCCTTCCCCTCCCATCAAGGCAGGGGGCTCTTGAACTGCTGTGCATAACCTCAAAACACACTACAGGCAGCCTGGACACTACACAAGCGCAGGGCTGCCAAAATTTAATCTCCAACAGGGGTTGGACTAGATGACCTCCTGAGGTCCCTTCCAACCCTGATATTCTATGAACAGGTTCTTACTATAAGGGTGGAGGGCACCACAGTACCCAGGGTTACCATGGAGATGCAGGGGGTCACGCCCACACACACACACACACACACACCATTACCATGGAGACAGGAGTCACCATCCACACACACACACACACACACCACTACCATGAAAACGGAGGGCACCATCCCCACACACACCCCGCTATCACAGAGACGTGGGGGGGCATCATACCCCCACACACCCCATTACCATGGAGACAGGAGCACTAGACCCCAACACACCCCAATACCACAGAGACGGGGAGCACCATACCCCCCCACACACCATTTCCAGCAAGAGACGTAGGAGGGCACCATACGCGCACACACCCTGCTGCAACGGAGATGTGGAGGGCACCATCCCCCCCCCCCACACACACACACACCATTACCACTGAGATGTGGGAGGCACCATTCCTGCACACAGCTCACTACCACAAACTCGCGGGGAGGACACCATCCCCGCACACACCCCGCTAACACAGAAATGTGTGGGGCACCTTCCTCCACACACACCTTGTTACCATGAAGATGTGGGGGGCACCATCCCCACATACACCCCACTACCACAGAGACACGGCACCATCCCCCCCACATCCTGCTGCAACAGAGACATAGGGGGCACCATCCCAGCACACACCCCATTACCACGGAAATGTGGGGGGGCACTATACTCCCACACACCCCGCTACCACAGAAACACCCCCACAAACCCCATGACCAGGGAGATGCGGCGGGGGGAGGGACACCATCCCCGCACACACCCCTCTACCACGGAGACGTGGGGGGGCACCATCCCTGCACACACGCCGTTACCACAGAGACGTGGGGGGCACCGTACCCCCCCCACACACCGTTACCACAGAGACGTGGGGGCACCATACCCCCAAACACCCCGCTACCATGGAAACGGACCGGGGAGGGGAGGAGGAAGGGGACCGGGAGACCCCGCTGCCAGTAGGAGACATCCCCACAGAACCGCGATTACCGTTCGCGCCGACAGTTCCAGACGCTACTCAAGTTTCCCGCCAGGCAGTGAGTACTGTCTCGCCATGATGACCTCACAATTACGTATTTCCGGGGATCTTCGGAAGGACTACGTTCAATCAATCCCGGAAACGGATTCAAGGCGAAGGGTGAGGAGGGACTAAGGCCCGGGTAGGGGGCAGCAGGCGGCTGTCGGGCCGAGCGTGGGGCAGCAGGCGGCTGTCGGGCTAGAGAGGGCGCTGGGGTCTGTGCCGGGCAGGGGGCAGCAGGCGGCTGTCAGGCCGGGGAGGGCGCTGAGATCTCTGTGCCAGGCATGGGGCAGTAGGCGGCTGTCGGGGCGGAGCGGGGGCTGAGGTCTCTGTGCCGGGGAGGCGGCAGCAGGCGGGCCGGGGAGGGCGCTGTGGTCCGTGTGCCTGGCATGGGCCAGGAGGCGGCTGTCGGGCCGGGGAGGGGGCTGAGGTCTGTGACCACTTCCCCTCTGGTGTTATCTGGACTGGTGATCTGCTAGGTCACCCCAATCCTTGGCTCTGGGAGCCAGCCTTACCCTGCTCTGCTGTGAGAACCCCCGCTCCTGGGCTGTTCATGCACAGCCTCCTTACAACCAAATGACACTAGCTAATATTTCTGATCCCAGATACATCCCTAGGAACCTCCGTCTTGTAGTATCCAGTTATGCCCACTGGACGCTGCAAGCTTATATGAATTCGGCAATTTATGTACCAGGCTTGTTATCCCAAGAGGGAGTCTCTGGGTACATCTTCACTTACCGGAGGGTCCGGCGGCAGGCAATCGATGTTCTGGGATCGATCCCGGAAGTGGTCGCCGTCGACGCCGGTACTCCAGCTCGGCGAGAGGAGTACGCGGCATCGACGGGGGAGCCTCCCTGCCGCGTCTGGACCCGCGGTAAGTTCGGACTAAGGTACTTCGAATTCAGCTACGTTATTAACGTAGCTGAATTTGCGTACCTTAGTCCGAAGTGGGGGCTTAGTGGGGACCAGGCCTCTGACATGCTTCAAACCAAACGCACTGCTTCAGATAGAATAAACAAACAAATTTATTAACTATGAAAAACAGATTTTAAGTTATTATAAATCAACGCACAACAAGTCAGATTTGGTCAAATGAAATAAAAGCAAAACGCATTCTAAGCTGAACACTTTCAATCCCCTTACAAACTTAGATGCGTCTCACCACAGGCTGGCTGGTTGCTCTTCAGTCAGGCTCTCCCCTTTGATCAGCGCTTCAGTTGCTTGGTGGTGATGTCTGTAGATGGAGGTGGAAGAGAGAGGAAGGGCATGGCAAACGTCTCTCCCTTTTTATCATGTCCTTTCTTCCCTTCTGGCTTTGCCCCACACCCCCCTTCAGAGTCAAGTGAGCATTACCTCATCGCATTCCCAAACTGACCAAAGGAAGGGAGGGTGACTCCCTCAAGAGTCCAACAGATCCTTTGTTGTTGCCTAGGCCAGTGCCCTTTGTTCCTGTGAGGCTGGGCTGGGTTTGTCCCATACATGCCCTGATGAGGTGTGAGCTGCCCCTCTGCTTCTGGAGAGTTTTTGCCTGGGCTTGCTTTAAGCTATGAGGACACATTTTCAGCCTCATAACTATATACATAAAATTACAACCTATAACATTACTATAACAATTACTATAACAACAATGCTCAGTACATCATGAGCCTTCCAAAGACACCTGACATGACAAACTTAGCATTAGATACCACCCAATCATATTATAAGGATGAACATGGGGGCACTGGGTGTTCTTCCGAGGTACAGAATGTCATGGGGTCTCTGTGTTGGACTGGGGGCACTAGGTGACTGTCGGGCCAGGGAGGGGGCTGGGGTCTCTGGACCGGCCACAGGGCAGTAGCTGACTGTCAGGCTGGGGAGGGGGCTGGGGTTTCTGTGCCAGACTGGGGGCAGCCATCAGGCCAGGGTCGGGTCTGGGGTCTCTGTGCCTGGCGGGGGCAGTAGGTGGTTGTCACGCTTGGGAGGGGGCTGGGGTCTCCGTGCCAGGCACAGGGTAGAATGGCAGCTGTCGGGCCAGGGAGGGGGCTGGGGTCTCAGTGCTGGGCAGTGGGCAGTAGGTGCCTGTCAGGCCAGGGAGGGAGCTGGGGTCTCTCTGCTGGGATGAGGGCTGGAGGCAGGGAGGGGGTTGGGGTTACTGCACTGTGTAGTGAGCAGCAAGCGGATGTCGGGCCAGGGAGGCGGTTGGTGTCTCCGTGCTGGGTATGGAGCAGCAGGCGGCGAGAGGGTTGAGTCCTCTGTGCTGGGTAGGGGGCAGTAGGTGGCTGTTGGGCCAGGAAGGGGTTTGGAGTCTCTTTACCGGATAGGGGGCAGCAGGTGTTTGTCAGGTCGGGGAGGTAGCTGGGGTCTTTCTGCTGGGCTGAGGGCGGGAGATGGCTGGGGTCTCTGTGCTGGGTAGGCAGCAGCAGGCGAATGTCGGGCCTTGGAGGCAGCTTGGGGGTCTCTGTGCTGGGCATGGGGCAGCAGGTGGATGTCAGGCCAGGGAGTGAACTGAGGACTCTGTGCTGGGCAGGGGGCAGTAGGTGACTGTCAGGCCAAGGAAGGTACTGGGGTCTCTGTGTCGGGCATGGGGGAGCAGGCACGTGTCATTCATGGGAGGGGGCTTGCATCTCTGAACTGGGCAGGGGGCAGTACGTGGTTATTGGGCCTGGGAGGAGACTGCGGTCTCTGTGCTGGGCAGGGGGCAGCAGGCGGTTGTTGGGCTGGAGTGTCCGTGCTGGGGAGGGGGCAGTAGGTGGTTGTCAGGTCGGGATGGGCTAGGATATCTTTGCTGGGCAGGGGACAGAAGAAGTGATGAGCGCTGGCACGAGGGAAATGGGGCATGGTGCCCACACACACACACCAACCCCAAGGATCAAGCAGTTTCCCACTGCTACTGTTGCTTTAACTTCCGTTCTTGCATGTAATGGATTGGTAATTTGTGATGCTCTTCGTCCTTGTCGTCACTAGGAAAATTGTTGTATTCATAACTCGGCTTATCAAGCACAGGGTGACTAACATCAGGTAAAATCCCAGTTAAGACAAGTGAGTCTGTAGTTCTAATTGGGTGTTAGCAGTCGTCAACTGTCCAGGGAAGGTGATGATCCTTGCTGGAGACTCAGTCCTCACAAGAATCAAAAGAACATTCGGCAGGAGTCAAGCTGTGTGGTGGACACACTTCTGAAGTTAGTGGGCTAGGAGCTATGGGTGATTGTTCAAATTGGCACTAATGATGCTGTGTCAATGAATAGCTAACAGCTATGATTTCAGGGAACTCAGAAGCATGCTGAAAAAGAATGTTCAAGCAACCTTTTCCAAGCTCCTTCCTGTCCTACAAGTGAAGGAAGACAGAAGATTCTAGCTGTGAACCACTGTCTACATAAATAGTGTACAGTGGAGGGTTTGGGTTGTGTGGAACATTGGTCCTCTTTCTCTGGGAAGAGGGGCTGTGTAGTTTGGAGGGCCTCCACCTCCGTAGAAGGTGGCCTAATCTCTTCAGGGACAGGCTGACCAGAGTAGTCGGGTCAGGGGGTTAAACTAATAGCAAGAGAAGGTAAAATGAGAGAAGATATGAGCACTCAGCACAAATTTGAGCTGTTGAAACAAAATTAATCAAGAAACCAATGGATGTGAAGAGAAAAAATGATTGAATTGCCTATACACTAGTGTTAAAAGCCTGGATAACAAACAAGAGGAATTGGAACTACTGTAATGTATAGAGGGGAAACAACTGTGATCATGTGGAACTTCAGTTTGAGTAGCATATACTGGAGGTCTGATGCTGCCAGTGCTGAACCATCACTGGAATTTCTAAACACTGTACATAGAAAAGTGTTGCAGCCGACACAGGGGAATTCTTTATTAGACAGTGCAGTAGGTGGTTGTTGGGCCGGGGAGGGAGTTGGGTTCTCTGTCCTAATAGATGAAGAGGGGATGGATCACAGAACTAAAAATGGTAGCTTAGGTACAAGTCATCATGACTTGATCACATTTATAATGTGCAAACAGAATGAAGTCCTGTGCCTTAAAGAAGCCAATTTCACAAAATTGAAAATAATTATGAGCCAAATCATGAGGTACCTGCTGTTAGTCACCACATGCTAGCAAATACAATTTCAGAACACACCATTTTTCTGAATGAAGATGCACCCTTCATGAGTGGAAAGTGCTACATGCCTTCTGGGTGTAATGCATAATCAGGTCCATTTTGTTTACTAGAATCTACTCTAAAGATGAGCGAACCAGAGCTGCTGCTGGACTCCAATATCCGGTTATGGGTAGTTCTTCCAATTGTTTTCATAACATTCTTTGTTGGGATGATTCGTCACTACGTGTCCATCTTGCTCCAAAGTGACAAAAAGCTCACTAGGGAACAAGTGTCTGACAGGTAAGTTAACAAGTACCCCCAAGTTTTCCTACGGTCTTTCTAATAAAGCTAGTATAAAAGAACATTAAGTTGGCAAAGTCAAGCAATCAAAAATAAGGAAATACCAGAATTAAAGTTGCATGTGCAAGCTTAATTTGGACTCCTTGTCTGTATGTAATATGATACTATTTCTAATTACATGATCACATTTTTCCACTGGACCCCTATCTCAGTCAATGAGCTTGGTGGATAGAGCTTACTGAATGAACAGCTGTTCAATATTTCTTTTCCTTATTCACTGTGTGGCCCTAGGCCATATTTACTGTACTATTCAAATCCTATTATGTATTAGTTTTCTCATGGACTTTTCTGTGGTGCTTATCATATAGCATCTGAGGATTTCATTAACATTCTGGAAAAAATTCCCTTGGTTCCCAAGTTTCTGTCACTGGCCACAATGGAAACAGGGTATTGAACTAGATGAACCAAAGACCTGATCTATGTGAATAATTTCTATGTAAGCTCAATTATCCTGCTGTAAAAGGGTGGAAAGACGCCTTGTTGGAAGGAGTTCTTAAAACGGGCTGGAGAACTCTCCCTTATGAGAGAGGGAGTATTCATTCATTATGTTCATTTACTTTTTTTTTTTTAAAATCTGGCTGTCCCTAGACATGGTTGGATCTCATCTTGAGCTGCAACTATTTTTTTTCATTGGTTACTAATTTTGCAGTTGATTTACCTATAGTATCACTGCTTCCTCTTAATGAAGACTGGGGCTAACTGAGGAATCTATTCTTATGTGTAAAAAGTTACACTGATTCTCCTGCTGCTTTGCAAAATGCATTTCCTATTAAATCTTGTTTAAGTTGGGACAGTAAAGATTTTGGTGAATCAAGTCTATTTAATGCTAGACATATTTTTGGTTTTCCTATAAAAATTGCCTTTAGGCCTAGAAAAAGCTGCTATTATCTGTCAGAGAATTCTGCTTAAAGAAGGCCCAAAAATCCATGAAGCAGCTTCATGGAGTCTAAATGTCATTCCAAAGGGTACATATACAGTATCTGATAGAACTTAATTTGTCCTCCTCTGAGGAAATCTTTTCCCAATCTGGATGGAGGAGGAAGAGGGGACCTTCTTATTCCTCACCCATCCTGATTTATGAGTGAGATGCTCCAAATTGTGAAAATTACTACTCTTGAAATGAGTTTCCATTAATAGGAAGGTGTCTTTATATTTGTATGGTAGATGTTGCTGAGTCAGCCTCTCAGCTCAATTACTGTCCACCATGTTTGCATACAGCTCACTTGCAGCCCTCATTTCTACTGTTCTCGAATATTGATCTTAGATATTCCTGCAATAATGGGTTTCTTTTTTTTTTTAAGCCAAGTCCTAATTCGAAGCAGAGTCCTCAGAGAAAATGGAAAATACATTCCAAAACAGGTATGTGCATGTGTGAAGCTGCATGTTTGAATTGCAGTAGTCTTTTTATGAAAGCTGTATAGAGAAAATGATAACAAATGAACATAGATTTATAAATTCCAAAGCCAGAAGGGACCACTGTGGTCATGTAGTCTTGCCTTCTGTATAACACAAGTCACAGAACCCTCCCCTGAAAATAATTCCTAGAACACATCTAGAAAAACATCCAATCATTATTTTAAAATGATCAGTGATGGAGAATCCACCATGACCATTGGTAAGTTGTTCCAGTGGTTAATTACTTTCCACCATCAAAATTTTACCCCTTATTTCCAGCATCAATTTGTCTTGCTTCAGCTTCCTGCCATTGGGCGCTTTTATAATCTTTTCTCTCCTAGAGAAAAAATTGATTGAAGAGCCTGGTATCAAATATTTGTTCCCTATGTAAGTACCAATAGACTGTAATCAAGTCATTCCTTAATCTTCACTCTGTTGGCTAAATATATTGATCTCCTTGAGTGTACCACTGTATTCTAATCCTTTAATCATTTTCATGGCTCTTTTCTGAACCCTCTCCAATTTATCAACATCCTTGTTGAATTGTGGGCACTAGCACTGGACACAGGATTCCACCAGTGCCAAATACAGAAGTCAAAATCTCTCTGCTCCTACTCAAGATTTTGCTGTTGATGCATCTAAGGATCGCATTAGCCTTTTTGGCCAAAGTGTCGCACTGGGATCTCATGTTCAGCTGATTATCCACCATGACCCTCAAATTTTTTTCAAATATTAAGTGCAGAAAATAGTATTAATTCATTGTTAAAATTGAGACGTGTGCTCAAATGTCAGCCAGTTCCTAAAGTAGCTAAGGTTCTTGTAGTAAGATTCATGTGGTCATTGTATGTAAAATGTTACATGTTTAAAAAGAAAAGCAGTAATGTGGAACTCTGCAGGAGGTCACAGAACATGGGCGGATTGATCCCAACTAGGACCAAACATTCATCATCAGCGGTGATTTAATTGCTTTCAAAATATAAATAGTTTGTTCTCAGCTTCAGAGAATGGTGGGAAACCATCTTGGAGAGAGAAAAAGAAATGTAGAAAGGTGTAAGTCTCCTTGGGAGCAAATGGGTTCTGTGCATGAAACAGTCAATGTTTGAGATGTGGATGCCTCAGAGAGAATTTCAGAGATAGAAGCTCTGTCCAAATACAAATCAGTTATTGAAATTACTGGGATCCAGGGAAAAAACCCAACTGGCTTCAAGGCTGAACTTGATAAGCTTACGGAGGGGATGGTCTGATGAAACTTCCTACAGTGACTGCTAGTAGCAAATATCCCCACTGGCCAGTGATGGGACACTAGTTGGGGAGGCCTCTGAGTTACTACAGAGAATTCTTTCCCAGGTGTCTGGCTGTTGGGTCTTGCTAAAATGCTCAAGATCTAACTGATCACCATATCTGGGGTTGGGAAGGTTTGGCAGAGGTCCTGGCAGGTTTTTGTCTTCCTCTGCAGCATGGGCCATAGGCACTTCCAGGTTTAAAATAATGTAAATGGTGGATTCTCTGTAAATTGAAGTCCTTAAATCATGATTTGGAGAACTTCAGTAATTCAGCCAGAGGCTAGGGGTCTATTACAGGAGGGGTGTGGACGAGGTTCTGTGGCCTGCACTGTACAGGAAGTCCCTCCAGATGATTAGGATGGTCCCTTCCAGCTTTAAAGTCTATAAAACCTGGCAGGTTTAGTGCATCTCTGCAGGAGAGGAAGGAGGAGATATGAAAAAGGTAAAAATGACAAGCGTGCATCCTGAACACTGGAGAGGAATTCTGCTGTTTGTACACTTGGTTGCACTTGTCTGGTTCCCAGCCCGGTTAAAATTTGCTGTTCCTTTTGTTTACAGTCTTTCCTGACACGGAAGTATTTCTTCAATAACCCAGAGGATGGATTTTTTAAAAAAACAAAAAGGAAGGTAGTGCCCCCTTCTCCAATGACTGGTATGTTAAGAGATCATTGCAAAAGACATTCTACGCAAGCACTTTCTTGACAAGGCTCTAGCTCTCTTGTAATTTATTGTTTTTATTTCCCCCTCTTAAAATATAAACAAAGTAATAAGAATAATAACAAGATGTTGGTTTGGCTAGGGTCTACAAGCAATTGCATGGGGCTCACAAGTGTTGGTATTTTTTGTTGCCTTGTCACTTGCTGACCTCTGATCCCCTCACCTATATCCTCCACCCCTGCTGAAGTGAGGCCAAGAAGCTTGGGTAGAAGCGTTTAGGGGTTACCATCTTCAAAAGGTAAACTGCAAAAAATTGAAAAACTGGCCTTATGTGATTTTTTGTTGCTTTAAATGAATAAGATGTAAGCATTTGGGGTTTTTTTCCCCTGCTTGTTTTTAACCTTAGAATAATCAGGAATGTCAAGTCTTGTCTGCCCTGGCAGACCTGCTGAATGTCTCTGAAAATGGCTATTGTTAGTTTTGTGCAGTGTTGTTGTAGCCATGTTGGTCCCAGGATACGAGAGAGAAAAGGTAGGGGAGGTAATAGCTTTTATTGGACCAACTTCTATTGGTGAGAGCTTTTGAGCTACACAGAGCAGAGGTACTTGGAAATAATTATTGGCCTATCAGATTTGTCACAGCAAAGTGTTTCAAGGTTAAAACTATCCTAGCTGGCTGAGAGTATGTCTACACTATGAAACCTCTGTCAGCATAGCAGTTTTGGTGTAGGCCCTAGTGTAGTGTAGCTGTGGCCTACACCAGCAGGAGTTTTTCTGTTGGTATAGGAACACTACATTCCTGCACAATGTTAACTACCTCGACAGAAGCACTCTGCCATCAACATCTCTGCATCTAAGCTGAGGGTTTTGGCAGCAAAGGGTTTTTAGTCAGGGGGTGGATTTTCACACCCTTGACTGAAAAGTTATGTCAGCAGAACTAAATAAGTGTAAACCAAGCTTAAGTCAGATTTCTAATAAGAAAGGAAAAGAGGCAGGAGGAATGGGAGGGAGGGAGGAAATTGACAGGGTGAGTGGGTGTGAGCAGGAGCCCTATGTTTCCTGCTCATGACACAGAAGTGGTAACGGGGACGCTGCCTGGTTTCCTTGCCTCATCTCATTCAGTCACAGCATCTTTCAGGATTAGAAAAAGGCCCAGTTATGTGATGACAAATCAGTCAACCCCACATTTGGTGGTGACAGCTGTTATATGCTTCCTGCTACCCTACACTCTAACTATATTGTCAAATGCTCTTCAGAAAAGCAGTGGTCCAAAGGGAGGGCAGCTTTGTCCAATCAAAAATGGCCAGTAAAAACAAGTTTTCACTGATCCATGTATTGTCACCTCTGTTATCTTAAAATGGTGCTGGTCTCTTACCATAACAGAAGCCAGGCAGTCCTTAATCACCTGTCCTTTTAGGCCTTGGCTACAGACAAACTTGTTTCAATTGCATCCCTGTGTGGCCACTCTTATTTCAGTTTAGCATAAAACCGGTTCCTAATTGACTTAAGCTAAATTTAAATCCGTGTCCACCTACAGGTTTGCACCAGTTCAACTAAATTGGTTTACATTGACACCTTTTGTTATACTCCATGTATAGACAAGGCGTTAGTCCTGACAAACCCATCTCTCACCATCTTTGTCTCGGCTTTCTTTCAACAATAATTTTATATAGCATGCTTATTGGTTGTGGCCTTTTTGCCATCTTTCCCCTTTTGGGACAGTTTGTGACTTTAGCCCAGGCTAGAGTTCAACGCCAATGTCCACAAGGCTTGGGGAGGTGGGTGCAACAAAAGGGAAAAGCTAAATTCAATTCTGCCACTCATGCAGCCCTCCTGAAGTCAACTGGGGTTAGGGTCAACTAGAAGTTGGCTCCAGCACCCAGTGGGGAAACAATTTGCCTTTCTAACTTCCTAGCCAAGCTGAAATTTTTCAGAGGAAACCTCTGAGCTCTGCTGAGATGTAGGTAGAGTTCTGTCCTAAGAAGCTTGCAGGAGACAGCATTCTTGTCAATACTGTGAATTCAGAACCCTGGACTCTGTCTTGCTGTGTGCCCCCATTTCAGGTCAATGTAATGGATTGCATAGATGTTGTGACCCCACTTTATTAACACTGTGTGCTATTGCCCTCCTTTGTAAAGCGCTTTGAGATCTACTTATGAAAAACACTATATAAGACCTAGGTGGGGGTATTGTCATCATGATTAACCTCTCCTTCACTCACTGATACAACCCACTTTTTCAGTCAAGCTAAGTGACCTCTTACATTGTTTTCTTTTACTACTGTCAGAAAGGTAGGCTGTGAGAAAACATCTGGGAAGGCAGCATGTAATCAGTGCTTAATGTTCTGTGTTTAATCTGTACCCGATAGATCCTACTATGCTGACAGATATGATGAAAGGGAATGTAACCAATGTTCTACCCATGATCCTCATCGGCGGTTGGATCAACATGACGTTCTCGGGATTTGTAACAAGTAAGTGTAATGGAGCAATATGCAATGGTTGCCTGCAGGCATTAGGCCCCATCAGAGCCTTGCTACCTCCGCCTAAGCATGGGCTGAGCTAGTGGAGTGAAATGAGTGTGATCCTGGCTCTAAAGAGGCACAGCAAATTTCTCCCCTCTTGACCAAATGGAAAGGGAATGCAGAATCTCTACACCTACCCTCAATAATAATAACTACACATAAAATAATGCTAAATTAGCTGTTACCACTCAAGAAAAATCTTAAAGTCATCCTGGATAGTTCTCTGAAAATATCCACTCAATGTGCAGCAGCAGTCAGAAAAGCTAAGAGAATGTTGGGAATCATTAAGAGAAGGACAGATAAGACAGTGGTACGCCCACATCTTGAATACTGCATGCAGATGCAGTCGCCCCATCTCAAAAAAAAGATATATTGGGACTTGGAAAAGGTACAGGAAAGGGCAACAAAAATTATTAGGGGCATGGAACAACTTCCATATGCGGAGAGAAGAAGACTGGGACTTTTCAGCTTGGAAAAGAGATGACTAAGTGGGGGAATATGATAGACTTCTATGAAATCATGATTGGTGTGGAGAAAGTAAGGAAGTGTTATTTACTCCTTCTCATAACACAAGAACTAGGGGTCACCAAATGAAATTAATAGGCAGCAGTTTTAAAACTAACAAAAGGAAATTTTATTCCTACAACTCAGTCAACCTGTGGAAATCAGATGTTGTGAGGGCCAAGGATTCAAAAAAGAACTAGATAAATTTATGGAGGATAGGTCCATCAATGGTTATTAGCCAGAATGGGCAGGGATGGTGTCCTTAGCCTCTGTTTTGCCAGAAGCTGGGAATGGGCAACAGGAGATGGATCACTTGATGATTACCTGTTCTTTTCATTCCCTCTGAAGCACCTGGCATTGGCCCTTGTCAGAAGACAGGATATTGGGCTAGGTGGACCTTTGGTCTGACCCAGTATGGCCATTCTTATGTTATCTGCTTCCAGCTGAGAAATTCCTCCAGAGCCCTCTTCTCAGGGCCAAGTGTCCTGTCCCCAAATACAGATGGCGTAAAGCAGAGTAGTCAGAGCTGGAAAGCATGTCTTCATTTACAAATTGGAGAGAGGCATAAAGAAGTGTTTGTGCAATGTGCAGAGGTACTTTTACAATGCTTGGTTCATAATGTTGCATCACTCTGTCCTACTGGCCGGGTGGATTTAAAAATAAATATTTTTTTTTCCTCAAAAATGCATCTAAAGATACATTATAGCTCAATATATTCTCATCGTAGAATAGGGATTATAAATTCTAATTCTGTAGTATGAAAATATATTGATGTAATATTTAAGAAAAGTTTTGTAAATTAGTTCAAATAGTTCATGGATTTAGGGACTCAATCTTATGGGTTCCAGGGGCTTCTGTATAGATTATTTATGGTAATCTTTCTATCTACCCAATGGGATTTGGTATCTTCTAGATTAAGCACTATCAGAGATGCTTAGTTTTGCAGTTCTCAAACTGTGGATTTGCATCTCGAAAGATAATATGCTTGTTAACAGCAAAAATGTTTTTAAATACATAAAATAGAGGTGAGAAATAAGACCTCAACCCTATTGTCCCTCTGCGAATTTGTGTACACACAGTCAATCCCTTACCTCTCTCTAAAAGTGCAAAGTTTCAAAAAGTTCAATGAATAGAAGATTGTTGGGGGCCGAATAGATCTGGACAAGGAGAAGAAGTCTGGAGATAAATGTGAGAAGGGCAGGACAAGCAGCAGAATCAAAGGTGAAACTGTTTGAGCAGCATATTCCAGAAGTCTTGAGGTCTTTCTGAGTGTAGCCTTCATTGATTTGAGATCTACCATACCATTCTCACTAGAAGGGAAACTTATAATGGCAGCAGGCTGTAAAAGAGACCCAGTTGGGAATATTTTAATGAAGTTCCTCTACTTGTGAGTAAGACAGGCATGCGTGCAAAATGCAAACAGTTCAACAAAGAAATGCAAGGCCTGCTTGCCCGAACGAAACATCATGAGAAGATGAAAGGATGAAGATGAAAGGAACATGTCTGAACATGCAGGATCTTCAGGTTGGTAAACTTTATTTCATACTTCTTTCTTAAGGATTGCCTGTCTTCCTTCTGGACTGTTCTTGGACGCTCATGTTTGAGCAAAAAATATAGTTGTTACTCTGATTTTACTATCATTTTAGATGCAGTTGTGATAAATAAATAGCTGAAATAGGAAGATCAAGGTGAAATTGTAAAAGGAAGAAAGTAGTACTGAGTGTCAGTGAATGCAATGAGTAATACTAAATGAGCAGTATGGTAATAATTAAATAACTGCATTGACTTATTTTGTTTAGGAGAATCCATCCTCAACATGCAGGATTCTGAAAGACTATCCACCTTCAAGAACTCAAACTATAGAAAATGATGGTGATATCTGCCAATGATAGTGTTTCAGTCACATCATATACTGTGGCTCTGTGACATACATCACCTGTAGCAAAACGGAAAAAAAAAAAAAATCTATCATCCAGAAAAAAAACATAGATAAGTTTGTGATAAGAACCAGCAGATTACAAAAAGAGGTAATTGATGAAAAAATTGCCTGGTTTGTTTGTGCAACAAACTCTCCTTTCCATATAATTGAGAACCCACACTTCATTAACATGGTTTAGGTATTAAGACCAGGATACAGTCCACCCAACAAAGCATATGTCGCAGGCAAATGGCTGGATAAAGTGTATGAAAGAGAAATTGAGCAGTGTGCAAAAGGTCTAGAGGGTAAAATTGTTAACCCGAGTCTTGATGGGTGGAGCAATGTCCAGAATGATCCTGTTGTATGTGCTTGTGTGACAGAAAAACGGAATGTCTTCCTTACAAAAACAATTGATACATCAGGAAATGCACACACAGCAGAATACTTACAAGAAGTAGCAGTAAAAGCTATAACAAACAGTGAAAAAAATTCAAATGTCTAGTATGCAGCTTGGTCACAGACAATGCTGCAAATGTATCCAAGATGAGAAGAAATTTAGAAGAGAATCCTAAGCTAATAATGTATGCAGTGCTTATTTGATGCACCTCCTAGCCAAAGATTTAATTGTTCCAGAAATAAAGGCTAATGTTGTTGAAATTCCAAATTCCTTCCGTAACAACCGATTTGCATCAGCTGCTCTGAAAAAAGTGGGAGGAACCAAGCTAACTCTCCCACAAGACATGCGATGGAACTCAGTAGTGGACTGTTTCGAGTACTATATCAAGAACTGGCCTAATCCGATGACAGTTTGTGAACAACATCGTGAAAAAAAATAAATGGCACTGTCACAGCCAAAGTTCTCAACATTGGTCTTAAGAGAAATGTTGAACACATGCTGAGTATCCTGAAGCTTATTCCTGTAGCCTTGAACAAAATGCAGGGAAATAGCTGTTTTATTGCCGATGCTGTTGAAATTTGGAAGGAACTGAGTGAGATCTTAAAAAGAGAAATAGGCAATGAGAGAGTTAAATTACAAGTATTAAAAAAAACGAATGGGACAAGCACTATCTCCAGCTCATATTCTTGCAAATATTCTCAATACTCGGTACCAGAGTCAAACCTTAACTGCTGAAGAAGAGGAGTTGGCTATGACATGGACATCCAGCAGTCGTCCCTCCATAATGCCAACTATAATAAACTTCAGAGCTAAGGGTGAACCATTCAAGAAATATGTTTGATGATGATGTTTTAAAGTCACACCAGTGAACTGGTGGAAGTCACTCAAGCACCTGGATTCAGAGACTGTTGAAGTGATAATCTCACTTTTAACAGCAGTAGCATCTTCTGCTGGTGTAGGAAGAATATTTTCTTCTTTCTGAGTAATTCATTCCAAATTGAGAAATCGTTTGGGACCTGAAAAAGCAGGAAAGCTTGTTTTTCTTTTCCAGATTATGAACAAACAGGAAAATGAAGGTGAAGACGACTGAGTTAGCCGCAGAAGCCAATATTTTAAGTTTCTCATGTTGACCTGGCTGATGTAGTCGATTTAATTTTCAGGATTTTTTTTAAATATTTCATTTAACTACGTTTGTTAAAACTGTTTTTAACTAAAACAAAAACTGATTTTTAAAAAACTTGAATGTTTTGTTAAATTATTATGTTTGCTGTTGAAGAAAAAAAATCCAGAATACATAACATTGTTGTTTTAGTTAAATAAAACAATTTAAAGGTCTGTCTTGTGATGTTCTCCTAATACAGCATGGCAAGAAAATCCTCCAAATATTCATGATTAACCTGTTGAATTGGAGATAGTTCACCTCTGTAAAGGGGTATGACTCACCTCTGCAGCACCTCCTGCTGGTCATCTCAGGGAATTAGCTCTTTTCCAGCCTCAGAGTGCCCTCTGTAGGGCCAGTGTCCCGCTTGTAGCTGGCCCTGTGTCCCTCCCGGACCCCGGTGCCCTTTTACCCTGGGGCTGCCCCCTGGCAATACCCCTACCAGTCTCTACAGGTCTCCCCACCCTGGGGAACCCCCACCCTCTATCTCCACCTTGCCTCAGTCATGGGCTACGGCCAGTCACCATCTAGTCCCCACTCACTGGGGCAGACTGCAGTATAAAAGCCACTCATCATAGGCAAGGGGGGTTTGGACCAGCTGCCTTCCTCTACCACCCAGTACCTCTGTGAGTCAGGCCCTGCAGCCTGGGGAGTTGCCAGCCTGGAGCTCTCCTGCTCCTCTGGCCTTTCCCTAGCCCTGTTTCACTCCCAGTACCCTTTCTGCAGACAGTCAGGCCCTGCTTTCTCCCAGCCTGAAGAAAGACTTCTCTTGGGCCTCTGGCTCACAGCCTTTTTATACAGGCTAGCTGTGGCCTGATTGGGGCGTGGCCCAGCTGCAGCCGCTTCCCCAATCAGCCCAGCTTAGCAGCTCTCAGCCACAATCTTCTCCCAGGGCTGACTTTAACCCTTTTTCCGCTGGATGGGGGAGCTGCCCCACTACAATCTCCCAGTGACTTCATAAATATCTGCTTCAATTACCTTGGGTAAATGAAATAACCAAACAATCATTCATTTTCTGATATAGCTGTAAAACTATAGTGTGTACCTTCTAAAAATGAAACCTATATCTATCTCTGAGTTGTGAAGAATATGTATTAAGGTTATAACAGCCAACAAGAATGCACTTTTATATAGAAATCCATGATTAAATCGAGTCTTCCTGATTTAAATCAAATCCACCCTGCCTACTGGCACAATTGTGATTAAGCAGACATCCACTAACATCTAGCAGGGAATGGGAAATACTTAGTATTTGTGGCAGAGTTGCACTCCATTTGATGCAATGGCTCGTTCACTCAATGACAGTGGAGTGAGAACACTTTTTTAAAATAGCAAAATGTGACTGTGAAATATAGACATTGGTAGGTGCAGTTGAGAGCAGGCGTAGCACCAGAAACTGCTTGGAACTTTTTTTATTGCCTAGATTTGAAGTTGGCAGAGTAGGTTTCCTTCCACACATGTACGGGAGTTAAGTCACACTAAGTAACTATTGCAGTGGGTTCCAAACATATATACTTTCCTTCAGTTTGGGATTCGTTTTACTCCTGCCATTTGTGAGATGATTCTTGTCCATCGTGGATGTGTTAATAGCAGTGATGATTTGGTTTATTTTCAAAAAACCTTTAAAATTTGACTTTTACTGGGAGTTAAAAAATAAGTGAGTTTTGTATACATCCTCTTTGTATGTATTAACATTTCTTAGCTGAACAGCTGGTTGTGGAACAGCTCTGCAGTTGCTTACCATTGTTTGTGAGATGGTCTTGTTTACCTTCCTTACAGCAAAGGTACCATTTCCCCTGACGCTGCGCTTTAAACCAATGCTGCAGCAGGGAATTGAGCTGCTCACTTTGGATGCATCCTGGTAAGAGCTTTGTTTTTTAATCAATACATCACAGGCTGGGGATGGTGGAACTTTTTTATGAAAAGCTTAGAATGAATGAGTGCCTCTGCTGTACAAGAATGCCTGAAGTGAGATTAGAAAATAAGCATCCTTCATTCAGGCACTCATTGAGCTGAAATCTAATCTTTTTGTTTTGGTTTGTCAGGGTGAGTTCTGCTTCATGGTACTTCCTGAATGTGTTTGGACTTAGAAGCATTTACACGCTCATCCTGGGTCAAGATAATGGTAAGACCCTATTGTTTCTATTTAATTAACTGGTTTCTGCTTGTGTTGGAGAGTTCATCTAAGTGAATACTAGTCTCCCAGCAGGACCAGGAAAGTCATGAGTTATCCTGTTAGACCCTTGTGTTACTCAGTCCTACCACTGTCCTTGCTGCATGGATGACACTATGGCTAGCCTTGGAGGTCTATTCCTTTGCCCATTCACTGACCATTAATAACCTTCCATAGTTCCAGGTTTCAGAGGAGTATCTGTGTTAGTCTGTATCAGTAAAAACAACGAGGAGTCCTTGTGGCACCTTATAGACTAAAAAATTTATTTGGGCATAAGCTTTCTTGGGATATAACCCACTACATCAGATGCATGGAATGGAAAATACAGTAAGCAGGTATAAATATACAGCACATGAAAAGATGGAAGTTGCCTTACCAAGTGGGGGGTCAGTGCTAACGAGGCCAATTCAATTAGGGTGGATGTAGTCCATTACTTTTTCCTTCATTAGCCTCAAACAGGTGGGGAGAAATCGCTCTAAATCTGCTTGGATTTTTGGCTTTAAAGAAAAGTGCAAAGACTTAACTAGTCTTCGCTGCTAGATGCGGGGCAGAGAGACAACTGGTTGCTGTCAAAAGTTTCTTGGCTGGGAAACTAGGAGTTCACATCTTGCTCCTCATATATAAAAGTTCTCTCTGCCCCTGCTCACAGAGGAGAGAAACACAGGAGTTGCAGCCCCTGCACACTTCAGTAAGCCTCAGCCACCTCAGAGAAAGAACTGGAAGCAGCTATTGGGTTTGAGACTCATGCCAAAACACCACGCAATAACCCCAAAACTCCTGGAGCTTTCCCCAACAACTTTTACAGTTCACTCTTGTGTCTCCAAGTCAAAATCTCTGATCCACTGGAAGGGTAGGAACAGCAGAAAATAAACTGAAGTTTACATCAAAGCATCAGGGGCTGCAGTACTAACTGCAATAGTGGCTGCAAATGTCAGGATGGTGGGTGCTACTACAGAAGAATATGCAGCCAAGGTCCTAAGAGTTCATTGTTTCAGGCCTCAGTCTGGGACAAAGGAGAGGGGGGGTAAATTGGCTCAGCCTGGCCGTCTGTAGTCATCAGTCTGAGACTCCATGGCTCTGCCCTTTTAGGGATTGTCATGTCCATCTTTAGGATGGTTCTGAGAAAAGACTCTTCCCCATTCCCTATTTAAAAATCATTGACTCGTGTTGAGAAACCCTGATGTGAAGTCCCCACCAAGGACTATGAATGAGCATTACAAGCTGACTCAGGCAGCATGGCTTAGTGGCCACAGGATGGATCATTTGTTGCTGTGTTCAGTTTTCCTCCATTGCATTAGAAGTTACATCCCTAGGAGGGATTAGATAGCTAGAGAGAGACCCCCACAAAACTCAGTTTTTCTTCTCCGAAGATTCCCTGTTAAAATAAACAGAATTAAACTGCCTTTCCAGTCATCCCTTTCACAAAAGAGATCAACCCTTGAGATCCCCAGAGCTCTGTCATCAGCAGGTCCCAAGAGTCACCAGAGGACTGTTCTTCCAGTACAGACCTCTGCCATTCTGGCTGGTAACTGCCCCCAAACCCTTCACAAAGAAGATGGTGGATGCTGCAGCTCTAAGGGAGAAAAGCTAGTGGGGTTCTGCCATATCTGGGTGAGTGGAGCTGGCCTTCCTCAGCCTGTACAGTAGACCCTACTTTAATCAACATATGCAAATCTTTTTTCCAGAACCTGAGTCTGATAATAGATGAGACGAGCTGTTCCAGCCCAACTCAACAGCAGACTCTCACCTGGTAGTCCTTCAGCACAAAGGAGAGCTCTTGCTTAACTCTCCATGGACAGAATTCTAAAATGAGATCACTGGGTTCTTCTAGTATAAGACCAGGAGTTTTCAGCCAAGGATCTTCTAAGTCTGCCAGTTCTGGTGCCATATTTGCAACTGCACGCTGAATCCATTAGCTATTTGCCCAGAAGTCAGAAATTTATCTGAGCTGGACATGCTGTTTCCTCCACTACTAGTGCAAACTGCACAGTTGGCATCTTGGGCACAATGCTCAAAGGAATGATGCTCCAAGTAGTCATAAAATGCCAGGCTCTCCAGTCCATCAGATTGGTATCATGTAGCCTAGAAAATGTTTCCATTCATGTAATTGAGCTTCTAAAGGAAGTTTGATTACAGTCTCCTGGAATTAAGAGAAGTACAAATGGCCTTCAAGCTGCTGGTCATTGGTCACCCAAAAAAACCAAACCACAGCTGGTAACCCACATCACTTACCAAGGAGGTAGTAAGAGCAGAGTTCTTCCCAAAAATGAAACTACTACTATTCCACTGGGCCAAGCACAACCGGCTTTTTATTATTTGAGTGACACAAACAGGGCCATGCAGCTGGATCTGGTTTATAAACTTCTACAAGTGCAGGCTAGCAGAGATTCCCTACCTTGCATTTATCAAGGTTCACTCCACTTAAGTCACTGCAGGTTTTTACACCAAGAAAAGTGATGCTTTAGTGAGAAAATTGGGCAGAACCCACCACCAAAGGGGGTAATAGCATTCTCCCCACAGCTTCTCTGGACGTTGCAGGCTCAGTAGGAGCATCCTCTGGGCAGAAGGTTACTGAAACCTTTCACTATGGGCAGTTCACCTGTTCAAGCTGAGTTTTGTTTTTCCTTCATGGTTTCTGACCATTAGCCATTTTAGCATACGTCTCCATGGAATGTTTTCAGTTTGGAGATCTGTGTAGCTGTGCCACTTTGCCTTTTGCCTAGTCAAATAGTCAGTGGGAATGCTAAAAAGATCCTGCACTGGTGGAGAGTCTGAGGTTGGGTGTTTGTATCTGTGGAAGCCATTAAGTTGGAGAAGATAGGGTCTGTCAGCAAGAGGACAAAATGTAAACTTGCACATGAAGGAAAGTTACCCACTCACCTGCACTGGTGCTCAGCATGACTCAGGAAGGAATTAGCAGATGAAAAATGTTCCTTTCCACTCTGCCTCATGAGCATACATTACTTTTATCCTGCAGAGTCAGCATAGCATGATCATGGTGGGTAGGTGCCTGCAACTCTCTAGCCTACAGTTCGGATCCAGAACTACTTCTCTGGTGGTACAGTGCTTTCAAGAGCTCTCTGTCCACGTGGAGTAAGTAAATATCCACTCTTGTTTCTCTCTGTTGCAGCTGCAGACCAATCTAGGGTGATGCAGGAACAGATGACAGGAGCAGCAATGGCTATGCCCGCAGATACTAACAAAGCCTTTAAGGTACAGTATTGTTTAAATTTCCAACTTCACTTTTGTGTGCTGTACTCTTACAAACCTGTGTACTGCATGTAGCCCCTCTTCCCTTACTCACTGCCTGGAAAACACAGGTCCTCTGAAGGAGTGAGGAAAGAGGATGAATGGAGATCTATGAAGGTAATACACCTCTACCTCGATATAACACTGTCCTCAGGAGCCAAAAAATCTTACCACATTATAGGTGAAACCGCGTTATATCAAACTTGCTTTGATCCGCCAGAGTGCGCAGCCCCGTCCCCCCGGAGCACTGCTTTACCATGTTATATCCGAATTCGTGTTGTATCGGGTCACATTATATTGGGGTAGAGGTGTTTTCTGCTAACTCCTGTTATAGATAAGTAGCCTAGCTATCTCATGAAATAGCCTCCACATTTTCCCTGTTCTTGGAGATTAACAGAGCAGAAGAATCCACCTCAGGAGGAAATGCTCCTCTTCATTAGCACTCCAAGCTACAGAACAGCACTTTCAAAGTGGCCCATTGTGCCTTGGCATTGAGAGAGTAGTTCTGCATAATGATACCCAAACACTTCTTCCACAAATCTGAGCTGGCATATGACTAACATAGAAAGTAGAAGCTTCCATAGTGTTAGTGGAATGGGCTTTCTGGTCAGCTGAAGTAAACCTAGATATTTACAGGCCTGTCTGAATACAAGAGAGGATCCATTTGGATAGGCTCTTCATTTATTTTCCTCTTTGGACCTTCCTCCAAGTGCAGCAAATAACCTGGATAACTTCTCAAAAGAGGTGGTTGGGTCATTGTGAAGCTGAACACAAGCCCAACTCAAGGAGCAGGTCTGTGATGGAGCTTGGAGAAAAAAATCAGCAGAGGGGTCTAGCTCAGATGAAAATCTGCTCCCCTTTTGGCAAAAATTTTGGGTGAGGCGAAAGCACAACCTCATCTTTATGAAAAGCCACCAAAGTGGTCAGGGGAATGAGTTATCAAAGGTTGGAGTATCCTTACCTGCCTGGCAGAGGAGAGCACAATCAGGAAGGTAGCTCAAGGACAGAAAGCATAAAGAGCACTCAGAAGTTCTGAGTTTAGTGACGCTCAAATTTAAATCCAACAAAGCTAGTGAAGCCAGCACTGGAGAGTTAAAGTGCCCGAGACTCTTCCTGAATTGAAAAACTTACTTGCTGATGAGCAAAGATAACAGCCAGGTGAACTTTCAGGGAAGATCAAGGTTAGCTGGACTCCTAGATGAATCATTCTAAGCTCTCTCTGTAAAAGTCTTGTAAAATTTGAAAATAAATGGAGATATCCCATCTCCTAGAACTGGAAGGGACCTTGAAAGGTCATCGAGTCCAGCCCTCTGCCTTCACTAGCAGGACCAAGTACTGATTTTGCCCCAGATCCCCAAGTGGCCCCCTCAAGGATTGAACTCACAACCCTGGGTTTAGCAGGCCAGTGCTCAAACCACTGAGCTATCCCTCATCAGCACCTGACAGCATTATCTGGAAACCCAGAGAGCTGTCCTGTGATGCCGACTGTTAAAGGTAGGGAAGCTACCATGTGTCCATGTGTGAGGCTTATCCGTCACTCAAGAAGAAAAGATTGGGCATGACTGACAGGAACAGAAAAGTCTCAAGCCTGAGCATTAGATTAATAGAACTTGAGCCTAAGAGAATCACAGAATCATAGAATATCAGGGTTGGAAGGGACCTCAGGAGGTCATCTAGTCCCAACCCCCTGCTCAAAGCAGGACCAATCCCCAACTAAATCATCCCAGCCAGGGCTTCATCAAGTCTGACCTTAAAAACCTCTAAGGAAGGAGATTACACCACTTCCCTAGGTAACCCATTCCAGTGCTTCACTACCCTCCTAGTGAAAACGTTTTTCCTAATATCCAACCTAAACCTGCAACTTGAGACTATTACTCCTTGTTCTGTTCTGGTACCACTGAGAACAGTCTAGATCCATTCTCTTTGGAACCCCCTTTCAGGTAGTTGAAAGCAGCTATCAAATCCCCCCCTCATTCTTCTCTTCTGCAGACTAAACAATCCCGGTTCCCTCAGCCTCCCCTCATAAGTCATGTGCTCCAGGCCCCTAATCATTTTTGTTGCCCTCCGCTGGAGTCTTTCCAATTTTTCCACATCCTTCTTGTAGTGTGGGGCCCAAAACTGGACATAGTACTCCAGATGAGGCCTCACCAATGCCGAATAGAGGGGAATGATCACATCCCTCGCTCTATTGGCAATGCCCCTACTCATACAGCCCAAAATGCCATTAGCCTTCCTGGCAACAAGGGCACACTGTTGACTCATATCCAACTTCTCATCCACTGTAACCCCTAGATCCTTTTCTGCAGAACTGCTGCCTAGCCACTCAGTCCCTAATCTGTAGCAGTGAATAGGATTCTTCCGTCCTAAGTGCAGGACTTTTTGTTGAACCTCATCAGATTTCTTTTGGCCCAATCCTCTAATTTGTCTAGGTCCCTCTGTATCCTATCGCTACCCTCCAGCGTATCTACCACGCCTCTCAGTTTAGTGTCATCTACAAACTTGGTGAGGGTGCAGTCCACACCATCCTCCAGATCATTAGTGAGGTATTTATGTGTCATACGTGCTTCATCTTGCCTTGTGAAAGACCAAGGCAGAGAAGGAAAGCATAAATACTAGAAGCCTGAACCCAGGGAATCAGAGAGGTCCCTGGAAAAGCTACTCAACCTCTGCCTGCTTGATGACACAATTACTGGTATTTGGGGCATTGGCCTGCAATGTCAAGAACTATCTTGTCTGCCTGCACCTGACAGCACTATGACTGCCAGGATTCTCCCAAGCAATCTCTGTACCCACTCACACACCGGGACACTCCTATGACTTCCCTTTCTGGTTAATAGAAATGTAATGGGTGTAGTAACTGCCGCCTCCTCCCCCCACCACTAGCCTGGTCCCACCACGTCCCACAAACCATGGCCAGAGCATTACCACGCTGCTGCGTGTGAAGGGAGTCGGGCTGATGGTCTGTCCCTGAAAATGCTTTAATTTAGTGAGTTTCCTGAGCTCCTTGGTGAAAGACACCATTCAGCCACAGACCCAACCTGTGGTGGGACCAGCCAAACCACAACCAATGTCTAGCAACTGCTTATTGATGAGCGATCCCCTGCTCCACACTGCCTGGTAATCTCATACTTCATAGACAACCTGTCTCAAATTGAGCTTAATCTAGGAGTCAGAAAAAGGAACTCAAGGCTTATTCCCAGACCAGCTATGGGTGATATTGTGACAGATTTTTGTTACCAATCTGCCTGAGGCAGGTGATTAGGCTGAGGCCGCAGGATTGTTTGGGGAGGAGATGACGAAACACACCAAGTGTCTTAAGTTTTAAAGCTTTATTAATAAAATAATAAAATAACAGTGGAGAGTGCTGGAGTGTTCTCCACATCACTTAGAGGAGGGAAGAAAGCGTTAGTGCCCCAAGCCCTAACCCACTTTCATACTTACACACGCATGAACTGAGGCTGGCCAAGCCTGGGTGTAACGTAAGAAGAGGGGCAGGGGTGGATGGGAGTTCTTGTTCTGGGCCCAGGTTGTCTGGGGTCCACTGTGATCTCCGAATTGCTCCAGCTTTCAGGAGGGTTTTTAATTCCAGGGTTTTTTTTGGGGTGTTTTGTTCTGTGACTTTTGTTTTTGGTGCTTTTTATACCCATCTAAATCGGTTTTCTGTGGTCTCCTTCATTTTTCCAAAACATACCAGCTTCAGGGATGAGCAGCTCTGCTTCCCCCCCCCCCCCCCCCCTTGTTGTTTTGCCTGTGTTTTTTATTTTTGCGGCCCTGGTTTAGTGTACTTTTTTTTTTTATGGCTTTTTGTGACTGTGGGAGATAAACGCAGCTGCAGATTTCTTGTCTAGCGCCGTGGCCTTGGACTGGGGCCAGCGTAGCGTCTTATTGTTGGACTGAGCTAGCTAGCTAGAGTGTTGAGTTAACCCGTTCTTTGCTCTCTTTTTTTTTTTTTTCCCCCTCTTGTACCCTGCAAAGGAATTTTTTATTGCACACTTACACCTTTGACCCTCCCCAAAATGCCCTGCGTTGCTTGCAACAGTGTTAGCAATATACAATGCTGATTTGCCTTTCCCAGGGAGACCCTTTGAGGGAGGGGGCCATTGGGGTGTGACAGTCCTCCCCTTGGCCCCGAATCAACATTTTGTTGGGAGGGGTCACCACTTAGGTTTCCATCCTCTCTCTGATACGGTGGCAAGGGTTACTGTTGGTCTCCTACATAAACAGCAATACAACATGCACAAAATTGTTAGGAGAGCAACAATTGCATACACCAGCCAATAATGACTTTTGGCTTCATTAGTAACATAGCATAACACATTCTCCTGTTGGCATAGATGCCCCACTCGAATGGCAGTGGCAAAGGCAGCTTTCTCCAGGTTAAATGTGTATTGTAACACCGTGAAGGAGGAGGCATCTGTCTGGATCACGATTGTTCCCGGGTGTGCATTAATGGAAGGAGAACATTGGGCATGATCCATAAAAAATTAAACACAATATAATTAGAAACATTAATACTATTTTGCATAACTGTGGGCCAATACACCGAACAATTTTATGCCTGAGAGCATAACAGCAAATTAAAGGGCACCCTGGGGTAGGTGGTCCTTTAAACACACGCAGAGGTATTGGTAAACATATGAGCTTTAGTGGGGGCGTATCCCGATGCCTCCCCTTCCCAGCAGGTGTGTTGACCCACCTTATAAAAGTGGCCTGGCATTGCCTTTTTTTTATACATTATTTGAGGGTGCTTTATATTGCCCTCTGCAATCCATATGTGCTGATAGTCCGAAGATGTAGTCAGCACATACCACTTATCCGTGTCCTTGGGGAGGGGGAAGCCACCTCCCACACATCGTGATGGACCACCCAATCCCAGATAATACGTGATGCCACATTCCCAGGATGCTAAGTCACAATTTCCCCACCACCACCGCCAATGGATAATTGACCTTTTTTTTTACCATGGCCAATTCTGAACAGTGGTCAAATTAACAAAGGAGGACAAAAGCATCGGATACCCGAGGATTTCCATAGAGATGTGTCCCTGGGCTCTCGCTATTACTGCCTGGTCTTGTTTACAAAGCAAAAGAAGAAAAAGAACATTGTAAATGTTTCTATTGGGGAAACTGAGGCATGGAGGATTAATTTTGTACATTATTAGTTTTGCTCCCGCCCTTCCTGGCTTTTGTTATGGATGTTGTTTGCCTGGTATAAGAGGTCGCAACAACAATATTGCATCCAGGGATCAGGGGCTGTTATTGCTTGCCAAAGGGCCTCCCATTCCGCTCCAGGCCACCACATGAGGAACCAGGGAGGTCCGGAGCCACCCACCAGGTATTTTGCTGTGGCCCTTTTGTGTCTATTCGAACTATGCACTGCCTCCAGGCACCTCCCCTCCAGCCTTGCGCCACACTGTGGCTCGAACCCCATCGGTGGCTTGAACCATGGAGAACCTTTGGAGGTACTTTTTTTTTTTTTTAATAATTGTAATTATTTAGATAATTCCATGGATAGCTGGAAACTGGATGGTCCAGGCAGGTGGTTGGTCCACAACCAAGGCCCACCACGCCATGACCAGAAATCTAGGGAGAAACATATATTTTGAGCTGATTAGCATGCGCCCATTTTAGTTTGCCTGGTAGCTGAAGCTGATACACTATCGGAGGGGATGCAATTCACAATGGAGTACAGACCGACACACTGGACATCCAGAGTTAATCATTTCCAAAGATTACCCCACGTCATTGGATGACTAAAAGGATGTGGTAGAGGAATTATTTTTGGCCAGGGGAGAGATGGCAGTGGGCTTCCCCAAAATATCTTCCCCAAAATATCCTTATACTGAGATTTTATGGGTTTGGAGGTAGTAGCGGTTGAGCAGCGTTTTATGTTTTGAATTCCAGGAGTTCTTTTTTGTAAAAAATTCAAGACATTATGAATTATGCAAAAGATTTAATCTGTGAAACATGTACCGATTTTAATTTTTTATTGTTTTTACTATGGTATACCAGTGGGCTGAGGCGGTCCATTATGGCATAGGGTTCTATTCATTTTGATTCCAGGGAGTGGCCCCCCTTTTCCAATTTGTTTTTGTATTAAGCTGTTTTGTAGCTGGGATAGAGAGCTTAATTTATTTTTAATTACCTTTAGGTTTATAGTATGTATAATTTTTGCTTTAAAAATTTTTTTTTAATATGTTGTTTGCTGCCAGAGGATGTTTTTTTGCAGCATTTAGTACACACCAGTGTTAACAACACAACAAACAACACAAGACAAAACATAGAACACAAAACAAAATTTCTATTGTGACAGTAGATTTATGGTATTTTGGGTTGCTTTTTAGCTGGTATTAGCTTTTTCTGATTTTTTGAAAGACAAAAAGAACATGTGTCTACCCCTTTGGGGGTGGCAGATTATTGCTTAAAATATTTTTTATATATATAAATACCCTTGCTGATTGCCAGCAAAACAGAGAAATTACCCCCATATTTTTCTATGTTTGTTTTGTAGGCAGGCCAGGTTTTAATGGCTTTTGCCTTTATTAGGTAGGTAATTTGCATTGACACAGATGCTTTTTGGCTTGCTTTTGGATTTAAGCAAGAGACTGTGTTTTAAAAGGGACATAATTAACTTTTACCAGAGTTTTGATTACTTTTAATTTTTAACTTTTTTGCTTTTAAAACACAGTGATTTGAAAAGGAAAACACAACCTATTGTGGATCCCTTTGGAGCCCTTATAGGATTTTAATTCAGTAGCATGGTAGGTTTGCATTTTTTAATTTTTTTTTATAATTTATACCATATATGTCCTGGGGAAAATGCCCTTTTTTTATATACGGCTTTGTTCTTACATAGCTGTATATAGATTTTTTTTATATATACATTTGGAGCAGTTAAGTTCCAATAGAACCCCCTTAGGTTTTTAAAATAAATTTGACTAAATTGTCCATAGTCAAATGATTTTAATTGGACAGAATCTTTTTGCCTGGATTGTTTACAGCCTTTTTTTTAAAAAAAAAAAAGCCCCCCCCCCCTTTTTTTTTTAGAATAGCTGCAAAGAAATTAAGAATTTTTTTTTAAAAAAAAATTATTATGTTTGATTAATTTTTTTTAGCTTTTGCAGAGTTAATTTTTTACTTTTAATTACTTGCTTATTTTTAAAAATGACATCTTAATTAACTTAGATTTTACTATAAGTACTGTTTTAGGGATTTAAATTTCCCATGTTTGCGCTTATTTTTTTTTTTTTTTTTTTAAACTCCAACCACTATGCCCTTAGGGCTTTTAACCCGTTTTCCAATTTCAAGGTTCCGCCCAAAATTGAGGATCCTCACAAAGGGAGAGATCAAAGCCAGCCCTCACAAGGGTCACCCGATTCATCCCCTGTGAGACTGGCCACCTGGACCGAACCCACGGTCAACTGACATTTTAACTGCTCAATTTCCTTTTAATGGCGAGCACACTGCCGTTGTGGTGGTGTATGCTGGGCACGAATGGTCAAATCTTTAGCGAGTCCCTGAAGGACCGGTACTTGCTTAGCCAGTGCTTCCAGGTGGGTGTGTTCCACCTTTTCTGCCTGGAAGTCCTGTCTCAAGGCTTGCAACTTGTCCTGGGCATAGTCCTGGGTTGCTGCCTGGTTAGTGATTTGCGCTTTCAGTTGCTCAATTTCCACCAGCTGTTGAGTACACACCTTTTTCCTTCTCCCCAACTCCTCTTTCTGTCCCAACAACATTTGATACCACATGGCTGCTGCAGTCCAGATTAATCCTACAGCTGCCCCTAGGTTTTTACCCTTCTGCTTTTTATACTTGGCATACAGGTCTAACAAGTCCTACCAAGTCTGCACTCTTTTCGGAAGCTCCGCTACGAAACCCCAGGGATTATATCCTACCTTGATGAGAGCCCTCTCCAACCGGGAGAGGTCCTCACCCCCCTTGGAAAGAGACAGCAGGTTCCCGTCCCTCTTTGCTGCCTCTCCTGAGGCTCAGGCATCAGGTCCACCAGCCTCCCGTGATGCCAGCTGACCCGGCAGCCGGACTGTCGTGTCCGCGCTCCCGAATGCCTGTACGTCCAGCCCTGAACCCCTTATTGATACCTTCGCCCATGACTGCAGGACTCCTGAGTCTGTAGTTGTACCCTTCTGTTTTCTAAATATGTTGTTACAATCCGTTAGTACACTTCTTAAGATTTTTTAATTACTTGAGATTTTACATTGCCCACGCCGGCACCGGGGCTTACTATGTTCATCTCCCTGGCTGGAGGGAGAGACGCTAAGCCTCCCTCCGTATTCCTCGGTCCAATATCACCAAGGGCCTGTTGCCGGCACAGAGGGCCTGAGGGGGCAACAGCAGGGTTCGTTGCCTGGTGTGTTTTGCGCCAATGAACACACCAGGGTGGAGAAGCAGACAAAGTTTATTCAAGAGCTCTGAATAGGTACTAGGAGACCAGCATGTCTCAAATCAAGTGCACGGAGACAACCAGTTTTCCCTTTTTATTCTTTTTTTTCCTTCCCTACCTCCCCCCCTCTTCCCCCTGCAGTAGTTACATTAAACGACTTGGCTGCATAGCTTGTCCGCTATGTTCCCTTCTGCAAGTAATCTTGTCCTTTAGCTAGAAGCATGTAGCATTCCATTATAACTACCGCTTCCCAGCTGCTGGCCTGTGAGGTTAGTAAAGTTTAACATGCAGGGGCTTTGATTCACTTTGGCCTAGTGTGGTGGGTTTTCATTGATTCTCGTGGTCTCCCACCCCCCTGAGTTACCTAGGGTGATGCCTAGTGACACCAACAACTCCCTCCTTTGAGAACACTCAAAAGGCACCCGCTTGAGTTTTCTCATAATTTGAGGACAAAATGTGATTTAAGGCTATGGTCTTAGGATCATTGATTAAAGGGAAAAAGGAGGTGTCTTGACTTCTAGAGGCGGTACATACTTTAAACATTTCAGGCATGAGAAGAGAGCTACGGTGAGGAAACAAAGTACGAGACCAGTAAGCAGGAGGCGGACAAGACCACCTCCCAAGCCCCCTAGCCTAGGGAGCCAGCTTCAGAGAGTATCAAATAGAGTGGGTTCCTGTTCCTGGGCCTTCCACTGATTGAAGGCCTGTTCAGAGGACAGGATGTGCTTGTTAATGTCCTCTGTGTTATTTGGGACGTATGTGCAGCATTCATTACCGATAAGGTCACATGCTCCGCCCTGGGAGGCCAGGACATAATCCAGGGCCTGGCAATTTTGCAGAGCCAGTAATCAAAGCTGGTACAGCTTGGAGCTTATGCCTTTTTCTATGGCCAGGGTGTCATTGGCAAACTGGGTAAGGAATACAGAGAGCCTTTTATAGAGCTGGGCCAGTCGTCCCATGCCATAGGACGGGAGGAGAATCATACCAAGTCGATCTCCTTTGCTAATAGGTTTAGGGGTGGCATATAGAGACTGGCGCTGTCGGGGACGGCCACTTGGGGCCTGGGGGAGAACTCGCAGAGGAGGGGCCAGAAACCCTAGGTAACAGCTACCATACCAGCGGTTGGGCAGTGTCTTATAGGTGCTGTGGCCACATATATAATACATTCGGCCATTCCCTAATATGGAATTGTTGCCACTTTTACTTAAGCTTGCCATGTATCGTGAAAAGGTTCGGGGCACGTCGCCTACCTCGTGACCTGTAGCGTTATACAGGGACATACTGGTGTTAACATCAGGGGAGAGGTAGTATTGGCAGGTACTGTTGCCGGCAAACCATCAGGGAAGGGTGCCGCTGTTGTGCTTAAATTTTTGGTAACATAACAGGCCTACAGGGGATGAGGCTAATTTAATGGCTTGTGGAATGGTGGTAGCATTGCTAAATGGCCTCCAGCTGTCATTTCCTAGCAGGCTAAAGGGGGTTTCTATGGTGCAATTTTGTTTTACCACTTCATCCCCAAGCTTAGAAGAGTTCCACGCCAGCCAGAGCTGACCGGTGTCGGACCAATTTTGGGGAATGGCTCTCTAGGGTAGCCTTGCCGAATGGTGAGGGATTTGGGAACATATCCAACAATTGGAGAGATTGAATTCCTGGGCAAAGGCAACCTTCAGGGCCTCCTACGTGTTTGTTTCCAAGTTGTTGGGCTTCCTCCCCCTCCTGCATGTGCTTAGGGGAAAATGGGAGTTAACGAGAGGAATGCTCCCATGGCACAAAGCAGCATGGTGGCAGACGTTGGACCTGAACCCATGCTGTAATTACAATTCCCCAAATGCCCACAAAAGAATAAATTACCAACAGCAGACAGATTAGAAACAAAAGGGACCAGGCCAATAGGTTAGGCTGGCCACCTGAAAACAAACACAACCAATGCTCAGAGTTCTCGCGGAGAGTGTGCTGCGACTGTCCAAAGGGAGCACAAGGCAGTCCCAGCAAACCTTATTGTCGTTTAAATAACAGTTTAAGTCCCAGATCGTTGCTGGAAGTTTTTTTTCCAGCAGGCTCGATGGTCCACTGTTCAGGAGCGGGTACTGCCTTCAGACGAGAGTGCTGAATCCAGTTCTTGTGTCCTTCGACCTTTGCTGCTGTATGGGAAACCAACAAGACGGCCTGGGGTCCCTTCCACCGCTCTTGGAGAGGCTCGTCCTTCCACGTCCGAATGAGTACGGAATCGCCTGGCTGCAAGGAGTGGATCAGGGCATCCAGCGGAAGAGGCTGTGAATCTTTGGTGTACCTGTGGAGAGAAGAAAGAACAGCAGATAGAGAGCACATGTACTGAGATAAGAAACTGTACCCCATTTCCCACTCCCCTGCCAGAACCGGTGTACCGTTCAGAGGCTATACCCTTCCAAACATAATCTCAAAGGGACTGAGCCCTAATCTGCTCTTAGGGAGAGTGCGGACGCGGAGCAAAACGAGGGGCAAAGCATCAGGCCATCGAAGAGAAGCCTCCTGACAGACCTTTGAGAGGTGTCGCTTAAGAGTCTGATTTGTATGCTCACTACCCCACTGGCCTGCAGTTGCCATGGTGTGTGGAGCTTCCAAGGGATCTGTAGGGCATCTGATATCTTTTGAACGACTTGTGACGTGAAGTGTGTTCCGTTGTCAGATTCCATCCACTGTGGGAGCCTGAAGCGGGGAATGAGCTCCTTGACAAATTTGAGGGCCACCCTTTTGGCAGTGTTGTTATGGCATGGGAAGGCTTCGGGCCATCCGCTGAATCGATCCACCAAGAGGACGAGGTATCTGAACCCTTGGGTCTGGGGGAACTCAGTAAAATCTATTTGCCAAACCAATCCCGGGCCTGGGGTAGGTTCCAGAGTGGCTGGTGGCACTGACATTCCCGGTCGAGGGTTATTCTTTTGGCAGAGCAGACATTTAGCCTGTACCTGGGATGCTATGAGTCTAAGTCCAGAGGTTAGAAAATATTTACTCATAAGCTGGGTAAGAGCCTCCCTGCCAGCCTATAATTCTTTGTTTCTTTTGTAGTCAGGAATCCTTGGACTTCGTGGTTTCAATGAAGCAAGTGTTCCTTTTTCTCTTTTCCTGAAACAGTCATGGTTCAGCATCATACGGGGGAGAGGTTACTAGCACATCATCCTATAATGGTTTTGCTTTTTCTAGAAAATTCCAAAGGCACAGTAGGTCTGTCAGTGGACAAGGGAGAGATTACTAGCACTTCACCTTGTCTTCCCCCCCCCCCTTCTTTTTCCTGCTGTCCAGAAGGTACAGTAGAGCTAGAAGGAGAAATAGGCTTATCATCAGTCGGAGAATCCTCCTGAGGTGGAGGGGTCTTTTTACAGGGAGAAGCATGGGTCCAGGTAGGCAGTCCTTGGCACTTCACAGTGGTGGTGGTGGTTAACAGGACTTGGAAAGGGCCTTTCCAGTGTGGAGCCAAAGCAGACTTTCATTGATGGACTTTATGTAGACTCAGTCTCCTTGTTTCAATGAATGGCAGGGCTGCTAGGGTCTTTGGTTAGCACTTCTTTTAATCTATGAGAAAAGAAGCCTAACACATTTCATTAATGCCTGGCAGTGTTTTGCAGATCTCATGGGTGCTTGAGCACATTCAGGCCCCCTTTCTCTTGGTTGTCAGCCAAGTCTTAGCTGTGAACAATGTCCTTGGATGGGGCCAGCATCTTATCTTTGGACTGAGCTTGCTAGCTATATTTTTTCCTCAGTTAACTTGTTCTGTTCTTTTTCCTTCTCCCCTTCTCGGCTTCTTTTAACCTACAAAGGAAACTTCCACTCTTCACTCATACACCTTTTCCCAACAATGAACACGTACACATTGCTATTATACACCCTTCCAGTAAAATAACTTCTATACAGAGCTTTGGAGCAACAAACCAGGATAAGCACACCCACTTTTGAGGTTTCAGAGTAGCAGCCGTGTTAGTCTGTATCCACAAAAAGAAGAACAGGAGTACTTGTGGCACCTTAGAGACTAACAAATTTATTAGAGCATAAGCTTTCGTGGACTACAGCCCACTTCTTCGGATGCATATAGAATGGAACATATATTGAGGAGATATATACACACACACACAGAGCATAAACAGGTGGGAGTTGTCTTACCAACTCTGAGAGGCCAATTAATTAAGAGAAAAAAAACTTTTGAAGTGATAATCAAGATAGCCCAGTACAGACAATTTGATAAGAAGTGTGAGCATACTTACAAGGGGAGATAGAATCAATGTTTGTAATGGCTCAGCCATTCCCAGTCCTTATTCAAACCGGAGTTGATTGTGTCTAGTTTGCATATCAATTCTAGCTCTGCAGTCTCTCTTTGGAGTCTGTTTTTGAAGTTTTTCTGTTGTAATATAGCCACCCGCAGGTCTGTCACTGAATGACCAGACAGGTTAAAGTGTTCTCCCACTGGTTTTTGAGTATTTTGATTCCTGATGTCAGATTTGTGTCCATTAATTCTTTTGCGTAGAGACTGTCCGGTTTGGCCAATGTACATGGCAGAGGGGCATTGCTGGCACATGGCATATATCACATTGGTAGATGTGCAGGTGAACGAGCCCCTGATGGTATGGCTGATGTGATTAGGTCCTATGATGATGTCACTTGAATAGATATGTGGACAGAGTTGGCATCGGGGTTTGTTACAAGGATAGGTTCCTGGGTTAGTGGTTTTGTTCAGTGATGTGTGGTTGCTGGTGAGTATTTGCTTTAGGTTGGGGGGTTGTCTGTAAGCGAGGACAGGTCTGTCTCCCAAGATCTGTGAGAGTAAAGGATCATCTTTCAGGATAGGTTGTAGATCTCTGATGATGCGCTGGAGAGGTTTTAGTTGGGGGCTGAAGGTGACAGCTAGTGGTGTTCTGTTATTTTCTTTGTTGAGCCTGTCTTGTAGGAGGTGACTTCTGGGTACTTGTCTGGCTCTGTCAATCTGTTTTTTCACTTCAGCAGGTGGGTATTGTAGTTTTAAGAATGCTTGATAGAGATCTTGTAGGTGCTTGTCTCTATCCGGGGGATTGGAGCAAATGCGGTTATATCTTAGAGCTTGGCTGTAGACAATGGATCGTGTGGTGTGTCCTGGATGGAAGCTGGAGGCATGTAGGTAAGTGTAGCGGTCAGTAGGTTTCCGGTATAGGGTGGTATTTATGTGACCATCGCTTATTAGCACAGTAGTGTCCAGGAAATGGACCGCTTGTGTGGATTGATCTAGGCTGAGGTTGATGGTGGGATGGAAATTATTGAAATCATGGTGAAATTCCTCAAGGGCTTCTTTTCCATGGGTCCAGATGATGAAGATGTCATCAATGTAGCGCAAGTAGAGTAGGGGCGTTCGGGGACGAGAGCTAAGGAAGCGTTGTTTTAAGTCCGCCATAAAAATGTTGGCATATTGTGGGGCCATGCGGGTACCCATAGCAGTGCCGCTGACTTGAAGGTATATAGTGTCCCTAAATGTGAAATAGTTGTGGGTGAGGACAAAAATCAAAGTTCAGCCACCAGGTTAGCTGTGACATTATCAGGGATACTGATAATTCCACTTTTGAGGAATCCACTCGGTACAAGCTCTGGTGTCCAATAGCTTTCCTTTTTAAAACCTTAAATGCTTTGTCGGCTTCTGAGGACCAGTGAAAGGGGTCGTGATCCGCTCCCTTAACGCATTCGTTCAAGGGTTTAGCCCACAGTCCAAACTCTGGGGTCCATATTCTGCAGAAGCCTGCCATACCCAGAAATGCTGTACGCTGTTTACGATTGCTTGGGATAGGAACTTAGCAGATAGCTTCCTTCCTTTCGTTTGAAAGCTGACGCTCCCCCTGCCTTATGTGAAACCTTAAGTATTGTACTTCTGGGAGGGCAATTTGAGCCTTACTCTGTGCTACTAGATATCCTCGGAGTCCAACAAAGTTCAGGAGGCTCACAGTGGCTTTAAGCCAAGGGGTTGGACCCACAGTGGCAGTTAACAAGTCATCTACATATTGCAGGAGGAGGACCTTGTCCTCATTGTTCCACTCCTCCAAATCTCTGGCCCAGGGCCTGGCCAAAAAGGGTGGGGGAATTTTTAAATCCCTGGGCCAACACTGTCCAGCAAAGCTGCTTTTTAACCTTCCTTTTGTCCTTCCACTGGCTCCACTCTGGGGCTTGCATGGCTGAGGGCTCAATTGCAAGGGTCATTATCCAGGCATTCTCGGGGGGGGGGGGGGGGGGGGGTAAGGTAAGGGTTACTTCATCTTGGGTGAAATGCAGGGTGGCGCCTAAGCGACAAAGCAGGTCCCGTCCCAGTAGAGGCGTTGGACAATCGGGGAGGTAGACCAGTTTGGCCCGCAGGGTCATTAGGGTTCCACCTGGGATCTGCTAGGGGACCATGTCTGCAGGCACCGGGACGTGATTTGGATCCAGGTCATGTCTCCGCTGTGCCTCCTCCATTGCTTTAGACATAACCTGATTCTGCTCCACTTCAGACAACAGAGTCCTCATGAGGATATTACAGTCATCCCAGTCAGGCTTGTGGCTGGCCAGACACCCTTCAAAAACTGAGATAAACTTGCTTGGGTTCATGGAGAATTCCCCTGCCTGTGCCTTAAAGGCTGCTAGGTCGACTGGGTTAAAAGGCACATGGGTGTAAACCTGCATAGTAGTGGCCTGATTCCTATCCGAGCCATGTCTGGACACCACGGTCTCTGTGATCAACGGATAAAATCCCACCGAGATTTCTGGAACCCAAGACACCCTTTCTTTATATGGTGGGGGTGTGATAGCCAAAGGGGACACTGGACCTGCCATTACAGCTGTGGGGGGGTTCTGGGGATTAACAGTAGCTACTACCGAACCTCTCGGAGTCAAATTACACTTTTGCAAGATATCTGTTCTATTTCGTAAAGCCATAAACAATTGCGCATGCATATGTTCGTTCCATTAACCCATTCGCTGACAAAACAGGAGTAATTGAAGGATCGCATTATAATTAAGTGATCCTTCCGGTGGCCACCTTTCCTGGTCCTCTAGCTGATATTGAGGCCAGTCTACTGTACAGAACTTTTTTAATCTACTTTTAGTTATTGGATTTGTGTCAAACAAACACTTTCCAATTTGCTAGAATGCATTCTAAGGCCATACACCATGCCCTGCCTGTCGTACTCTGTCCCTGCCCCATGGCCTAGAGTGACACTGGGCATCCCCAGGTCCTAATAGGGGAAAGTCCACACCCCTGGACTGTTCCTACCTTATCCAAGGGACCGGTTCCTCACCATCACCCTCAACCGCTTCTCCACTATCCGAGCACGTTGCACCGTTGTGCCCTCTGGAGTCGATCAAACCGCGTCTCCGCCGAGGCCCCCGATGAAGTCACTGGTGTATGCTGGGCGTCGGTCGTCGCAATCCGTCGGCCGCCAGGAGGGATCCAGGCAAGGCTAAATTTCAGCCTCGAGCCTACCCAGGGACGCCAAAACTGTTGCTGGCACAGAGGGCCCAAGGGGGGCAATAGCGGGATTCGTTGCCCGGTGTGCTTCGCGCCAATGAACACACCAGGGTGGAGAAGCAGACAAAGTTTATTCAAGAGCTCTGAATAGGCACTAGGAGACCAGCATGTCTCAAATCAAGCGCACTGAGACAAGCAGTTTTCCCTTTTTATTCTTTTTTTTTTTTTTGCCTTCCCTACCTCCCCCCTTCCTCCCCCTGCAGTAGTTACATTAAACGACTTTGGCTGCGTAGCTTGTTCGCTATGTTCCCTTCTGCAAGTAATCTTGTCCTTCAGCTAGAATCATGTAGGTTTCCCAGCTGCTGGCCTGTGAGGTTAGTAAAGTTTAACCTGCAGGGGCTTTGGTTCACTTTGGCCTAGTGCGGGGGGGCTTCATCGACTCTCGTGGTTTCCACACACACACACACACACCCGAGTTACCTAGAGTGATGCCTAGTGACACCAATAGGCCCATACACCAAATGCCCCCCCTGGGCTGAGCAAGAAACCCTAAATTCTCCTCTTATACTCAAGCATACAACGGCTGAGAGTGTATGAACCAAGGATTTTTGCTTGGAGCGAGGATCTCTAAGACCTCCTCCCATTACCCGGCACTCTTACGACCCGGGGTAGACCCACTTGCACCCTTCCCCCACTGACCAGGGTGGAGAGAACAATGCTAAACCCCTCTCCGGTTCTCAGCCATGCTACAACTGAGGGTGGGGCACACCTGTAATCATCAAATCCTCAACATGAAATACCAACAATGCCAGGCATAGCAAACATGAAATACCAAGGGCAGAACAGTTGCTGTGCTCCGCAGGCCTCCCTCCCCCCCGCAATTCTTCAACAAAACTGACAGATTTTTGTTACCAATCTGCCTGAGGCATCAGCTGATTAGCCTGAGGCCACAGGACTGTTTGGGGCGGAGATAACGAAATACACCAAGTGTCTAAGTTTTAAAGCTTTATTAATAAAATAATAAAACAGCGGAGGAGTGCTGGGGTGTTCCCCACGTCACTCAAAAGGAGGGAAGAAAGCATTAGTGCCCCAAGCCTTAACCCACTTTCATACTTACACACGCATGACCCAAGGCTGGCCAAGCCTGGGTGTAAGAAGAAGAGGGGGAGGGGTGGACAGGAGTTCTTGTCCTGGGCCCAAGTCGTCCGGGGTCTGCTGTGATCTCCGAATTGCTCCAGCTCTCAGGAGGGTTTTTAAGTCCAGGGTTCCTTTGGGGGTATTTCATTCCACGACCTGATTCTGGTGCTTTTTGTACCAGTCCAGACCAGCTTTCTGTGGTCTCCTCAACTTTCCCAAAACACACCAGCTCTAGGGACGCGCAGCTCTGCTTCCCCCCCTCATTGTCTTGCCTGTGTTTATTTTTACAGCCCTGGTTTAGTGTACTTTTTCTATGGCTGTTTGTGGCTGAGTGGGAGATAAACGCAGCTGCAGATTTCTTGTCTAGCACCGTGACCTTGGACTGGGGCCAGCATAGCTACGTCTTATTGTCGGACTGCGCTAGCTAGCTACAGTATTGAGTTAACCCATTCTCTGCTGTCTTCCTCCTTCCCCCTCTTGTACTCTGCAAAGGAATCTTCCATTCCACACTCTCACCTTTGACCCTCCCCAAAATGCCCTGCGATGCTTGCAACAGCGTTAGCAATATACAGTGCTGATCTGCCTTCCCCAGGGGAACCCCTTGAGGGAGGGGGCCATTGGGGTGTGACAATGTAAGGAGTTTGTAACTGGTGGGGTGACTCAGCAGAAAGAGGACAGTAATCATCCGCAAGGATTTCTCAGCTGGAAGAATCCTTTCCTGTTTAAATCAAGTCATGTTAGCATTAGCAAAAACAAACATAAGCTTCCCCAGCCTAGGGTTCACCTATTCCCCTGAACCTGGAGCTCCTCCTTTCCACACCTGTTCAAGGGAAGAGGGGAAGTCAGTTTAATCCTTTGCTTACTGAGGTGAGCATCCTCTGTCACAGTCCTTGAGACTGTATGCCACAGGCAGGAAGGAAATCAAGAGATCCTTCTCAGCTTTGATAGCAGTCACCAAATCCTGCTTGGCTCTCTCATCCCAGACTGTCTTTGCCCAACCTCAGACCCAGGTGCCTCTTGCTGCTAAGAGCTCTCACCTTAATTCAGCAGGGAAACTCAGTGGCTTCATTGATTCCGAAGATGCAGAATGAAGCGGTGATGCAGTCCTCCTGATCAGAATTTTGACCATTCATCAGTACATTCTCATACAAGAGAGACACTTTCCTCTTAAGATTGGTGAAAGCGAGAGCACTCTTGGGAGCACTGCTCAGCGACCATCAGTGTCTTCTTCAGAGAAGACAAACTACCATGTCCATGAAGTATGCTGTACTCCAGCCACTTCTTAACAAGAGTGCTGGGCAGCTTACCTACATCAATAAGAACATAAGAGCAGCCATACTGGGTCAGACCAAAGGTCCATCTAGCCCAGTATCCTGTCTTCCAACAGTGGCCAATACCAGGTGCCCCAGAGGGAATGAACAGAACAGGTAATCTTCAAGTGATCCATCTCCTGTCGCTGATTCCCAGCTTCTAGCAAACAGAGGCTAGGGACACCATCCCTGCCTAACAGCCATTGATGGACCTATCATAGAATATCAGGGTTGGAAGGGACCTCAGGAGGTCATCTAGTCCAACCCCCTGCTCAAAGCAGGGCTGATCCCCAGACAGATTTTTGTGCCAGATCCCCAAATGGCCCCCTCAAGGATTTAACTCACAACCCTGGGTTTAGCAGGCCAATGCTCAAACCACTGAGCTATCCCTCCCTAAATGACTTTTTAGAATCTAGAACCTGCCTGTTTTTATAAAAGGCAGGTAAGACTTCTGGCATGTTTGTTTCTTCCCTGTGATATTTTAAGTCATCCTAAGTTTATTTTTCTGAGAATAGAGACCATACAGACTTGTGTATAAGCTCAGCCACAATAAAACAACTGCATTAGTAGGTCTTTAAAAATAGAATTCTCGTGTGTTTGCTTAGTATGGTTACACTGTAACTGATTACACTGCTAATGACTCAGGAAGTAACAGGGACTTCTGCCCCAATGTCAGTGAGGTGAAAATGGGACCTGTGTGGAAGTTGGGCAGAAATTGTGCTAGACTGATGCTCCACCTGCAGCCCTAGTACTGCTCACCTTAGCGGGTCTTCAGGAGACTCAGCCTTAGCAGCCTACTCCAGTCTTACAGTGTGGAACAGCCTCCTGGGACCTTCAGAGGGGATAGCCCCAATCCCTGTGGATGTCATCAATTCTGACATGAGGCCTGCAAAATTCTGAGAGATACAGCTAAACTTAGCAATGTCTCCCAAGTGAATTACCCAATTGCCAAGAGGCACTACTCCTCCTGGAGACAAACAAATCCAGCCAATGTGGCATTTGTAGTCTCAGGTGTTTTAGAGGGAGAACAGCACTCCAAAAAGTTGGAGGCCTTTTCAGAAAGAAAGAAAGAAGAAGAAGAAGAAGGGAAAAAAAAAAAAAAAAAAAGTTTTTCAAATTCTTTGTAAGCATGAAAGGCCTTACATCGCTGAAATGCTTTAATTAACCAACTTTTCAGATATGTTCTTCTATAAGAGTAGACTACTTGTGAGTAATTTCATGCAGAAATTGTTTTGAGGTTGGAGTGTGAAATTGGGCATAGTCCTGTTTATTTGAACAGGACATTGCACCATCCTTGAAGAAAACTGTTCTAATACTCAGGCCTCTTTCTCCCCCCCCCCCTTCTATTTACTCTCCTTGTAGACGGAATGGGAAGCTTTGGAATTGACTGATCATCAGTGGGCATTAGAGGATGTGGAAGAAGAGCTCATGGCAAAAGATCTACACTTTGAAGGCATGTTTAAGGAAGAGTTACAGACGTCTATCTTCTGAAAGCAGAGCTGAATTTGAACATATGTTTTGCATTTTCATGCAAAAGGCATTTATAAAAAAAAAAGTTACTTACTAAAATACACTGTACTTTTTGATGCTCAGAATAAAAGAGACCATGTTCAGAATTGCAGTTATCTAACTTCCACTAATGTGAGACTCAGAAGAGTTATTGTTATAGGTTTCCAATTACTAGGAGAGGTTTTTATTTATCTTTTTCGAAGACATGCATCTTTCAGTAATGGCAGCTAAAACAAGAAGCTTATTGACAAGCAGTAACTATCTAGTCCTATCATAAATAAATTAAAAATAGGGTTTTGGAGATAAAGACCTCAAAACTTTAGTTTGGAAAAGAGAAGACAGAGGGGACATGATAGCAGTTTTCAGGTATCTAAAAGGGTGTCATAAGGAGGTGGGAGAAAACTTGTTCATCTTAGCCTCTAAGGATAGAGCAAGAAGCAATGGGCTTAAACTGCAGCAAGGGAGGTTTAGGTTGGACATTAGGAAAAAGTTCCTGTCAGGGTGGTTAAACATTGGAATAAACTGCCTAGGGAGGCTGTGGAATCTCCATCTCTGGAGATATTTAAGAGTAGGTTAGATAAATGTCTATCAGGGATGGTCTAGACAGTATTTGGTCCTGCCATGTGGGCAGGGGACTGGACTCTATGACCTCTCGAGGTCCCTTCCAGTCCTAGAGTCTATGAAAAACTTCACTACAACACTTCAAACATCAAATAGATCAAGTAATGTACTAGTCACCTGTATTTTCTCCTTTAAAACGTCATCCAGACAGCTGGAAATCCAATTGCTCTTTGATGTTAAAAACAAAGAAACAAAGTAGAAAATATAACCATATCAGAATAAGAAATGCAGAACTGAAGTACCAAAAAACTATAATCATTCATCTTTCAAAATCAGCCTCAGGATTCAGTTTCCTTAGGTTTTTATTTTTCCTCCTTGTGTTTATAGTCTTTTCCTGTTTTCCTCTGAGAAAAAACACACCACACAACCTTGAAATAACACTGAACAAATACCACACAAGCAATTGTTGTCAGAATTATTGTTCCTCTGAAAAACCAAGGTATAAAGTGCAGTTTGCATATGTACGTGGCCTGACTTGCTATGGACTATATATTCCACTGGTTTTGACCTAAGATGATGTGTAAGACCATTACTCACCTTTGTAACTGTTGTTCTTTGAGATGTGTTGCTCATATCCATTCCAATGAGGTGTGCGCGCCGTGTGCATGGCAATCAGAGAACTTTTACCCTAGCAACACCCAGTTGGGTTGGCTGTGGAGCCCCCTAGAGTGGCGCCTTCATGGCACTGGATATATACCCCAGCCAACCCAGCACCCCCTCAGTTCCTTCTTGCCGGCTACTCCAACACAGGGGAAGGAGGGTGGGTTTGGAATGGATATGAGCAACATATCTCGAAGAATAACAGTTACAAAGGTATGTAACAGTCTTTTCTTAGAGTGCTTGCTCATATCGATTCCAATTAGGTGACTCCCAAGCCTTACCTAGGCGGTGAAGTCGGAGTGAAGTACTGTGGATTGTAGGATCGCCCTACCAAATACCTAACGATGGCATAGTGTGAGGCAAATGTATGCACTGATGACCAAGTAGCAGCTCTGCAGAGCTCCTGGATTGGCACCTGGGCCAGGAAGACTGCTGACGAGGCCTGAGCCCTTGTAGAGTGAGCGGTGAGATGGGGGGGGGGGGGGGGGGACGTGCGGGGCAGGACCCCGGCCAGATCATAAGGATCACGACATGTATTCGTGCTTGAAGAAGAAGAGAGCCGCTGAGAGGAGACCGGAAAACCCTTCATCCGTTCTGCTACTGCGACAAAGAGCTGCGTTATTTTCCAGAACAGCTTCATACGTTCAGTGTAGAAGGCAAGAGCCCTACGAACATCGAGGGAGTGAAGCCGCTGATCCTGACTATTGGCGTGAGGTTTTGGGAAGACGACTGGAAGGAAGATGTCCTGGTTGATATGAAAAGTCGACACCACCTTGGGAAGAAAGGCAGGGTGAGGTCATAGCTGCACCTTATCCTTATGGAAGATCATGTAAGGTGGTTCCAATGTAAGAGCCTTCGGCGAGGCATGTCTCTGAGCTCAAGTGATAGCAATGAGGAAAGCTGTTTTCCAATAGAGGTACAAAAGGGAACATGTGGCCAAGGATTCAAACGGGGGTCCCATAAGTCTGGAGAGGACCAAGTTGAGGTCCCACGTGGGTACAGGCTGTCATACCTGTGGATATAGACTGTTCAGGCCCTTGAGGAACCTACCAACCATGGGGTTGGCGAAGACAGATCGGCCATTCACTCCTGGGTGGAAAGCTGAGATGGCCGCCAGGTGAACTCTGATGGATGATATCGCCAGGCCCTGCTGCTTCAGGTTCAGGAGATAGTCCAGAATGAGAGGCACAGACGCTTGGAGAGGAAGTGTGTCGTGGTGAGAGCACCAGCATGAGAATTTCTTCCCTTTAGCCATATATGTAGCCCGAGTGCTGCCCAACAGGACCTGCTGCACCAAATGAGAACAGAGGAGTTCAGAGTGGCTCAGCCATGCAGCATCCACGCTGTGAGGTAGGAGGGACCACAGGTCGGGTGACTGAGGCGTCCGCGATCCTGCGTGATCAGGTCCGGAAAGAGAGGCAGCGGAATCAGGGCGTCCACCAAGATGTTCAACAGCATGGTGTACCAATGCTGTCTGGGCCATGCCGAGGCAGCCAGAATCAGATGTTTGTCCCTGCGTGTCTTGATCAGGACCTTGTGTACAAGGGGAAATGGCGGGAAGGCATAAAACAACCTGCTCATCCACGGGAGTAGGAAGGCATCTGTGAGAGCCCGGGGAGCGGCCCTGGAGGGAGCAAAACGGCTGCACAAGGCAAACAGGTCGACCTGGGGAAACCGCCACTTTAGGAAGACGGAGTGGACGACATCGGGGTGGAGCGACCACTCGTGGGATTGGAAGGACCTGCTGATGTGGTCCGCCAATGTATTCTGGACCCCTGGGAGAAACGACACCACCAGGTGAATGGAATGGGCTATGCAGAACTCCCACAGTCGAATGGCCTCTTGAGAGAGAGGGGGGAGGAATGTGTACCCCCCTTGCTTGTTGATGTAGAACATGGCCGTGGTGTTGTCTGTGAGGACCGCTACACAATGACCGTGCAACCGCTCCTGAAAGGCATGGTGCACAAGATGCACCATCAGCTCCCGTACGTTGATATGGAAAGAGAGATTGGACGGGGGAAAAGAGACCTTGCGTCTGGATGTCGCCGAGGTGGGCACCCCATCCCAGGGCTGACACGTCCGTGACAAGGAGGGCTGAGGAAGGGGACTCCACATACCATCCTTGGGTCTAGCCACCATTAGAGGGAGGCCAGGACCCCTTCCGGGACAGTGACCACCAGGTTCAGGCTGTCTCGACCTGGGCTGTAGACAGATGCCAGCCAGGTCTGAAGTGGTCAGAGACCAAGTCTGGCATGTTTGGTCACGTATGTGCAGGAAGCCATATGACCCAGGAGACTCAGGCACGTTCTTGCTGTTGAGGTTGGGAAGCTTTGAAGACTCCGGATGAGGCCCGTCAGAGTGTGGAAACGAACGTCGAGCAGGAGGGCTCGGGCACGCACGGAATCTAGGACCGCCCCAATGAA